>NC_061120.1:143032655-143350020 GCF_002878395.1 Capsicum annuum | reverse complement strand
AAGGTACCGTTCTTTCCTAAATCATGCACTTTTGATAAAAGTTACAGCAGTTCAGCTGTCATTTATTATGTGTTCAGCTGTAGTTTCTTAAATTTATGCATTTTATGTTGCATTCAGAGTGAGAAACGATGTGGTGATGAGTCTAACAAATGGTTTCAGCTGTATGCTCTATTCCCTATCTAATCTTGGCATGTCTAGCGTCATTCGAGGATGAATGTTTCCAAGGGGGATGATGTAATACCCCAGGAAATTTTTAGTTGAAATTTTGTGCGTAAACGTGTTGGGTTCTATCTTCTAGAATGAATTATAAATTTTTTTGTGCGGAATGTCTTAGATTATGACCCACCATTACGTAGAGTATCGAATAATATTTCCAACGATATGTGGATCATCTAAAACGGACACCCGAGTGACGAGTCATGAACAATCTGATCGAACCATGAATAGTAGTGAACAGTAAAACATGCGGGAAAAAGTACTGAGACCTGACGTATTTTTGCTCCAAATTTAAACGATCATAACTCCTTGTACATAATGATCTAGGTGATCTACTATATATCAATGAAAATCTCTGTGAGTCCTCTTTCCAATGAAATTGGTTTCATTCAATTTGTCTATCGGAGCAAAAAGTTATGGTTGATCTACTTCAGCCAATCAAAAGTGAATTTTTGGGTCAACTTCAAACTATCATAACTCCTCGTACACAATGATCTGGGTGAGATACTATATATCGACGGAAAGATATGAGAGTCCTCTTTCTAATGAAATTAGTTTCATCCAATTTTTATGTCGGAGTAAAATGTTATGATTGATCTACTTCAAACTATCAAAATAGTCCACCAAAAGACAGATTCGAGAATTATTTGATTTTTTGGAGCGTTTTGGTCATTCCCGCTCACCCAAAATCCGTCCAAACCCTATATTAAAGCCTATTAGAAGCATTATATGTTATATTTCATCAAATTCCCTAAAAAAGAAAACCCTAAGCTCCTACATCCAACTTCAAGAACCTCCAAAGTTCACCATTAATTCTGTAAATTTATTCAAGATTCCAAGTTCCTAGTTCAAGAACTTCAAGAACCTCCAAAGTTCACCATTAATTCTGCAAATTTATTCAAGATTCCAAGTTTCTAGTTCAAGAACTCCAAGAACCATCATTCAAAGGCACGATTAACATCTCAAAAACGGGTATCAATCTAAAGTTCATCATTCAAGGTATGTGAGGTTTTTCAACAAGAACTCTCTTTTGTTCTTGTGCCCAAAAGTACTTTTCTTTACAAAGGCATGATTTTTATTTGATTTTTACAAATTTGAAGCATGAACCCATATCTTATGATGATTATTATGAAATCTTGATGTTTATGATTTTGAAAAATGAATTTACATGTTTGGAGATATAAAGCATGAATCTTGAACGATATTTATCATGATTTTGATATTTGGGTCGTGAATCCCATTGAAAATTGTATTTTTTTAGAAAGTGTATGTTATAAGCACGTTGATGTTGAATATTTGAGATATTTTGAATGATTTGACCTTTTGGTCTTAATGAAGTTGTTTTGAACTCGAGTGTGAAAGAAATCCACAACATGGTTGATTTTGATAGATGGGAAGCACGATGGCTCCCGATGTATATTTATATATTACTGAAATTGTTTTATTGTGGATTATCTTTGAAATGATCTGAGCTAAGTCCGAGAGAAATCTTTAGACCGAGTGGGAGGTATAAAGCGACCTTACTTCCCTAGAACTACGTGCCCCCGTAGGAGTGAGCCTGCGGCTGATTTATATAGTAATCACTAGTTTGTGTGGATTTTATATCAATAGTCCTACTCCGATGGCAAAGATAAGATGGCTCTCCCCAACGTGGGTTGTACGTTGGACTCCATGTAGCTCACATGGTTTATGTCGGTTATAGGATGTCCTAGTGTGTGTGTGTTTCCTTGTGTCTATGGTGAATAGTGAAGTGATTTGAAAGTGGAATTGTGAAAGTTATTCTTTCGAAAGATTTAAATGATATTTACATTATGAGAATTGATATTCTTGATGAACTGAAAGTGATTGACAAATTAAATGATGACTCACATGTGTTATTGTACTTATTTCATCCTCTCATGATTATGATAATTTTCTTTAGGCTATGTGAGTCTTTCATACATCCGACATATTTTTTATAAATATTTATGATGATGATATTTATACAGCTGCATACACCCCCATATACTCGGTTCCTTTCCATGGTACTGATCCACATCTTCGGATGTGGAGTACATTTTCTTAGAATGTAGGTTCAGGTGCTCAGTTCCAGGTACGACAGTGATTCTTCGGGCACGCTGCTCTACATCCTCTGTTGTGGTGAGTCCTTATGTTCCGAGGATGTGATATCTGATGTTGGTTTCATGGAATTGTTTACATTTGATAACTTAGTATGAGTCAGTTGGTACATGTCTCAATGGCTCGCTGGTTTTATTGATTTTCTTAGAGGCTTGTCACACTAGTATAGATGTTGGGAGTTGACTAATAAGTCGTATTTTATTATCTTTTTGAAATTCTTTTATTCTTGGATGATGATTACTCTGTTGATATTTGAGGGTTATTTATGGAAACCCCGTTGATTTGTGTTGAACTGAATGAAAATGACTCAAAGGGTTAGCTTGGGGCTACTCGTAGCCTCAAGCACCGTGTGATGCTCCGGGACCCATTTTTTGGGGCGTTACATATACCCTAGGGGGTGAATGTGACTGTATATAAATTCAAATATGTTTTTAGTTTTGAAGATATCACAATCCACCTGCAAAAGAGGTAGAATAATTAAAAGATTAATTATCTCCAAGTTACTATAATAAGAAACATGAATGAAAAAATTTATTCAAGCATAATGAGATAACATGCTATAATAAACTAAGAGTTTATTGCTATTAATACAAAATTCATGTCGCAGTAAATAAAAAGTTTACTAAAGTTAAAGACACATGTCATACTAATATTGGAGGTTACTACTACAAATAAGTTCATAAGTTGACATGAACGATTATGACATTCCAAAGATGTGAAAATTAAGTATTAAACAATTATTGAAGAATTAGAAAATTCTTCATGAACTTTTAATGTTGCCTGTTCTCATGATAAGTTGATTGGACCAACTAATGTTAGGGTTGGATCCCCTAAATTCTGAAAAGTATAAAAGGTGAATATGGGCCTATTCATCTGTCATGTGATCTATTAAGATGCATCATAAAAGATGATCACTTGTACATTTATTGTCAACCTGCAGTTTGACATACATAAGTTGTTGCTCAATAAAATTAAGTTACGAGCATAATTTTCAGATTGTGTAATCAAGATAATTCATCTTGATAATGCCTGTTTGACATTGAATGCCTTCGATAAATAGATGAACCACTGCTAATGAGAACAAAAGCTTCATGTGTTGGTTTGAAATGTGATATATTACATACAAAATTACTTATATGCATCAAAACCAATAAATTCTGATTAATTCCCCCTCAAAGGTGGTTCTGAGTTAGGAACCACACGTTGTCCATATAATAGTTTTGATGTTCGGTATATGATTAATATATATACCATAATGCACAAAGATAGATTCCTCAAAAAAGATGAAGGATGTATGTTAGTTTTCCTGACATAAGGGGAGATTATAAGCAGCTATGAAATATGTTAGGAATTATCATCAGATCCTCATTCAAAAGATAGTTCAAGTTAACTGCTTAAAGCATCTCATATTTAAGCTGCAAGTGCTCCTATTTTATGTCCCTAATTGACAAAGTCTATGCATGCATGAAGCATGGTAGACCAATCGGTTCCAAAGAAAATAGTCCTTAAAAAGATAAGGAGCAAATAATCATAATAAGAAGGCAATGTGCTCTTGAAGATCCTACGATACAACACTTCATGAAACCTTATGAGAGGTTTAGGTACCTAAAAATAATGAAGTGATGAAATCTCAAAATGATATTTCGCATTGTGAACCAATACGAAAATGATATATTATAATATCTTTGATACAATATTGACGTAATACTATAAAAGATTATGAGGATCTCATTTCTACTTTTATTTAAGCATACTGTCGTAAAAACGTTTATCACATGACGTGAAAGGATGCATCTTGGTAAGCATAAAACTTATTTGATTTCAAGTCCAAATACTTGAAGATGTCACTCATAAAATGTTAAATATTGTCACTTGACAAAATTTATATGAAAATATTGTTAAGGATTTAAAATGTTTGAAGCATATAAAATTTTTTGAGAAATTTATTTATAATCCTTATACTGTATAAGATTATAGCTTGAAAATTATTGGAACTCTTGGAGAGTTTTCAAAAGCAATAGATTATGTGCAGAAATAAGAAATATACCAATTTGGATTGGTTATGAAGTACCATATCTTAGTGCAATTATTGCACTCATGTATCTTGAAAATACTATAAGGCCTAATATAGTTTTTTCGATTAATTTGTAAGCAAGGCATAGTTCACCTCCTACTAGGAGACACCGAAATGAGATCAAACACATATACGGTACCTAAAGAGACTACCGATATGATCTTATTTTTCTAAAGATTGAAATCTCTATTTTATTGGTGATGCTAATGTTGGGTACTTATCTGACCTGTTCATATGTGGTGGTACTGCCATATTTTGGAGATCTATAAAGTAGTCTATCGTAGCCACATAATCAAACCATGCTGAGATAATAGCTATTCATGAAGCACGCTGAGAATGTATGTGGTTGAGGTCCATGATACATCTCATTCGAGAAAAATGTGGTTTAAAATGTGACAAAATACCCATAATTTCACATGAAGATAATCCAGCATGCATAGAACAACTTAAGGGAGGATTCATAAAATGAGATAGAACAAAGCACATTTCGTCAAAACTTTTCTATGCACATGAACTACAAAAGAAGGGTGACATTAACGTGCAACAGATTCGTTTAAGTAACAATGTGGCTGATTTATTCACCAAGTCTCTTTCAACTACAACTTTCAAGAAGATGATGTACAAGATCAGGATGTAAAGGTTCAAAGATGCTCTCATTTGGGGAGTTAATACCTGTTGTGCTTTTTTTCTGTTATGAGGTTTTGTTCCACTGAGTTTTCCTTGTAAGATTTTTAGTGAGGCAGCCTACTACGTATTATTATAAATGTGTACTCTTTTTCTTCACTAGATTTTTTCCCACTCGATTTTTTCTAGTAAGATTTTAACTAGGCACATTATCTAACAATTAGACTAACTAACAATTAGACATTCAAGAGGGAGTGTTATAAATGTATTTATATTTTAGTGAATGTCTATAAAGAATATAGATAAGATCCATTTGATATCTATCAGGATATGAAATATCTATCTTTTAAAGAGAAACTAGGAGTAATTTTCTCCATAAATAAAAGGGTTTCATCATTGTAAAAGATACCAAGAGAATCTCTCAAGAGATAAGAATCACTTTCTCTTCTCTCTCTACCCTTGTTCTTCTCTACTTTATTTTTCATAACAAATAAGTTATTTTAACATTTAAAAATAAAAAAAGTAACTTATATTTTTAAACTGTTGTTCTTGATGTTACAAGCTTACAAAATTGCAAAATTGTTACAAGCTTACAATATTATACTACATTTATATAAAAATGTCCAAAATCTTTACTTCCTCCATTTAAATTTACTTGCTATTTTCTATTTGATTTTCACTTTTAGTTGTCATTTTTGACAAATCAAGAAAAGACAATTCTTTTTCATGTTTTATCCTTACCATTAATTATTTATTCTACAAATTATTTTTCAATACCTATTACTAAACGTCAATTAATAGGGTTAATATTGTAAATCACTGTACCAATTATTGTTTTTTTAAAAGTTGTGCCAAGTCAAAATGTGTCAAGTAAATTCAAACAGATGAGGTATATTTTTAATATTTAAAAATAAAAAGGTAACTTATATTGATAAATCTCCCTCACATAATCACTTTATGTTGAAAGTGCATTTAAATAGAAATTATTTTTTGATTATTCAAAATAAAAATTACATAATTCAACTTATTTATGGTGTTTAACAATCTTAATGACATTTAAGTCATTTTGACAACAAAAAAACACTTAATAGCATTTGTTAAATTTATAAGCACTTATCTGCTAAATTTATAAGCACTTATTTTCAGCTTTTAAGCTGAAAAATAATTTTTTTAATCCTATCCAAACAGACTCTTATTAGATACTAAACCTCCTTTGTTAATATCTTTATTCTTTTTCCTTTTGATGTTATATTTATTTACAAGATATTTTCACAAATTATATTATCATTAAGTGTTGTTAATTGGTTCAAATTTTCAATTAATTTCATAATTTAACATTAAATTAGTATGATTATCATGTGTCAATAAAGCTTTAACACTTGTTTTCTTATCTACAATTTTCATAGACTATTTTAACACTTTTGTCTTCTCAAAAGAAGTAACTATAAATTGAAATGAGAAAAGGGAATAAAGGAGGGACTCTGGAGCCTAAAGAGAAACAATTTTCATCAAAAATTTAAAAGGGCAAGGAAGAAACGATTTATTCAAAAACGGCAAAGTCGTACCCTCTTTCACAACTTATATAAAAGTATCATTGGAGGAGGGTGGAAAATGATATTTTTCATTGTCTTAAATTTTCTCTCAAGTTTATGGATCATTCTTGTGGCTGGTTACTTGGAACTTGATCTTTGCTATATGATCCCATAGACTCCATTTATTTTTAAGTGCTGTTTTTTTTAAGTGCGTCTTTTGGGATGGTCACGCCCTTTAACAAACTTCTTACTCCTAGAAAAATTAAAAGTAATTTTACAAACTTATCCCAAATTAGATACCTTTAAAAGAAAGATTTTCGTAAAAGATTTTGTAACTTGGAGACTTGAACTTTGCTACTCCCCCTGTCTTACAATAGTTGGCATATTTAGAAGATTAAGAGATAATTAACTACTTTTTTCAACTATATCCTTAGTAATTAATTCCCATATAAATTGAATAAGATTCATGTATCAACATTAAATAGATAATAGGGTCTTATTAGTCAATTTGCAACGCTTATTAACTTTTTCTTAAGAGTTGTGCAAAATCTATACATGCCAACTATTTTGAAACAAAGGAAGTAGCTTATTAATTCCAAAAACTTGTATGATTATATAGTAAATTGAGATTACTAATCCCATATGATTATTAATTTGGGATTATTAATCCCATATATGTCAAAACCCAAAATTCAGGCCCTGATGGCACTTATCGCGACTCACTCTTGATAAAAAAGACCTAATCCCAAGAGTTAATAAAATTCATAAACAACAATAAAAGAAATATCTAGAACAAAGCCAGTCCCTAAAGCATAAGACAAATCAGAAATCTAAAAGACATACACAATTCAAATACCAAATCATGTGTCATAAGTACAGAGTATCTAATAATACAAATGAGTTTGAAATGTGACATCATCCTCCGAAGTGACTAAAGACATAAATAAACATGGGATGAGGCCTAAAAATGTCTCTGGACGCCTAGAGTATGCCAATCCCTCAAGTCTTCAACTTCCTCAAGCATAAACTTATCCATCTCATGAAGTGCTCGTACTAGGATATACATCAAAAAAAGGCATGATAGTCATAAGTAAGGTCTACTCAGTAGTTACGATAGACCGACTGAGAAAAGCAGAAAATAAGATAAGGAAAATATACTATGAGTATGTCTCCTGCAAGCAGAAAATTCCCAAACATTAGCTCACACCGTCTCCACGAACAGTCCTAATATATATAAATACATAAAAATTGAAACACGCACGCACACACACATACACACACACATATATATATATCTATGAAAATACACTGAACTAAGCACAATTCAAGAAAAATAAGGAAAATCAAGCAAGATGCGTAGAAAAATGTAATGCAATGCAATATGGATGGAATGAATGATGAATGATGAAAGCCATCACATGACTTTCTGTGTATAGCCGCCGAACTTATAGCTATCGAGTAGGACCCATCGGCGATTTGCAATCCATATACTATATCTCAATTTCAACTCACTTCTTCAACTCATGTTCACAAAGAGGTTTTTCATAAAAGTATCTCATTTTCTTTCAAAAATAATGTTTCTTAGTGGTAACAGTATCTCATGAATGAATATGTATGAAATAAAGATGTAATGTTCACAATCAACTCAAATAATGATATCCAATCCATCCACCACCACCCCACATATATATGTATATATATTATAAGTACGTGATCCTATAAATCAACTCAATAAGTTACAATTCATGATCCAATTAGGCACCATCAGAATAAATATGCATATAAAACATTATTAATATCATATAAACCCTTAACTCGGGTAATTTTTATCATGATAAAAGAAACCAATTCTTAAATAAGATCTATACTAGCAAAATATCCCCTACACGGGCATCATATATAAAATAAAGGCATTTAAATACATAGATAAGGCTAATGATGTCAAATAAAGCCCCCATATGGCCAACACACAATATCAGATACTCCAAACCAACCACAAAAGAATATATGCCCACACAAGCATGAAACAGTAAAAATAACCTCTAAATCTAAGCCCCATAGTAATTCTTCCCAGCTCTATCTGAAAGAAGTTAAGCTGTAACCCGCCTCAAAATGGTGAAATCTCAGCCTAAAGTGCTTTAATTTGGAGTTTTCCTCTTATGAACGACCTCATAATCTACTACAATATTTAAAGATAACATATACACACTAAAAGAGAGGTAACGATACTCATATTACCCATATTTAGACTGGGTCCAAAATGAGTTCAAAAATAAAAGAAGTAAAATTGGAATTTTATTTTTTTAAAAATATTTCCTAGAGTTGTAAAAGTCTACAGGAGAAAGTCCACGTGAAGATGGGTTAAAAATGAGGTAAAAATCGAAGAATTTTTTTTTTTAAACTTTACCGGTAAAAAATCTAATTTCCTATATTGAAATCATGATTTAAAGTTTTCTTTATGACATAATCGATAAAAAATAATGGGAATAAGGTTTTGGAGCTTACCCAAACTCAAATGGTGAAGAAACCCTTAAAATTTACCCAAATTCAAAGCTCAAAGGTGTAAAAATAGAGGAAATTTTAAAATGAATTTTTATATCAACCTAGCTCTGGACACTTAAGCAGTCAAATAACCACTTAAGAAATGGGTGATGGCTTAAGAGGTTTGGCCTATATGGCTAGTCCGCTAAAGCGTTAGCCCTTCTGCTAAAGTGGTCTGTGCTCGCTTTAGCAGTAGGCGATTAACAAGCTGGATGATAAAATTATACTTTTCTACTTAAGAGGACACCACTAAAGTGGTAATTGGGCCGCTAAAAAGGTTGCCCAACAACTTTACTAAGTTGTAAAGTTGTTGTTCGAACCCTCTGAATTCGATTAGAATCTTGAGAAAGCAAACAAATAATGCTACTAGGATAATTTTGACTTTTCAGACTCAATGGCGACGTTGAATTTTTCAAAAACAAGTTCTTTTACCAAAATTTACCGTCGGGACTCCCTTTTCACTATTTTTTCAATAGAAGGGTTAAAATGAGATATAAAGGTCCTAAAATGTAGCCAATCCAACTACTAACTCAAATTTTTCATACTATATCTGTAGGAGCAATCTGTTTTGCCATCCGACATTCGAATCATGAAAAGTTAACCAAGTCAATTATATGGCTTCTCTAACCTCTAAAAACTACAAACTCACACAACTTGTTTCTGATAGCATTGGAAACGTGCCAACCATCCCCGAACTCCAAAATTAATATGTAGCAACCTCAAGGAGGGGAAAACTTATCAAAATATATAGAAATGGAAAACTAACAAATTCTGGTCATTACAGCATCCACCACTGAAACTCTGGTTTGTCCTCTAACTAAAAGGCAAAGAAATACATAATTCCATAAAAAGGTGAGGGTAACTACCATGAATGTTAGACTCGGCCTCCTAAATAACCTTTTCGATAGGACAGTGTCTTCACTAAACCTTAACTACAGAAATATCTATAGAACGCTACTGTTTGACATCCCTGGCTAAAATTGACATTGGCTCCTCAACAAAGGTCAATATCCCATCAAACTAAATTGAGTCCCAACAAAGCAAACTCATCTGGAATATAACGCCAAAGCATAGATATATGAAAATTGGATAAATAGTTGAAAAGTCTGGAGGTAAGTCCAACTTATAAGCAACTCCCTCAACTGTTCGAAGAATCTCAAAAGGTCTAATATACTTGGGGCTAAGCTTTCCCCTCTTCCCAAATCTCATCACTCCCTTTATGGGCGACACTCAAAGAAAGACTCAGACACCAATCTCAAACTTTAATTCATGAAGCCTACTGTTTACATAACTCTTTTGTCTTCTGTATGCTTCTCGAAGTGTATCCTGAATCATCTGAACCCTATCCAAAGACTTACAAAGCAAGTGATACCATAGGGTCTAACCTTTGAAGTCTCAAACCAACCAATAAGAAATTGACAACGCCTACCATACAACACCTTGAAAGGGTACAAATCAATACTCTAATGGTATCTATTATCATAAAAAGACTATGCCAAATCCAAAAACTGCTCCCACAGGTCTTCTCAGTCCATAATGCATGCATGGAGTATATCCTCTAAAACCTAAATAGTCTGCTTCAAATGACCATCATTCTAGGGGTGAAAAGTTATGCTAAGGTCAACTCGAGTACTCAACTCCTTCTAAAAAATTTGCCAAAAGAAGGAAGTGAACACTGAGCTTCTGTCTAAAATAATTGACATGGACATTCCATAAAGATAAACTATCTCACAAATATAGATATGGGTCAACCCCTCAGTACTAAAGAAAATTTAAATAAGGATAAAATAGGCTAATTTTACCTACCGATCCACGATGACCCAAATAATTTTAAAACCATGAGAAGTATGAGGTAACCCAGTAACAAAGTTCATAGTGATCCGCTCCCACTTCTACTCAAGAATGAGTAATCTATGAAGTAAACCGCCCAATGTATAATGATCGGCCTTCACCTGCTAACAACATTAGCAATAAGCTACAAAATTAGCCACATTCTTCTTTATTCAACCCCATCAGTAAAGCTACCTCAAATCATGATACATCTTGGACATGTTTGGATAGATAAAATATTTAGAATAATGTGCCTCCTCAAAAATTAGTCTCACCCATCCACCAACTTCTGATACATAGACTCGACCTTCAATCCTTAAAACTCCATCAGAATCAAGATATGTCTCCTTAGCCTCTCCACTCAGTACCTTATCTTGATTCACCTTTAAATTCTAATCATCAAACTAGTTATCTCAAATTTTCTCCATCAAAGAAGACCTAGCATCAATAAAGGAGGCTAAAATATATTTGGGTGTCAAAATATTAAGCCTTACCATTTGGTTAGATAAAGACTTAACCTCCAAGGCTAAAGGCCACTCTTGGGTTAAGAGATAAGTTAAACTCCCTATACTAGTTTACTTTTGAATCTAGGCATCTGCAACCATACTGGCCTTTCTTGGATGATACAAAATAGTGAGATCATAATCCTTAAGGAATTAAAGTCAGTGTTGTTGCCCCATATTAAGATCTTATTGTTTGAAGAAGTACTAAAAACTACAATATTCCAAGGAACTCGATACAAGTAATGATGCCGTAAATTCAGCACAAGCACTATGGCTGCTAACACCAAATCATGGATAGGGTAATTTTTGTTATGAGGCTTCAATTTGTGAGAATCATAAGCAATCACCTTACCCTTCTGCATCAATATTGCACCCAAACCAACACCTGAAACATTACAAAACACGATAAACCCATACACTCCTTGGGCAAAATTATTATAGGAGTCAAATTCAACAACTCTTTGAGCTATTAAAAGCTCTTCTCACATGCATCTGGCCATTGAAAAAACACTTTTGAGTCAAATTGGTCAAAAAAGCTGCAATAAATGAGAAATCCTCTACAAAATATCGATAATAACTAGCTTTAAACCAAGGAGAAATTGGATGCGTTGGAATGATAATCCAATATAGACCTAAATAGTTATAGCTATTTTACAAAAGCACTGTCAAACTATTAGATTTGACGACCCCAAACTACGATCAGGAACCCACGATCGTGGTTAGATTCCACGATTGTGGAATGGTCTCATATGATCAAATTCAAAGAGGTAAAAACTCCTAATAGAACCCACAATTAAATACCATAATTGTGGTTGGGTCTCACAGGCGTGGGAGGGCCCATTTGGCATCTAAAATCATATTTTTATGCAACTTTTTAGAGGAGTATTAAAGTTGTTTCCCATATTTTAACCTCCTAACATTTTTAAGGTATCCTAAGGCTGAATATAAAGCCTAAACTAATCCGAATCCCTCATACACTTCACAACACATGAAATTACTTAGAGAACATGCAATTTAAACTTCTCCTAAGCGAGAAATTAAGGTTATACATTTTCAAGCTCAAATCCTCCAAATTTTAGTTCAAGACTCAAAATTAATTAGGTATGTGGGTATTCAATGAGGATATATTTTCATCCTCACACTCAAATTATAGTTTTGTTTATAAATTTTATGATTTTATGAAGTAGGATTTTACGCAATTATGAACCCAAGCTTAAATTTAGTTCTCCATGATATATTTTTTATTCATGAGCATGTATTAATGACTATTCATGATTTCTTAGGATTATATTATATAATTCACATTCTTATTATGTCCATGCATGATTTACTTGATATTACATAAGATTTTAAGCATATGATCAAGCTACGTATGATGTATCAGTTTTTAATAATACTAAGCACTATTTATATGATTTGTTGGAATTCAGTATATATTAGTTTAGCATGACATGATTTCCCAAGAAATTTATTTGCTTTATAGACATGTCAGTTTATGGCTCCTCAGTACATTAATATTTAGTATTTTGGACTTATGCCATGAAATTCTCCTATTTCCTTACGACTATTGAATTATCATTATTTGTTGTATTCTTCAAAGATGGCGAGTTATGAATACCTAATGACCTATGGTTTCATGCATGTATTTAGGAATACTTATTTCTTTGATTTTCTTGATTTAGAATGCTTTCAGATAAATCATTTATACTTCAATGTCAGAACTTTAGTATTATTAAGCTATTCAGTATATCAACTTATATCCAGTTGTGAGTAGTACTTATCACTAAGCGGATACAAGAATAAAGGCTCGCCTACCAGTTAGGCTGAGAGATTTAGTAAAAGTACCTAAGTTCTAAAACTATGGCGCCAGCGTAGGTTCTAAAGGGTCACCCGTTAGACCAGGCTTGACACCTTAGTCCTTTGGGAAATTAATTTAGTGATACCTTATCAGATCATCCTTTCTATCATGGCAAGGTATATTGGGCCCTTTTCCACGTAGATTATACATCAAACTCCATGTTTAGCTCACATGGTTATATATCGACTAATAGTGTCTCATACAGTTCAAATTAGTTATTCCATGACCTTATAATCAATTTACTCAGTACAATATTGATCAGTTACATATTTATTTACTTGGTCCTCACATCAGTTTACATCCTACATTATAGATTCAGTATTCGTACATGGTCTTAGTTTAGTTTTACTTGCTTTTAAACTATAACTTTTTCAAATTATCATCGCATATTTGTATATGTGTAATTCATATAGGGTCATTATACTCAAGATAATTTCTTTATTTTTAGTTAACATTCAGTATGACTTTGCAATATGGTTTAGTTTAAATTATATCAAACATATACGCTTCTATATCTTTTTAATTTAGAAAAATATTCCATCTCATGATTTAGATATTTCACCATGCCTCTCAGCTCTTGAACTAAGGTGGATTTATGCACTTCAATGTTGTTATCCTAGCTTGTTTTGCCTTGTTTTAAGGATAACTCAAGTACTTAATGTGTTAATTATGATATAATTAAGAATAAAATTATTTAAGTATTGTATTATAAGTTTCATGGTGTATTTCAAATAAGTTTTTACTTAAATTGGTCACTTACAGTTCAATCGAGAAGACTAGTGTTACTAGCTTAAGCTAGGTGTTTGTTTGGTTGGTTCCGATGGATTCTACAGTGGTTAATGAGTTCCAAATAGTACTAATGTGAAATTGAGTTTGGAAAAACTTATTTATAATGATAAAGTATCAATTGAATCAATACAAGAGTCAAAACAATAAGTTAAAAAGCAATGTGGGCAAGCCTAGTCTTAGCTCGAGTTTCTAGTTCAGCGTTCTTGATATTGTGTTGTTTTGAGCTCTAATCCATGGTATATGAGATGTAGGATTCTTTGTGAGTTTACCATAGTGATATATTAATGTTTAAGAGAATGGAAATCATGTTGAAACACACCACAAAAGATAATTGCACAAGATAAAAGTGGACATTAAATTGTAATTTCCAGTGAGCCATTGTGTTGGAGCAGCGTCACGAACCCTATTTAACTTAAGAAACCAGTGAAGAATTACCCATTCTTGACTTTATCAGCCAACGCGATGCGACACATGCTCAACTTGACCACCCAAGACAGCGCGACCCTATTCCACACGACCAAACTTCATTTACTATAAATAGGACTTATAGTGTACATTGTGATCACTTTTGGATGTATTTGGCTTTGGAGGGTGGCTAATCAACACTTCTTTTAAAGTTTATTTCACTTTAATTTAGCTTTTTAGACTTGGATTACGGGTTTGTCCATTAGTGGCTAAACACCTCCTTTCCGGGGTTAAGGCCAAGAACATGTTTACTTTATCTATGAATTGAGTTTGTTTGGATTACTTATCATATTTGATTGTTTTTTCATCCTTTTTTTAAAACTATTTTGAGGATTCACGACCCTTAGAATACAAATATTGTCGACTTTGTCATCTCAGGGAGGGGGGAATAGAAACATATAACGTGAGATGAATAGAGTAAGGTTCTTATTCTTTTATGAAATAAGAAATTTAAATTACCATCTAGGATATGGATATAACTAGAAGCCTTGCTTGGTTCACATGTAGGATTATAGCTTCAATTATATAATTGGATTATTACATTCTCGCTCAATGATGTAGTTGTAATGTCCAAGTTAGGTAGACGATTAGCTGTTGGGAACCATGATCATGAAATAAACCCTATCAATTAACAACCAATATCATCAATCTAACGAATAAAGTTCAATAGCATAGTATGATCGTTTGTAGTGCCTTAACACTTGGATTACATCCATTGATTGTCTAAAGTCTTCACTTTTCTGCATTACTTTACTTTACCTATAGTTATAAATTTCAAACACTTTTGGTTACGCTCGCACTGATTAATCTCAGTAGTGAAACTAGGATTGGATAGTTTTTAGAATAAGTCTCTGAGGGATCGATATTCGACATTGAAAAAGGCTACTATATTACTTGGTAAGACCATGTACACTTGCGTGTGTGCTTGGGCACAACAAATTTTTGACGTCGTTGTTGAGGACCTGTAAATTGGAACCTATTATTGTTTTGGTTTTACTTTTTAGATTTTTGTGGTGCTTTACTCTTGTTCTTGGTGTTGAATTTGCAGGAAATAGGTTTACAGGCTAGTAAGATGGCAAGGGATAGGGAATTGGTTAAACCAAGCCCCAAATCTAAGACACGATTCCATTAATAAAGGAGAGAAGCAATACTTCTCCCCCATATCCTACAATTTCAAAAGGAATAAGATAATCTTTCTCTCATGGTTAAAGATCAACCAGCACACAGGAAAGTTAGAAAAGTGGCAATCCCACTTTCGATAAATTTGACCTCCCCTTTTCAGAAATTAGCTGCGGAAGGTAACTTTGAGATGAAAAAGAACATGGTGAAGATTTTTATCAGCAGTGGATAGTTTGCAAGGCTTTCACAAAAAGATCCACAAGTCCACCGATGAAACTTTTTAGAGATTAGTGACACATTCATCTCTACGGGTGTGTCAACTACTTATGCCAGGCTGATACTATTCCCTTTTTACTATTAGGGGAAACAAAGAAGTCGTTGAATGCTGAGCTGAAAAGTTCAATCACAACTTGGGATGACTTTGCCTGGAAATTCCTCATCCAATTCTTCTCCTATGGAAAGACTATGAGACTCCACAGTGAGATTTTGTGCTTCAAACAAAAGCCAGATGAGAATTTATATCATGATTGGGAGCGGTTCAAAGCCACTTCTTCAGGACTTTCCAAATCATCAACATTCCAATGAGGTACTAGCTCACACTTTTGGTGCGACACTTTATCATAACATAAAAAATTTTCTACATTCAGCTGCAGGTGGTCAAGCCTTGGAGTTAACGTATGATGAGCTTTATACTTTGTTGAATTGGATTGCTCAAGGGAATCCTGAGTGGCATTCAGACTTAAGAAATGCCACAAAGAAGGTTGTAGGTGTATTGTAGGTGGACCAGTTTACTGCCTTATCAGCTCAGCCTGTTGCTCTACAAAATTAGATAAGCAATATGAAGTTGGGGTTACACAACCTGTAGCCACAGTAATGCAATAGACTGTAGGTTGGTGTGAAGTTTGTGGCAATAGTGGGCATTTAATGGCTATATTGTGCTGCAAATCCTGAGTTCGTGATGTTTGTGGGAAATTTTCAAAGGCTAAATTATGGGAACGCCTACAACCTAAAGTGGAAGACTCAGACACCAAATCAAGAATGGAACATCCAACAACAATAATTTCAACAACCACAGGTTTAAGGGAACCAGGCCACAACTCAGACTAGCAATGTAGAAAAGATGTTAAAAAAACTTATAGCTGGTCAAGCAGAGTTGACAGAAGATGTGAAGAGTCAACAAGTAAAAACAAAAAGCCAGCAAGTGGCTGTAAGAAGCTTGGAGTTGTAGATAGGACATCTTGCAGCAGCACAGGACACTAGGCCTCAAGGTGGTTTGCCAAGTGATACTGAAAATCCTAAACAAGTAATGGTAATCACTTTAAGAAGTGGTAAGGATCTGAATGAAGAACCTCTAAAGAAAACTAAGGAGGCAGATGCATAGTTGATTGCCCCATAGGTATCCAAAAAAGTTGATAAAATTGAGGAAGTTTTAGTACTCGAAAACCAAAGTTGTTGAACAGGCGAAGCAGAGACTACCACTACCTTTCCCACAGAGGCTTAGAAAAGCAAAGGAGAATGCATGCTTCAAGAAGTTCTTTGACACATTCAGAGAGCTTTATATTAACCTTCCTCTTTTAGATGTTTTGCAGGGAATGTGCAAGTGCGCTAAGTACTTGAAGAATGTGGTCACTAACAAGTTCGAGCTACAGGATGTCGATACAGTAGCACTCACTAAAGAGTAAAACTTTGTGATAATATAGAATATGCCAAAAAGCTCAAAGACCCTGAGAAGTTTACTCTCATTATTTAAATTAGGAATAATTAGGTGGCCAACATACTTAGTGACTTAGGGGAAAGAATTAATTTGTTGCCACTTTGTTTGTTTAACACTTTGGGCTTGGGGAAACTGAGATCGAGCTTTGTGTTAATGCAACTGGCAAATGGGACTATAGCCTGCCCTGAAGGAGTCATAGAGGATATTCTCATCAAGGTTGGTAAGTTTATTATTCCACTGACTTTATTGTTTTAGATTTTCAGTCAGATAAAAAAGTACCAATCTTCTTGGGACGTCCATTCTTAGCGATAGGAGGAGCATTGATATATGTAAGAGAGGACACGCTCACAATGAGGATGGATGATGAAGAGGTGGTTTTTAAAGTGTACAAACCGCTCAACACACTATACCACTATAAATATTTATGCATGATTACTGTGATTAAAGGGGATAAGTGTGGGGTGGTGGAGTCTATTCCATAAATGACCTCTCCAGACTTCCTCACTAAGCTTCCTTAGCCTCCAATACCTAAGCTCAAAATGATTCAAATTGATGAGCTTGAAAAGGCTATTGTTGATAAAGTTGTTGACCTTGAGATTTCATACTCAAGAGGTCAGAAATAAATAAGAAAATGGCGTATGAGTGTAAGGAAGAGGATGAAAAAAATGAATAAGTTGTAGATTGGGTCGTGCCGCGACACTAAACTAGACACTGCTTGGGAGGCAGCCCAAGTTAAGGAAGATTTTATTTTCATTATATTTAGTTTTTACTTCACGTAGTTGGTGTTTTTGTTGAGTCAGGGGTTGATGGAAAGTATGAGTACCAAAAAACCTGAGCTAAGGAGCATGGAAAAGACTAAGTGTGGGGTCCATGGACCCCCTTGATGTGTAAAGATGCTACTAGCTGGGCCTAGAGGCCTCAGGAAGTATTTTTATATCTACTTTTTAAAGTATATTTTAGGGACAAAGTAGAATTTTAAGTGTGGGGTTGGGAAATTCCCATTATTAGGATAAATTTAAAATTTTTTGAGTTAGTAATAAGTAATATATTTTCTTTGGTGCTATATTTGACTACATTATGCAAGTGTTTTGGTTGAAAAAGTATGTTGATTATATGAATTACAACTTTTGAGACTCCTAGGCTCATGTTTATGACTCTTGTACTTGTTAGCTTAATGTTGAATTCATGATATTGTTTGGTTGAAGTCTATGATAATCCTACTTGAGTTGAACATATGCCATGTGTGTTTAAGGTTTTTGTATATTTCTTGTTATAAGTGATATCTAGAACTTTCCTGGCGTATGTGCAAAGCAAAATAAAGAGTGTGGGCTTAGGAGATGATATAGACATTTCTTTGATAGCCATGTTCACACCCTTCTTTTGACCTACCCTTACGTATAATCCTAGTTAACCCAATTGAGCCTTTATTTTTTTCTTTGGCAGCCTCATATGTAGCCTAATCCCCTTCTTTGATTGACCTTACTTTGATCCAAGCTCCTGAGCACTTTAGTGTAAACTTAATTAAGTTAAGGATTAGAAAATTCAAGTAGGACAAAAGGTGAAATTGAACCCCCAAAGTGATAGTTATTGCTGTGTAAAAATTTTTGTGTGGTGGTAGGGAGTTAGAGAAATTTATGTTAAATTCCCATTTTTAGCCCAGTCTTGTTACAATGAACCTTTTTTGGCCCTATTCCTCCTTGGACATTATGCACTTCAACTAAGAAAAATTGCTTAAGTTGAGGGTGACTATCATAGGGGTGTATAGTGTAAAGCGGGTGCAAAAAAGGGTAAAATTGAATGATGTACATAAAATCTCCCACCATAGTGTATGTGAATGAGCTTAATGAGATAGAGAAAAATAAAAGATATGTGTGAAGGTAGATGAGGGGAAGTGTGGTTATTAGGGGTGAATTAAATGAAAATATGTGATGTATTAATGCACTTAGGGAAGATAGTCACTATTACTAGATAGAATAGTTCCTACCCATCCCTTAGCCTACATCACAATCATTAAAGACCTATTTGATCCTAATCTTCATCATTCTAATATTAGTGGAGTACTACACTAAAGGCAAGCCTATGGTTCATTATGTGTAACTTGTGAATTCCTTGTGAGAGCGAGCGTAACTTGATTCTTGTACCCATTATGTTTTAAATACATTATTGTGAGTGATTATGGGTAACTCTCTTATTTTGAAGGCAAGTGTTTGATGAATTTTGGGTGATTTATATAATTTCTCATATTGAGAAATATGCATAAGTTTGCCAATTGGTGAGTCAATTCTTGATGTATTGGAGTAGTGTTCTTGAACTTTTAATTGTGTATAACATGCTTAATATAGAAACTCATATTTTGTGTAGTCTTTGTAGTACTAGCTTGAGTGTATTGCTTGTAGTAGAAGTTTGAAGTCACCTCAGATTATGATTCTTAGAGTAAATAGTTGTTCGTGGATGAACAAGGCTTTAAGTGTAGGGTGTTGATCTGAGGTGGATTTATGCACTTCAGTGTTGTTATCCTAGCTTGTTTTGCCTTATGTTCAGGATAAATCAAGTGCTTAACAATTTAATTATGATATAAGTAAGCATATAAGTGTTTAAATATTGTATTATAAGGTTCATGGTGTATTTCAAATGAGTTTGTACTTAAATTGGTCACTTAGAGTTCAATCGAGAAAACTAGTGTTACTAGGTTGAGATAGGTATTTGTCTAGTTGGTATCGATGGATTCTATAGTGTTTAATGAGTTACTAATGGTATTATTGTGCAATTTTGTTTGTAAAAACCTGTTTATAATGAACAAGGGTCAATTGAATCAAGCCGAGAGTCAAAATAATAAGATAAAGAGCAACATGGGCAAGCCTAGTCTTAGCTCGAGTTTCTATCATCATTCTTGATATTGTGTTGTTTTGAGATATAATCCATGGTATATGATGATTTAGGATGCTTTATGAGTTGTCCATCATGATATATGTATGTTTAAAATGCTGTAAATCAAGTGAAAACACACCACAAAGGCTTGGGATGAAAGATAATTGCATAAGACAAAGGTGGAAATTAATTGCAATTTCCAGTGAGCCATCACGTTGGAGACGCGTCGCGACCCCTATTTGACTTAAGAAACCAGTGCGTCACAAAACATGCTTGACTTTAGCAACCAAATTGACGTGAAACATGCTCAACTTGACCACCCAACGTGGCACAACCCTATTCCACACACGGCCAAATTTCATCTACTATAAATCTCAAAAACTTTTGGTTACGCTCGTGCTGATTAATCTCAATAGTGGAACTAGGATTGGATTGTTGTTAGAACAAGTATTCTAGGGATCGATATTTGTCTTTGTAAAAGGCCACTGTATTACTTGGTGAGACCACGTACACTTGCGTGTGCGCAACAACTTTTACATACAAACATGTTTTAGATGAATATTTCAACAAATAGCTTATGTACTCAGTTTAAAAGCATGTTTTAAGTTTTTTCATGACTAGTTCATATCTCACATACTTAGTATATTCCAAAGTACTAATCATATACCTCTTCTACCTACATTTTCAAAAGATGTAGATTCAGGTGTTTACTATAAGAATCATAATCAGGCAAATCACAACATCTAGCTAGTAGGCGATGAGTTCTCTTACATCGGGAACTCAAGTTAGTTGTAGTTCTAATATTTCATTTTCATATTTGTATTTATTGATTAGGGATAGTTGGGGGTCATGTCCCAACTACCTATAATTAGTATAAGTAGAATCAACCAATGTAATACATACATATATATATATATATACCATGCCGGGATAGGGAACAAGATTAGCATGAACTTTGAAATCATTAACCTTGGTTGTGCAGCATAACTAATTCGTCGATAGTCAGCCAGAGTTAACGAAATCACTATCTTTTTTTGTTCATATTACTCATGCATTATGCTAGTACCATGGGTTAGCTTGGGATTACGTGTGGTTCTAAGCACCGTTTTATGAATAGGGGGTAGTCCCAAATCATGACGAAATGGTATTAGAGCCAATCCTATGTCAGCCTTGTCAATGTGGGTAGTGTTTAAACTGAGTTTAGGAAAATCCCAATAAGGTTAGGCAAACCTCAGTTCTGAGTCTAGGAAAATGTCATTCGATGGGGCAAACCGCAGCGAGGATGCTAAGCCCATAAAAGGGTGTGTATGTAACACCCTAACTTAGGATAGAGTTTCGTATCGGCAAAACACAAAAGGAAGTTGGGTATATAAGTAAATAGGCCTTTCACTCTACTGATGAATTTTAAAGTCGTGTGGGTATAGTCCCAAAACAAGTAATAGCACTAGCTGTATGGGCCATTACAAATGGTATCAGAGCACAAAGTTCAAGGTTCCTAGGGTATCTATAAATTTATGTCTAGTAGAGTCCTACGGAATGATATGGAGACATTTATACTTTTCTTCGATAGGATACAGGGTATTTAGAAAATATTTCCCTTTTTTCAAATCTCAAATTCTGCAGTAGAGATGTTCTCCAAGAAATTTATACAGATTCAACCATTGTTCCATTCCACTAACTATATCTCATCTTTGGGGTAATAGAAACAATCAAGCTCAAATTTCTACTAATAAAGTTTTCTCAAATTATCACGATCCAAAAACTAAAGGTCATGATGGCACTTGTCGCGGTAAGCCTTGACAAGTAAGCATATCACCCAAATTGATATGAAATGGTAAAACAACACCAAATCCCAAGGCAAGCTTCTAAACTGAATCCGAACCACACAATTACAATAATAGTAAAAAAATACATAACAACAATACCATATATCACCCCAAAATACAATGTCACAGTGTAAGAACCAACTAAGTATATCTCAAAGTCAAAATATACAACTAATAGTCCAAAAGAAATAAAATTTGTCTCTGAATATAAAAATAAGACATAAGATAAACAAGAGGAGGTAGTAGATCAACTCTCAAAGCATAGACCAACCGCTACCTCAAAAATACTCCAAACACCGCCCAAATTATCTATTGTACAGTACACTCGTACTTGAATCTGCATCTAAAGGGTGTAGTAGGGATGGGTACAGTCCACTTGTACTCAGTAGGTATCATAGACCGACTGAACAAAGTATAAAATAAAAAATATAAAATACATATTATGGGGACATCACCTGCAATCAAAAAACATCTCAAATGATAGCCTATACCGTCTCCACTAATAGTTCTAAAATATACGTGTATACCAAATACAAGTATAAGAAAGAAGCACAAATAGATAGATATTCAATCAAGAACAAAAATACAACATAGAATGTGGAAAATAAATGAAATACAATGGAGATGATGATGACGTGATGGACGAGGTTATCGCACAATCTTTATATGCACCTACCGAGTTGTGCTCCCGAGGTAAGATCCATAGGGGGTTTGTCAATCCATAGATAATCCAATATCCATTACCAATCCAATATCCAAAACTCCTTTTTGGCACATACATCAGTACAGGGTCTTAAGACATGCCACATTTTTTGTCAGAAAAAAGCTATTATTTTATGGTGGTACCAATGTTTCATAGACATATATGATATGAGGATGTAATGCACACAACTAGCCAGAATAAGAATTTCCAAATCCAACCAATATACCAACCATGCGAGCTAAAAATGCACTCAATATGTCAATCAACAATGAATCCAATATAGTCCATAAACCAATAAAGTAAGATATACAATAATATTCCATTTGATACCACATAAATTCCAGCTTAGACATTTTCCACTAAGAAGACAACTAAATTATATAACTACCAAGCCAATAACATCATATAAAATCCTAAATGGTCATACACAACAGATAATGTCTCGAAACCCACAAAATAACAACAAGATAGGCCCTACATGGGCACAAAATAGTAATAAAGCTAGTTTCATGATTAGTTCCCAGTCTGAAGAAAGTTAAGTCATAACCTTCCTCGAATAAAGAAAATCAGGTTCGAAAGCTTTCAACACATAACCTTAACCTCACGAGCAACGTCAAAATCTACTAAAATAAATAAATATAGAATCTATACATTAAAAAATGCCAACGATACCCATATTGCCACTTTTGAGTTAGGGTCAAAACGGTCCCTCGAAATGAGTTTTTAGAAGAAAAATTAAAATCATAATTTTATTTTAAAAACATGTTCCCATAAAAATAGCAGTCTATAACTAAAAACTCATGCAAAAATGAGTTAAAAACGAGGTTTAAATTAAAGAAAAATTATTTTCAAGCTTTAGCGATAAAAACCCCCCGAAATCTATTTTGAAATCAATAATTTGAAGATTTTGAAGATGAAATTAAGAGGAAATGATAATTATAATATTAGAAACTTACTCATGGAAGAAATCTTGAAAACCCCTTTGTAATTGTCCAAATTCGAGCTCCCAAGCCACCAAAATGGTGAAAATAGGGTTTTGTTCTCAAATTGGGTAGGAAAAATGAAAAATAAATTAAAAGTTCTTCGTAAATAGGAGAAATGGATTTATAAATTTGTAGACAATGATTACACGAGAAAAACGCATCAAAGATTATCAAAATTGAAGTTTCCTAGCTCCAAAAATGTCAAAAATATGAAATGTGTTCGATTTAGGTCTCAACCATCAGCAATGCCATTAAACAGTAATTTGGCTACTAAATCAGCCTGGTCAAATAGTCAAAGGCAGCTAAAGCGATCGACCAGCTGCTTTAGAACCTACACCAGTACCAGCAACCTTTGAAACTTATTTTTGACCCCAAAAACTCATTTGAAACCCTATGAATATAGCCAATAGTGAAATTTAATTGTAAAATATGTTTCAGATCTAATGAAATCATTAGATTTATAAAAAAAAAAAGGTCATTATCACAAAATGAACTCCCAAAATCCTATTTATACTATTTTTGAACCAAGGGTCAAAATGGGATCTAAAATCCACGAATCGAACCAACCCCACTACTAACTTGAATTTGACATTCTGTATTTTTTGGAACGATCTATTTTTCCATCTGATGTTGGATCCCAATCTGTTGACCAAATTCAACTATTAGCTCTTAAAGTCCCAAAATGGCTTCAATTTCCCTAAAACCTTCTCGAAGGCCTTAGGAACCATGCCAAACATCCTCATAGCCCATAAATAACACAAAGTAACCACAATGAGGGATGAGATGATAAAATAAAAAAATGAATAATTCACAAAAATCACCAAATATCAAGTCATTACACAAATAGTACCTATAGGTAGTTATGAGATTGTACATGGGCTTGAAAGGATTCCATTAGTGCCTTTTAAGATTAGAAGTTTGAAAGAGTTTACTATTGTAAATGAAAATCGTGGAGTGAGCTAAATTCAGATGTTTTCTCAGATCCTTTCTCAAAATCCTATGGAAAAATGACCCAGAGTTAGGAGCATAAGCCTAAAAGTATAGTACCAGTAGCGTAGGGATAGATTTTATCTGGATTTGGTAGATGGAGTTATGTATCTTTGATCTAGTAGGGTGTTGTTATAATTTATAATAGCACTTTGAGAGAGATTTACTAATTAAGGGGACTTAGATTATGTCCATAGTTTAGTAAGGATCAAGCCTATTTAGTGACCAGAAAGATGGCGAAGCTTGTTAAGGTAGAGTATGTTCATAAAATTTTGAGTGGACTAGTGTTTCATAATTCTTATCTTGTAGTAATAAGTTAGTATAATACATGAAAAGTTATGAGGATATCTACCTAAGAGATAGAATTTAAGGTTGGATTGTGGATCATCTAGCTAATAGAGATGAGAGTTTTGAATTCTCAAAAAAAAAGGAGAGCTTAGGGTATTATGATACCTCAGGAGATTCTATGTTAGTAAGTGTTTAATTTATAGTATCATGACTATTGAGGCTAGAGAAAGCTAAGAGTTGTATCTCAAAAAAAAGTACTAGCAATGGGTTTTACACTTTCATATATAGTTTTAGGGAGAGTTTTGTACATATGAGTATATTTATATCCCAGCCACTAGAGTAAAGTGATTTCAAGTAAGTTTAGGGTTTGTTGAAGAGGTCCATAAACTTGGAATAATGGCTTAATCTAAGGGGGTATTATTGAACAAAGACCAATTCAGGTCTTAGGATTCTAGTAGAGATGCTAGTGGGTTCTAAAATAGCACTAGGAGAGGCAAATACCCGACCTATTCTTATCTTAGTATGTATCTTGTGCTACAATCATTATGAAACTCTACTCATACAATGCCCATCATCTTCACGATCATAAATCATATTCATATAGCTAATACAGAATTATATTCATTATTAATTTCTAGTATAAGGAGTAATAGTTCACTCAGTAGTACAAATCACACACCATGAATCTATGAATTCCTGTTGTCACACCCTTTTTTATTGAAAAATATTAATTTTTAAGTTTGAAAAGGGTTTATATTATTAAAGTGACAAAAGAAGATGTGTTTTGAAAAATGATTTTGCAATTAAACTCAGAGTCGCCACTTGAAATTACTTGGTATGTCAAGTCATTTAAATTTCTTTTCAAAAAATAGTTGACTCTTAAAAATGATCCACAAACTAAGATTCTAATTAAGGAATTATGTTGATCAAAGGGAAGGTGTTAGGCACCACTCAATCCCGAGGTTCGACCATGATCGCTTCATTGAGTTATATTGGCTAATTTGACACTACGGGATAGATAAAATTTACACAAAAACACATAAGCAAACACGCACACAAACAAATACAAGGCTCCAAAATATAATGTCCAGTCCAATTAATATATTCTCAAAATAAAAAATTACTAAAATGTAAACTTATACTACCCTACCCTCTAAACTATGATCAACCTGATGCCTCAGGACTTGATCAACAACATCCTCCATGTACATAATACTTTTGGGGCATTCCCCGGTGAATAAGTATAATTCATCTTAGGGAATCTCCTAATAAAATGAATACATTTTCAATTTCATGTAGTAAAAATAAAAAAATCTCAAGAACAACAATTCAATCACTCAGCAACCATAGATTTTCATAATTTGTCAACCCAACATATGATTTACATATGAATTCTCGACCTAAACATGATACTATCGAATTTAACAAAATTGAATCCTACTTTGAATTTAAAACCCATCAATGAATTAAAAAAACAATATTCACTTTTATCAATCTTCAACCCCCACTCTAATTTTATTCTCCAATCACATGATTAATTAATTGTAAGATGCAATCAAACATCCAAGGACACAATAATTAAAATTACTTAAATGCACTATGAAAACATATCACCAACCATATAAAAATCATGTAACCATAACATGAACATGCCACATTAAGGAAAAAATAGGAAAAAGATAGAGTTTAAGAATTGGACCTCAATTTCATTTCAATCCATCGAAATACTTGATTGAAGTTCTGACCAAAGTATTTGAAACCAAACCTGATAAACAAATCCGACCCCAACTCTATTTTGCGATTGGACGGTATTGGTCCACCGGTAGCTCACCCGTGATGGAACTTTATGTTTGTGTTTTTTTAGAGGTTGTATTTTTGGTTATTAATGGAGAAATTGGGGAATTTAATTGGTGTACATGGATGGTTGTTGTTTTTTTCTGATGAGGTAGATCTGGTGATATTTTGGTCCATAAATGGAGCTGATGGAATTGATTCATCGATGGAGATAGCATTTTGGTCGGCCCCGGTGGTGGATTTACTATCGAAATAGTGGCTCACACTGGTTGTTTTCTTCATTCACTCTTTTCTCTCTTGCACATCTCTCCCCCCTTTCTGATCACTATCTCTCTCTCTCGATTCACCCTTTTTCTACCTCAATTCTCACTATTCTTCCCTCAATCTTTCACTATTTTCCTTTTCTTTTCTTGTTTTCTATGTGTTTCTTTCACTATGTACGTACATCTCTTTGTGTGTATACGTTTTTGGTGTTAATGGAGAAATTTATCCATTTTCTTACTATTTTCTCCTCTTTTCCCATCTCTTTTTTAATTTTTCTATCGTCTAATGGTTCTCCCTTTCTCTCTATGTAAGTTGTCTTTATTTTCTTCACATGGTCATGGATCTTCTTCTCAATTCTCCTCTTTTTTTAATTTTTTGTGTATGTATGTAAGTGTATATTCTCTGTGGGTGTGTTGTGTGTACGTATGTGTGTGTATATAGCTTAGTATGTGAGTGTATGTAATGTGGGAAAAAAATATAAAGGGTAAAAGAGGGTGCCTAAGGAGCACGTGGAGATGAGAGGGTGGTGAGGTAAGGGTGAATTGTCAGCATTTGATAGGGTGAGGTAGTTATTTTGTTGTGTTTTTTTTAATTTTTGGATAAGGGTAGGAAAAGGTATGGTAAGATTGTTGTTTTTTTATTTTCTTGTGGGAAAATTATCAAATAGGGTGGGGTCCATGGTAAAGTGTTGTAAATGGGTAAATTTGACTTTTGGGAGGGTCAAATTACGCGTCTACATCATACCCCTCTTCGTATTTAAATAAAAAGTATTTCCAGACAAAGAAGTAGACAATGAGACAAAATTTGACCCGACCATTATTTTAAAGGAAGAAACAAAAGGATAGAGTGCAACCGAGTCTTGATTTTGGGCATCCTACCTATCCCAGGTTATGTGGAAATTAATTCACATGTAGTTTTTGGGGTTGAAAAAAGGAGAGGGACTACATCGAGTTGGAGAGTTAAGTGAGGTCGTGTCGAGGTTCTGATCCGCGGCTCTGTAAGTACATCAAAAATTAAAATAACAATTTATGAAGATAAATGAAATTACAAAAATCCTATCTATGCAGCTTCTCTTGACTCTTGACTTGAGTCTTCAATGCTTTCTCAAGTGATAAAATATCTACTTTTTTAGGTTAAACTTGAAAGTGTATTCTTTCTCCATGCAATATCTTGTATTGGAGATGAACTTGAAAATTGACCATGTTGTTCAGGTGGGACTTCTGAATTTAAACTTGCACTTGAAAATATTTAAACAATTCTCCAGGAAGGCTCCTAACATACAATTTAAAATCTTCACCCATTCTTCAGGCGGGCTCTTAACTTACAATTTAAAATCTTCACCCTATTCTCCAAGTGGGCACCTAACTTGCCATTTCTTTATCCTATTCTCCAAACAGGCTCCTGACTTGCAATTTCTTCACCATATTCTTTAGGCGAGCTCTTGACTTGTAATTTATTTACCCTATTCTTAAGGCAGGCTCCTGACTTTTAATTTCTTCACTCTATTCTCCAGGCGGGCTCTTGACTTTCAATTTCTTCACCCTGTTCTCCAGGAGGGCTCCTAACTTGCAACTTCTTCACCCTGTTCTTTAGGCGAACTCCTGACTTATAATTTATTCACCATGTTCTTTAGGCGGGCTCCTGACTTGCAATTTCTTCACCCTGTTCTTTAGACGGGCTCCCTACTTTCAATTTCTTCACCCTGTTCTCCAGGCGGGCTCCTGAAATCAAAATCAAAACTAGAACAGACATTATTCCAAACAAAGGTTATGATATAGAGATATCTCATTTTTTCAAAAAATAAAGTCTCATTTTTCAAGAGGGTCCTAAAGTAAAGTTTCAAATAACATGAATGAAATTTTTTTGCCTAAGTTTATCATCAAAAAACTTTTGTGGGTGTCAAACTCAATCACAACTACTTGCAAAATGCATAATTCAAAAGTGAATTAAGACTTCAATCAATAAATGCATCTCTTGAGGATAAAATTGAATGACCAAGACAAACAAGTGGGTTTTTTAAGAGTAAAAGTGAGAGACTCTGACTAAAATGCATCTTTCAAGATTAAAGAATCAAATAAAGAAGTGCACCTCCTAGGGGTACAAGATGAGTTTTACCAAAATTGTGATTACCAAACCTGTGTAACAACATTGCCTCTAACATTTGCAGAAGTGATGAATTTTAGCCTTTGATATTTAGGCATTGAAGTCCTTGATTTGAAGGTAACATGTGTTCCTGTATCGTACAAAGAAACTTGTGAGTTTAAAAACATGGTGATTGGCTTATGGCTTTAGCTTTTGAGGTAATTGCTCTTGCACTTGTCATATTTAAACTTTCTTCCAACTAATAGCATATGTCATTGACTTGTTGCACCATTAATCCAAACTCATATTATTAAGAGTGACACTGAAACAAATACAATATCTCTGTTTTGGTATGTCTCTCAGATAAATCCTTTGAATCTTGGTATTTCCATGAATCCCCAAAATTTGTTTGTTGACAACTTTCTGCATGCCTTGGTTCGGCTTACAATCGTGTTTCTTTCATGTGATGGCCTTTGGTCTTGCTTTGTGCAATTAAAGAAGTAGGTAGCAAGTTTTGAAATCCTTTCTCACTTTTTGACATAGACTTGACTAAAAAATATGAGAAAAATGATAAGAATTTTCTCTTTAGATAAAAGAATCAAAAGCACAAAAATAGAAATATAAAGAACAAAGAAAAGACAAAGTATGCCCCCTTTTAAAAATAGAGAAAAGAAAATTTTATCGGAAAATGACAGTCAACTCTAATGATTATGACATGTATTTGGATTAAAGTTCCTGCTCTTTTCATCCTAACTTTCCCCAAATGTTGTTGAGTTAATGACCCTGAAACTGAGTTACTTCCTTAGGACAATTGCACTCATAGACCTCATTCGGTTGGTGACTCCTTGAAGGGTTTTTGCTAACAAACATCTCTCATTTTTCTTTCTCTCAGCTCACCATTGCCCTAAAGTGTCCGTGAGGATTTTCACCAGTGAAACTCTATCATTTTCATTTCTCTCAACTTAGTGCCTGTGGGGATTTTTACCAATGAGACTCTCTCATTTTCATTTCTCTCAAATCAACATCGCCTTATAGTGCCCACAAGGGTTTTCACCAATAAAACTCTCTCATTTTTATTTCCCTCATCTCATTATCGCCTTACAGTGCCCATGAGTGTTTTCAACAGTAATACTATTATTTTTATTTCTCTCCCGATTCCAACCCAAAAGACAACGTCATATATTCATCGCGTGTTTAGCCTTAACATTCACAAAGATTAATCTAAATGTCTTTCTTTGGTTGTAACGTGGCTTTTGGATAAGGTTATAAAAAAGGATGGCATAAGGCTCAAATGGCACTTGGAATGGATGGGATTTACAATATTTGGAATCGACTCAAACAATGAAAATTAACTCTTTCCCCAGTTTCTTTGACTGGGTAATCCTAAATTATTTATTTGATTGGACCGAATCAAGAGTAGGGTTACCTATGTATCTTGTTATTGCAAGAATCAAGTCAATTGTAGTTCCGGCCACTTGTTCTTTTTCTTGATTTTGATCTCTTTTCTCATTCTTTATTTTCTTTGGGACCTTTCTGACTCAATTTTTTGTGACACTCTTATCTTTTTTTTTTTACTCGCTCTATTTATTTTTTAACTTTTCCTTATTCTGTTCTTTTGCTCGACATTTTTATTTTTAAACTTTCGTTGACGCTAATTTTATTTCAAAAGATAGGTGCAAAATAAAAGATAGAACTAAAGCTCAAACAGGTTAAACAAAAGATGAAACAATGTTTGGATAGCAGAATGAAATGTCTTTGTCATATCAATCGTTGACTCTGATTTTATTCCAAAAGAGTGGTGCGAAATAAAGGATAGAACTAAATCTCAAATAGGGTAAAACAGATGAAACAATGTTTGGATAGCATAATGAAATGTCGTTGTCATATCAATCCTTAAAAATGTAAGTACAAAATATGCAATATGAAAGTGGAAGATGAAGATCACTTATACCATCTTTTCCATAACAGAAACTTTAACTGAGCATGTGTGTTACTTTTTCTTCTAGGCTTGTCAAACATACAAATCAATTTTTTTGTACACATCTCATATTGGATGAACCATACTTTAGTAGAGAAAATTTTCCTTTTGTTTCTCTTGACAGAAGATCGTGTATCTACTGTTTGATCTAATTCAAAATGATTGAGATGTATCTTCAACTGATAACCAAGTTATTCCTGTGATTCTTGAAATGATTGTCTTAATTTATTCAAGTAAGACTTTAACTCGATCACCAAATGTCTTAAAACTCTATCTACTCTCTTATATGCCCTTTTCCTAACTTTAACATTTTGATTCAATTCATTATTATTAAACTGGATTTTAAGATCTGCCTAAAAATTCCACAAGCATGTTATATCACTAGAACCAATCATAAAATGAACAAATAAAGAAGACAAACAAACAACATAAAATAAAACAAAACAAAAAGGGACGCTATGTTTCATTGAAAAAAAATATAGAAGGATTTGAACAAATACAATAGAAAAAGAAAACAAGATAGATTCCAAACTACAACCCTAAAATAATTCAAAAAGAAAAAAGGAAAAAAGACAAACTACCAATAATCCCTTATAGTAAGGATAGGAGTGACTTCCTAATTGCTGAGCTTGACATCGTAGAAGTTGGTTTGCACATCAGCATGACTAGAGCTTCCACCACTGCCAAACACATGCCTCTTAACAAAATTCTAGATACCCATGTTTAACTTCTTTCTTCCTATGTATTGTGCGTTACCGTATGTTGATGAAGGATTCTGTATGATGCTTATAGTGTCAATGTCTTGCACTACAATTAATTTTTCTCGGATCATCCTTTCTAATTCTTTTTTTAAAGTATGACAATCTCAGTATTGTGACCCTGAACATTAGAATGATATACACATTGTACATTAGGATCAATTTCTTAAATAAGGATCAGGGGTATATCCAAAGAGAGGAGTAATCATGCCCTACTGTCTTAATTTCTGGAACAAACTGGTATAAGGTGCCCTAATTAGTGAAAAATGATCCTTTGACTTCTTTATCTTTGAAAACTCTGTCTTGGATTAAAACTTGGGCTTAGGAGTACCTTGGTAAATATGTGAGGGTCGAAGATGATTTTGAGGGATCGGTGCATTCCATTAAGGATAAAAGATGGATGGGTATATAGTTGTGCATGGTTTAGAGGATACTGAGAAAGAGGAATGGAATATTTTGGATTTTAGAGAAAGGAACCTAGTTGTAGGTGAGTATATAGATCTGATGTATAGGCTCGGGATTGAGGTTGACAGTATTGGTGAGGAGCTAGGGAATAAGTGGTGGAAGTATTGGAATGTTGCTTGCGTAGAGTAAATTTTGATACATGTTGTAGTGCATCAACAATAGTAGGAAACCGGGCTTGTGAGATTGGTAAAAAACTAAAGATCTTTGTAGGTTCAATTATGGGAAATGGTGAAGAAGGCAACCTTCTGACCCAATCTTAGTACATTTTTGTCATTTATTATCTTAGTCTCAAAATTTCTTGCTTTAAACTCTCATTTTTATGACTCTTATTCTGATCCATTATGTCACTCTTAATATCCTTGTTGGACATAACTAACTCCTCCTTGGACTTGGTGCAATATGGAGGACTAGCCAAAATGCCACAAACAAACAACCTTAAATAAACTGAACCATAGAGATAACAAATGTATTAGAGTTCAACACCTTTTCAAAGCTTCTCTTTTACTTTTTCTTTTTTTGAAAAGATCATCGAACCCTAGAAGGGCGTCTACGTATCTCACCTCTGAGAGATGAGAATCAGATGTGTGTAGTTTGGAAAGTTTTAACACAAAATAAAAAGTTTTCACAAGAAGTTATTGAAAGTCTTTTTGAATCTTTCAACTTTGAATCCTTATTAAAAATGACACCTATGATTACAAAAGGAATTTTTTTTGTATTTTCATATACATAGCTTAACTAATCTATTACCAAATGATTTTTTTGTATTTTCATATAAAAAAAATACGTGAAACAACTAATCCAAAAAGAATATTAAAGATTTTTCTTCTTTTCAAAAGATATTTACACAATCTTTCTAGTTTTTTAATTCTGAATTTCAAACAAAAATGAAACCTAAGATTATCAAAGGAATTTTTTTTGATATATTTCATATAAATCAACACGTGATAACAACTAATCTAAAATGAAGAACAAAGAATTTTTTTTATTCGTTTATCAATATTTTCAAAAGATATTGATAAAAATCTTTTTGAAATTTCGATTTTGAATTTCATACACAAACGAAACCTAAAACTATTAAAGGAAAATCTTTTTGTATTTTTTTAAAGACTTATATGAAACATCAGCTCTAAAATGAAGAGTGAATTTTTTTGGGGGGGATTTTTTAAATAAGATAATTCAATCCTAGAAGGGTTACCTATGTATCTCACCCCAAGAGAAGAGAATCAAGTGTGCGGAGTTTATCCAGATCAGACAATTAAATATTAACTAATAGATTGGACTCCCAACTTGAGACATGATAACAAACAAACAGTGAAACACACAAATAAAAATCTTTTTTGAGTTTTAGATTTGAAACTTCATATAAAATAAAATCAAAAGTACGAAAGAAAATTTTTTGTATTTTCATATGAAATTGTTCAAAATAAAGCACCGACATAAAAATATTTTTGAGATTTTAGTTGTAAAAAATATGAAGACACTAAAAGAAAAATCTTTTTGGCATTTGCATTATATAAAATGTACAACACTTTAAAAAAATCTTTTTGAAATTTTCAAGTTATGAATGCATGCTAAAGGAAACAAAAGAAAATTCTTTTTGATTTTTTCATTTTTTAAGAAAAACATGCAAAAGGTAAAAATCTTTTTTTATTAGGAAAACAAAAACCATGGAGAACTTCTGAAACTATGAAACTCTTTACATTCTTTCTTCTTTTCTCTTTTTTCTCTTTTTTATGAACTTTTCTTTGCCTACTCTTTCCCTTAATTCTAGCATATGTTTTCCTAAATCAGTTCATTAAATGACCTTATTATCCTCAAAGATGAAATAATTAGAACGTAGAGATGCTTAGGGGTAAGTCACCTACAAAGAATCAAATGGATCCCACTAGGTTTCAACAAGATGCAAATGAAAAATGACCTAAAGTTTGACCTAGGCTGGGGTTCAAATAATAAGGTTGTTCGGGGGAGCATATGATAGATAGTGACTGCGGTAGATTTCTACCCACTCCATACACCCAACGACTCCCCCTCTTAAAATACAGGTGAATCAACAAAGGTTTATGTACACATGTGTACTATGAGACTTGTTTCGAAAGAAATTACTCAGGATAATGCATATGAAGACAGATATAAAGTGGTAACACAAAAGGAAAAACTATAAACAAATAGCACGTTAGCACCCAACAATTATAAAGGATAACACAAAGCTCAACACGAAGCTCGAATTCTAAAATTCCTCAACAGAGTTGTCACACCCCCTTTTTACCAAAGAAAGATTAATTTTTAAGTTCAAAAAGGGTTTATATTATTAAAGTGACAAAAGAAAATGTGTTTCGTAAAAGGATTTTGTAATTAAACTCAGAGTCGCCACTTGGCATTATTTGGTGTACCAAGTCACCTTTTTTAGATTTCTTTTAAAAAATAATTGACTATTAAAATTGATCCACGAATAGAGATTCTGGTTAAGGAATTCTGTTGTCTAAGGGAAAGGTGTTAGGCACCCCTCGATCCCATGGTTCGGCCACGGACGCTTTGTTGAGTTATATTAGTCGAATTGACACTATGGAGTAGATAAACTTCACACGAGCACATAAGCAAACAAGCACACAAAAAAATAAAAAGCTCCAAAATATAACGTCTAGTCCAATTAATATAGTCCCAAAATGAAAAAAAAACTGAAATGTAAACCTATACTACCATACACTAATACTAAACTACGCTCTACCCGATGTCTCGGGTCTTGATCACGAACATCCTCTGCATACATAATACTTCAGGAAATTCCTCAATGAATAAGTACAGTTTATCTCGGGGCTTCCCCTGATAAAATGATTACATTTTTAATTTTATGTGGTAAAAATAAAAATAATATCAAGTACAATAATTCAATCACTCAACAATCATTGATTTCTAAAATTTGCCTACCCAACCTAAGATTTGCCTATCAATTCTCCACCTAAACATAATACTATCGAGTTTAACAAAATTGACATCTATTCTAAACTAAACAATGATCAATGAATCAAAACAAACTAATATTCACTTTTGTCAATCTTCAACCCCTACTCCAATTTCATTCTCAATCACATGATTAATCAATTTTAAGATGAAACCAAACATCCAAGGCCACGATAATTAAAATTGCTCAAAATTACTATCAAAACATATCACCAACCACATAAGAATCACATAGCCATACCTAGGGCTAGACATAAAATACCAAAAACTAAATTACCGAACTGAATAGAAAAATTTGATAATTGGTATTCGGTAATTTGGTATTTGATATGGAATTTAGGAGTAAAATTTTAATATTTTCATATTCGGGATTGGATTTGATACAAGATATTAATACCGTTTAGTATTCGATATTTATCGTATAGCAAATTATTTAATATATATACATATATATATATATGTATGTATGTATAATACGATATGTCTAACTAACCCAATAGACAATAATATTAGTCATTCCAAAGAATCTCTTGGACCTTGGTAATATATTCTTAAAAAGCACAAAAAAAAATATTAAATAGGGTTTTTATTAAATATACTTTTGAAGTTTAAACGTAATTTGCAAACCTCCAACTGTAATATGGTATTACCAAATACCGTACCAAATCGAATCTTAATTTATCGATTACCGAATTACTGAACCGATGTTTTAAAGTATGGTATGTGGTATCTACTCTCAAATACCGATTATCAAATTACCAAACCCGAACTTCAAAAATACCAAATCAAATATCGAACGCCGACCCTTAGCCATAACATTAATATACCATATTAAGGTAAAAATAGGATAAGATAGAGTTGAAGATTGGATCTTAATTTTATTTCAATATATCAAAATACTTGATTGGAGCTCCAACTAAAGTACCTCTAACCAAACCTGACTCTAACTTTGATTTGCAGCTGGATGGTGTTGGTTCAGTATCTCACTAATGATGGGACTTTGTGCGTGTGTTGTTTTAGAGGTTGGATTTTTGGTTGTTAATGGAGAAATTGGGGAATTTAATGGGTTTACATGGCTGCTTGTTGTTGTTTTTCGGCAGAGTGGATCTAGTAGTGTTTTCATCGGCAATCGAAGCTGGTGGGATTGATTCACCGATGGAGATGGCATTTTGGTCAACCCCAGAAGTGGATTTACCATTGAAATAGTGACGCATGCAGATTGTTTTCTCCGTTCACTCTTTTCTCTCCCTCGTGTCTCTCTTCCTCTTTCCAATCACTATCTCTCTCTATTCTCTTTTTTTCCCTTAATTCTCACTTTTTTCGCTCGATCTCTCACTATTTTCCCCTCTCCTTTCCCATTTGTTGTGTGTTTATTTCACTGTGTATGTATATCTCTCTATGTGTATATTTTTTTGGTGTTAATGGAGAAATTTTTCCATTGTTCTTAATATTTTCTCCTCTTTTCCCCTCTCTAGTTTTTTCTATTTTTCTCCCCTCTAATGGTTCTCCCATTCTCTCTATGTGAACTCTCTCTATTTTTCATATGGTCATGGAGATCCTTCTCAATTCTCTTTCTTTTTTTATATCTATGTAGGTGTGTGAGTGTATATGCTTCATGGGTGTGTTGTGTATACGTCTGAGTGTGTAAATAGATTGGTATGTGTGAGTGCGTGTAGGTGTGGTAAAAAGCGTGAAGGGTAAAAGGGGGAAGGTGCTACGGAAACGTGGGGATGGGAGGGTGGTGAGGTAAGGGTGAGTTGTCAACATTTGATAGGTTGAAGTTGTTATTTTGTTGTGGTTTTTTATTTTTGAATAAGAGTGGAAAACGGTGTGGTGGGATTATTGTTTTATTATTTTCTATTGGGGAAATTATCAAACAGGGTGAGGTGCATAGTTAAGTGATGTAAATGGGTAAATTTGACTTTAAGAGGGTCAAATTTATGTGTCTACACAGGTCTCACGTCATATAGCTCATGATTCTTGCACTCATATTTTACAGCATGCTCAGTTCCAGGTACTCATGATAAGACTTTCATGACTAGTGAGATCACACTACGTCATATATTCTTTCAAATCAAATCTCTTGAACAAGTTTCTTCCCATTATATTTTACTCCTCGGACCTTATTTGAGTATCAAATGTATGAAAATTTGTAAGTCAAGATTTCTCAATATTCCTCTTATTCTAGATACTCGTATTCTAGTTCTTCAGTGACGCTTCTCATGTTTTGATGGTGATGGTGATGGCAGTTAACAAATATTTTTAGAAAATATTTTTCTATTTGTGTAGTGAACACAAGAAAATAAGTAAGAAATAATTTGTTTTCCTATAATTTTTTTATATTTTATTTGGAACACATCCTTAGCATACACAAAAGATGCATTTACACTTTGTACTTGACATTGGTGGTCACGTTTCAAAACACCAAAACGAAATGAAATTTGTTACTATAAAAAATGAATTTGTTTACATTTATTTTGATCTACTCGTGTATTGATTTTCTTAAAATTTACATGAATTTAACAACTTAATATATTTATATGACATAATTTGTGAAAGATTAGCAGAAAAAAATTATTTTACTAACAATTATTGATAAATTTAATATTTATAATAATTAAAGCCATTTCGTAAACTTACCAATTACGATACACTACCACATCGTCAAACCAAACAATAAAATTGTTCTTAAACAACAGTGAATAATACAGTCAATCCAAACATTGTGTGTTACTATATTGTACAGTATAATAACAAATCATACAGTGACGTATATTATGAAACCATGACAAACCACCATCCAAACAAAGTGTAACAAAAAATCTTAGAAATTATCCTAAAAGTATCAATAATTCGATGCCAATTTTTTGGATCATTTGCATTACCCCAATTTACTTTAGGGCCTCCGAGGGTAACTAATAGGATTGATTCACTCTCCCCCCCCCCCCCCCCACCTTACCAAATGGAAAAAGGATCATATATGCATTGAATTTTGAGAAAAGGTTCATCTATGTTATCCGTTTAAAGTTTGGCTCATTCGTGCCATTGTTGTTACAAAAAAAGTTCATTCATGTCATTTTTTTAAATTGTTTGGTTTGTTGGTTTTTTGCAAAACCGTTTTGTACATGTTGCCAACAGTGATTCGTCCATGTCATTAATTAAATCAACCAAAGAAGAATTCAAAAAAATTAAACTTTATTCTAAAAGGTGAAATTGAAATTATGTTTTCCATAACTCACAAATTTCTGATACATCTGATTCTTCAGGTCATTAGAATCTTTAAATTTTGGTTTTAATTTGATTTTGCTTAAATATTCTTTGTTTCTTCTCTTCAATTTCACGGATTATAGAATTCTTCTGATTTTTACTTTAAGTACAATTTGCAAAATTGCTTCAAGTACACTTTTTAAAAAAATTGTATTTCTATAACTAATTGATTCTTTGTTGGAAATAGTTGATATCTGTTTGTTTGAATTGGACTTGGGATTTTCATAATTGTGTTCGACGATTTTGAAGGATTGAAAATCAATGAACTCTTTATAGTGCCTATAAAGGAGTTAGAAGCTCACCTAAACTTTGATTTAATACTCAGTGAATGTTAATTGACATCAAACATTCTTTATCTCATACTCTAGAAAGATCGATTATCTCTTACATGAACAATCTTTTCTACAAATGCATAGAAAGTTCAATGCAGTTGTATTCTAGCTGGAGAAATTGATATTTTCTTATTAGAATTTTTTTAAAAAAAATTGATTGATTTAATTGATGACGTGGACGAATCATTGTTGTCCACGTGTACAAAATGGTTTTCCAAAAAACAATAAACTAGACTATTAAAAAAATTACATGAATGAGTCTTTTTTGTAATGACAATGGCATGAATGAGCCAAACTTTAAACGGATGTCATAGATGAGCTTTTTCTCAAAGTTCGATGGAATATTTGAGCCTTTTTCCTTACCAAATTAAGAGAAGTTCAGATTGAATAAATTCATTCATATATTGGCCCCAAAAAATCATAGATACATGGAAAGCGTTCTTTTTTAAAAAAATTACACAGAATAGCCTTACTTTTAGCACCTCTAGCTATAGCCTAAGTTTAGAAAATTGCCATTCCTATCCAATGTATCAATTGTATGCAACGAGTTGTATCTAATCGCATACACCATAAATACATATTATTTGTGTTGTTAGTTGGGCAGCCATTGTATCAACGTATTTATATCAACGAATACAGGCATATCAGTGAATACAATTTTCTCTCTCTCACGCTCTCTTCTTCTTCTTCTTCTTCTTTTTTTGTATTTCATATTTTCACTCCTTTTTTTCTCTTCTATGTATTTGATATTTTCGCCTCTCTTTCTCAAATGTATCAAACTTATCATTTGTATTTGTATATTAACACTTATATGAATCATTTGAATTTAGATGGTTCAATTTGTGTCAACGAATACAATTTATATCAAACCATATAAAATATAATACATATTGAAACAGAATACAAAATACCAAATACGTATTGATTAGATACGTTTAAACTAAAACATGTAATACATATTGAAATAGAATACAAAATATCTAATACATACTAACTAGATACAATGAAACAAAAAATACAAATTCCTGAAAATAGAATGCAAAATATCTAACTCATATTGACCAGATACATTAAAATGAAAAAATGTATCTCAAATAAATGAGTGTTATGCGTTATATTATATATATTAATATGTATAACATTATTTCAGTTATATATGTACTAATAATAATTATGAATACATGTAATTTCAGCTATATCTGCCAGGGGAGGATCTACGTTGAAGTGAGGGGGTTCACTCGAACCCCTTCAACCGAAAAATTACATTATATATACATAAGTCCAATTTTGAATTATACAGCTATAATAGCTTTAATGAACCCCCTCAACATAACTATACGGCATAGCTCAATGGCTAAGGGGGTTCACTTTAATGCTAAAGTCGCAGGTTCGGTTTCCCCTTGGAGTTGTTGTTTTAATTTTGTGAGAGTTTTTCCCCCTCATCACACCTAGCTTGGGCTCTTTTCACTCTAATTGACAATTGGGCCTGATTAACACAAATTAGTTAGCCCATTTAATTCATTTGTGTGTATGTAATATTTTAAAACTTATTTATTTTCTTTTTTAAAGGAAAAATATTGGGTCTAAAATATTTTTTTATGCTCTTAGTACTAGTTTAAAATTATAGCTAGATTTATATAATTTTCAATTCCCCCCTCCAAAAATAAAAAACATACTATGCATATCTCTTTTTATACATTTTATGCCACATTTGTTTAAAATAATTTCATTTATTTGACTAGTTTTATATAGTATATAAAAAAAATTGGATTTCTCAACTTTTTCAAATTGTTTTATCGAATTACATAGTTCGTTTTTTTGAATTATAATTTACATTCAACATGTTAATATTGAAGTTGTTCAATAATTTTTATTTTTATTTTGAAGTACTAAATATATATTATAATATAATAATTCAATGCTTACACATTTTTAAGAACCTTATTTTTTTTTTGTAGAGGTTTAATTTGAAAAAGAAAAATTAAAAATAAAATAAAACTGCAAAATGAAAGTAAGAAAAAGGTATAATATTTTGTAAGAAGGGCTCGCAAAGCAAAGTTGAGAAGAAATGATAAAAGGGCATGATAAGGAAGGTTAAAGTTTAGCGGATATCTACTTTGTTTTTATAATGTAATTTTTTATACGCTTACTTCTTTATATATCGAACCCTGAATAAAAATCCTAGATCCGCCACTGATACCTGTAATACTATGCATATGATTCTTCTATAAGTAAACTAGGAGGAAAGCACGTATTTAAAAATTCACTTGTGTTCATCTTTCAAGAATTTCTTTGAGTTAAGCTAATGGTATTGCAGAGGATGATACGGCATGCATGAAATAAATTTGGGACTGCAAAGGATGATAAGTTACTGCTAGCAATTCGATGTCTTAACAACAACGACAGCACAACCAGTGAATCTTACAAGTGAGGTTAGGGAAATATAAAGTGTACGCAGATCTTATCGCTACCTTGGAAAAGTAGAGAGACTGTTTCCGAAAGATGCTCGGCTCAAGTGTAGCAAATCCAAATTCGGAGACAATGAGATTGATACTACAATATCATGCCAAATTCGGAGGACAGCTGTAAAAACCATTTGTAAACTTCGACTACGTACTACAAGACAGAACCACAGAAGATAACTTGAGTACTAAAAATGTAAGCAACCACAACACGAAAAAGTATAAGTTATTCCTCATTTGCACAAAAACAAGAAAGCAGCCTGTAAGTTTTTAGTTCTTTATTCTGTTCTCTAAGGAGATCCTCTTTTGCCCATGCTGCTTCACTGTCCAGTCTAATTGCATGGAGTTCCCTTTAATTCTTTTCTAACTTCCCTCCAATGCTTATAGTTCTTCTGGTCCCTTTTATGTATTTGATCCTGAAACTTAACAATGGCAGCAACATGTTCTTTTATCTGAGCACCTACACTATTCCGTATTTCCATAATCTCCAATCTTGCGATGATTTGAGCTCGTAACTCAACCTCTGTTGGCTGCAACTCTTCTATTTGTTTTACCACACTAGCTAGTCTCTGTTGAAAAATATCATTAAGATAGAACTCTATAATATTTGGTTATCCTATTGAACACTATGCTAGGATTCTTGCGCTGATTTTCTTACCAAATTTAAATTTTATTTTTCTTAGAATGAAAATAAAAGTAATACCATAAAATAAAAGTAATTATGGTATTGCTTTTACTTTCCTGAAAGGAAAATATAAAACTTTTTCATATTTGGCTGACCTCTTTCTTGGAGTAAAGGTTTTGGGACTTTATAAATAGAAGACCCCTCTTCTCATATCATAACACAATAACATCCACAATGTAGTCTTTAAAGAGTCTTTGTTTAGGGGGATTTTCTCTCTCATTAGTTTTTATGTTTTTAATATTAGGTTGTATATGTAGGTCAATTGGTCAAATAATATAATAATATTAAGCTTTTAAGTATTGTTTTATGTGTCTTCTGAATTGTCACCACAATGGTTTGCAACTAATAGCTTCCGAATGACGCCCTCTCGATTTCAAACCCAACACATTAACTTGTGGCTAGAGTATAATTAGAGATTTGAGGGTCAGGGGAGGTGTGAAGTGGGGCTCTTTAGTTAGCACGAGGCGGGGCGGGGCTAAGCCTCGAGATGATGAGACATGTCGGGCAATTTAGCTAAAAGTGACAAAAGAGTTTCAAAATGAGGTGTAGGTAACTCAACTTTTAATAATTGAGTGTACATGACAATTAATTAATTATGGATTAAGAAAGTTGGGGAAGTTTGAGAATAACCCACAAGTTTTTAAATTTATACTTTGACCCAAATGTTAACCTACTATAACAGAAAACGGAGGGAAAAAAAGACGTGTTTCTCTCTCTTCTCATTCATTGTTGTTTTCTCTCTCTTTGCGATTTTTGTTGTTCATTATTGCTGCTACTTTATTCATCATCTTTGGTTTCATTATCATTATTTTCTTCTTCATTATCTTCATCTTTTTCTTTTTGACCATTGTTGTTGTTTTTACTGCTACTGCTGCTACTTGACCAATTTTTTAGGTCAAATTTTGTTTCATACATCACTTCGGCATTACTTCATAGGTGACTTTGGTAAGTAAAATTATGATTTTTAGTTGAATTTGTCATCTGGATACACTACTACAGTAATACCCCGCACAATCCTAAGTCCGAAATTCAGCTCATTTGGCTTTACAAGCCTCAAGACTTAGAAAATTTTGATAAGTGTTCAACACTTAGTCTCATTTTAGACCTCCAAACTTCGAGAATTTATTTGATGACCTTCCCGGCCTTCGTTTTTGGATTTTCAAGTTGCGCTGCGATTGGGCAAGGTCGTAGTTCATCCCGGGTAAGTTTTAGAATTTTTCAGATAGAATAAGGGCGTGTTTAGGTTTCCAAAAAAGTATATTCGGGCAATAGGCCCGCGTCGACCCAGCTAGAGAACTGCTCTAAGGCAAGCGTCGCCTGGCCTATAGTGGCGGACTTGCTGGGCGCCGCCTGGCAACTCCGGTGGGTGCCCAGTTTTTCCACATTCCACCTTCATGTTTTTAAGGGTATTTTGATCCTTTTCCACCCATATATAAGTTTCATAACACGGGATTGAGGCTCCAAAACACCAAAATACACTATTTTTGTTGAAATTCTCTCAAGAAACATCAAGAACAAGTCTGGGGTTCAATTGGGAGTTCCAAGATTCAAGCCAAATTCACTACTAACTTCACGAATTCTTAATCTAAGGTATGTGTAGTGTTCATCTATGGATTCATTTCCTTCATAGAGCTCAAGAACCATGTTTCAAATATTATTTAGTGATTGTCTTGTTGTGATATGAACACGTATATGTTGATGACTGTTGTTAAGTTTCAAGATGATATCTAAAGGTATTTTCATGAAGTATAGGTGTTTGTTAGTTGAAACTCATGAATTTTGGGTGGTTTAATATGGTGAGATTCATGAACACACCTAAGCTAAACGAATGCATGCAAAGTGTTTGATAAAATGCCTAGGATAATAAGATTTATGTCCCATGATTTAATAGTGCTTAAATGATAAGTCCATGCTCTATGCTTTATGATTTCCACATGAATTCCACGTGATTGATATGCGTTGTTGTTGTGATATGGATTGAGCATGATATTGAAGCTATGCAAGTATATACATGTTGTATGAATTTCCCTTCTATTTATAAGATGTTGAGAACTATGCTTAGTATGAAATCCCCTACTTATGATATTGTAAATTGTGGACTTTACTCTTATGATCAAGTCAATCATGTGTGTCAGTTCCCTTCCATCGAGTCCTGGGGGTACTTGTACCCAAAAAATATAGTTGTATGCCTAGAGCCGAGTCATGTTTTCACGATATCCGCAGTCAAGCCATGATCCATAGAACTCAGTCAGTCATGTGACTCAGGAAACCTCAGTAACTCAGTAATCTCAGTAATATTCCATCAGCCAGCAGAACCCAGTTAAATTAGTTTAATTCAGTCTAGTTTAACCATGTTCAGTGTCCATTCAGATGAGAGTAGTAATTAGCATCGAGCGAACCCAAGGATGGGAACTCACTTGTCAGATTAAGGAGTGATTCTTAGCAGTCATCCTTGTGTTTCAAAACTATGTAGCCAGCGTAGGTTGAGACATCTTAACCTGTCAGATTAGGGTTGATGAGGTGGATTAACCTGTCAGTTTAGGGTTCCCACCATTCTCATTTTGAGTACCTTCTAGATAAGAGTCACTCACAGTTTGTCCTTACCAATGGCGCGGTATTGATACCCCTCCAGTCGGGGCAGAGATTGAACCCCAACTTAGCTATGTGCATTATTGGGGTATGTCGGTTATATGGCTACCTCCCATAATTTCATCCTCAGTCTCAGTAAAAGAACTCAGATAGTTCTTTAAATTTTAGTATTTCAGGACTGTCAGATACAGTCAATTCAATTACAGAGCGGAATACAGATAGTTTCATCAAATTCAGGACTGTCAAACACAATCATCCATGTTATCAGAATTTCAGTAATTGTCATAAGAATTATCAGTAAACTATGTATTAGTGTTCAGATTTAGATATCATGTATTCACGATATTAGTTACTATGTATGCATGTTTGCACTCTCACGTTCATATCAATCAGTCAGTTAACATCGTTCATGTGTGTAAACCCTTGCATTTAGCCTACCCCACTCGTATACTCAGTACTCTCAGTTGTACTAATGCATTTTCACTATGGTGTTTTCTTTTTATGTTACACCATAGGTTCACAGAAACGAGTTCCAGATCAGCGGTAGAAGTAGCATTCCAGTATGTAGAGTTGCAGTGAGTCTTCATCCATTTGAGGATGATATTATTTTATTTCATTCATTATTTCAGTTCAGTTTTGCTAGACGGATTTAGTTGGAGACATGTTCCTTCAACTCCTTATTCAGATAGTATTTAGAGGCTTTCAGATTTGATTCAAACTTCAGTTGTTTTGGGTATTCATTACCCCCATATGGATGTTATGGTTTGTTAGATATTTCATTTAGTTGAACTTTATGGCCTATTGTTCATGTTTTCCACATTATTACGTCATATATTGCAGTTTACAAGTATAGATATCATTCATGGGTTAGCTTGTGGTCCCTCGGGATCATGGGCACCGTGTAGCGATTCGGTTCAGAAAATCGGGGCATTACAAACTTGGTATCAGAGCCTAAGATTTAATAGAGTCCTAGCAAGTCTGAAAGCCACATCTAGTAGAGTCTTGTACATGGGTGTGCAAGAGGCTATGAGATATTTTAGGAACAGTTTCCCTTCTTTCAGTATTCATATCGTGCTAGTGAGCATAATTTCAAGTTAAATTCCTAGTTTAATCCGTTCTTCTCTTATTTCAAAATATGCCTCCAAAGAGAAGAAACCAGCCAGCTCCTCAGCCTGAAGATCCTTTAGGCGAACATGTTTCTCATGCAGAGTTTAGGGTCGCATTCACCACACTTACTCAGTCTGTGGCTGCCCAAAATAAATGGCCACCAGTTATTCTGGCCAATTCAGTATCCAACTCAGCCGCAGCAAGGATTTAGGACTTTACCCGAATGAACCCTCCATCTTTCTTCGGGTCTAAGTCTGATGAAGACCCTCAGGAATTCATTGACCAGGTCTAGAAAGTCATAGAGATCATGGGAGTTACTTCTATTAAGAGTTCTTAGTTTGCCGCATACCAGTTGCAAGATGTGGCTCATACTTGGTACAAGCAGTGGAAGTCTAAAAGGGTAGATGGTGCAGGTCCTATAGAGTGGGAGAAATTTGTCACAGCTTTCTTAGACAAATTCTTTCCCCAAGAGCTGAGGAAGGCAAAAGTTCTTGAGTTCATCAACCTTAGATAGGGAAATATGATGTTTAAAGAGTATTCTCTCAAATTTACTCAGTTAGCTAGATATGCCCCTCATGTGGTTGCAGACAACAGGGCTAAGATGAGCAAGTTCGTGTCAGGGGTGAATGATAACATGATAAATGAGTGTAGGTATGCGATGCTGAATAGTGATATGACTTTAGCCAGGCTCATGACCCATGCCCAGCAAATAGAGGAGCAGAAGATTAGGACTAGGGAGAGGCAAAACAAGAGAGCAAGGTCAGGCAGTTTCAGTTTTGCTCAACCCAAATCAGAGGGAGGAAATTATTCGTAGTTTCGTCCTACGTGCTAAGTCATCAACTCCAATTTATTCTTTAGACAGTGCTCCAGCTCTTAAGTTCAGAGATAGAGTCCCAGGTTCTCAGTCTCAGGGCAATGTTGGTAGTGCCCACACCAATCCCCTTTGCTAGACCTTGGTAAGAACCACAAGGTATTTGCAGATCTGGTAGTGATGTCTATTTTGGTTATGGCAAGCCAGGCCATAGAATTAGAGAGTGCCCGCAGTCAGGTATACAGGGTCAACAGAATTATTCCACCGCCCAGTTCGGTCATCTAAATCAGCAGGGTGCCACTTCCAGTGCTACTAGTAGGCAATACCCAAACAGACTCCATGCTCTTCAAACCCAACAAGATCAGGAAAATTCTCCTAATGTCGTTACTGGTACATTACAAATTTTCTATATTTATGTTTACGCTTTGCTAGATCCAGGTGCATCCTTGTCTTTTGTTACTCCCTTTATAGCAGGCGATTTCAAAATCAGCCCCAAAATTCTAGCAGAGCCCTTTTCAGTCTCTACCCCAGTGGGTAAAACCATCATAGATCGATGGGCATATAGGAACTGCCCGGTTATGATATTTCAGAAAACCACCTCAGCAAATTTAGTCAAGTTAGAGATGATTAATTTCGATGTCATTCTCGGCATGGATTGCTTCATTCCTGCTATGCCACAGTCGACTGCAGAAACAGGATAGTTCAATTTTAGTTCCTAAATGAGCCCGTCCTAGAGTGAAAGGGTAGTACTTCATCTTTCAGGGGTCAACTTATTTCCTACCTTCGGGCAAAGAAAATGATTTCTAAGGGGTGTGTGTATTATCTTGTGCATGTTAAAGATTCCAGTTCCGAATCTCCTAGCTTTGAATCAGTCCCAGTGGTTAACGAATATTCAGATGTCTTTCTCAAAGATCTTCTAGGCATTCCTCCCGAAAGGGAAATAGACTTCGGCATTAATCTGTTTCCAGATACTCAACCTATTTCCATTCCGCCATACAGAATGGCACCAGCAGAACTCAAGAAACTGAAAGATCACTTGAAAGATCTCTAAGATAAGGGATTCATCAGGATCAGTGTATCCCCATGGGGTGCACCAATCTTATTCATGTGAAACAAAGGCGATTCTCTCAGGATGTGTATCGATTATCGTCAGCTCAACAAAGTTATGGTCAAGAACAGGTATTCACTTCCTAGAATAGATGACTTATTTGACCAACTTCAGGGCGCTAGTTATTTTGCCAAGATAGACCTCAGATCAGGCTATCATCAGCTTAGAGTTAGAGAATGTGACATTTCTAAGACAGCTTTTCATACTCGGTATGGTCACTTTGAGTTTTTAGTCATGTCCTTTGGTCTTACCAATACCCCTGTAGCTTTCATGGACTTGATGAACCGGGTGTTCAAGAAGTACTTGGACATGTTCACCATTGTCTTCATAAATGATATTCTGGTTTATTCTCGAACTGAGCGTGATCATTCAGACCATCTCAGAATTGTCCTTCAGACTCTCAAAAATCATCAGTTGTTCACCAAGTTCAGTAAGTGCAAATTTTTTGTAAGATCAGTAGCATTTCTTGGACATGTTGTTTCCGATGATGGCATTAGAGTAGATCCTCAGAAGATCGAAGCGGTAAGAAACTAGTCTTGCCCCGTATCTCTCTCAGATATCAGGAGTTTCTTAGGTTTGGCTGGCTATTATAGACGGTTTGTGGAGGGATTTTCTTCTATTAAATATCCTATGTCCAGATTGAATCAGAATAAGGACAAGTTTTAGTAGTCAGATCCTTACGATAAGAGTTTTCAGAAGTTGAAGACTCAACTCACCTCAGCTCCAATTCTAGCTCTTTCAGATGGTTCAGATGGGTTCATGGTATATTGTGATGCATCCAGATTGGGTTTAGTTTGTGTCTTCATACAGCATAGTAAGGTCATAGCCTACGCCTCTAGACAGTTAAAGCCCCATGAGAAGAATTATCCTACACATGATCTTGAGTTAGCAGCCATAGTATTTGCCTTAAATATTTGGAGGTATTATCTATACGGAGTTTATGTAGATGTCTTCACAAATCATAAGAGTCTCCAGTATGTCTTTTCTCATAAAGATTCTTAATCTTCATCAAAGAAGGTGGTTAGAGCTCTTGAAAGATTGACATGAGTGTCCTTTAAAGCAAAAATGACCATTCAGACTCTTGAAGATATGCTAAGGGCGTGTGCAATTGATTTCAAGGGAAGTTGGGATGACCACTTGCCTTTGATTGAGTTTGCATACAACAATAGCTATCATTCCAGTATTAAAATGTCTCCATTCAAAGCTCTCTATGGTAGGAGGAGTAGATCTCTAATTGGTTGGTTTGAAGTTAGTGAGGCCTCAATCATAGGTCCTAACTTGGTAATCGACGCCTTAGAAAAAGTTTAGTTGATCAGGGAGAGACTCCGGGCTACTCAGAGCCGACAGAAGTCTTATACCAATGTTTACAAAATGGATCTCGAGTTCAAGGTCGATGACTATGTCTATCTCAAGATCTCTCCCATGAAGAGAGTGAAGAGGTTTGGCAAGAAAGAGAAACTCAGTCCCCGCTATGTCAGTCCCTTCAGGATTCCTAGTCACTTTGGAAAGGTAGCTTATGAACTTGAATTGCCTTCAGATTTAGCCTCAGTTCATCCAGTCTTCCATGTATCCTTGCTCAAGAAGTACATTGGTGACCCAGTAGTCGTAGTCCCTATTTAGAGCATTGATGTTCAGAATAGTCTCGCTTATGAAGAGATTCCCATCGAAATCCTGGACTATCAGACTCGTCGATTGAGGAACAAAGAGGTCTCTCTCGTCAAAGTTCTTGGGCAAAATCAGTCCGTCGAGGGAGCTACTTAGAAGGCAGAAGTAGATATGCATACCAAGTATCCTCAACTCTTTGTTGCCTATTCATATCAAGCTCAAGGTGATAGTTCTCCTTAAGATTATTCAATTTCATATTCATGTCCCCATCCTAAACTTGGTATTTACTACCATTGCGTACTCAGTCATGCATTCATGTATCAGTTCAGTTATAAAATTATGCATCAGCTATGCATTCTCATCTTGAGAAACTCAGTTTATCATAACACTCAGTCATGCATTCATGTATCAGTTATCTATGCATCAGATATGCATGAGTTCAGTATATTTAGCATGTCAGTCATAAACTCATGTCTCAGTCATTCATGTTCAGTTCATATTCAGCTTGTTTTTTATCCCCTCTCAGTTAATTCTTATTCAAGGATGAATGTTTCCAAGGGGGAGATATTGTAATACCCCGCACAATCCTAAGTCTGAAATTCAGCTCATTTGGCTTTACAAGCCTCAAGACTTAGAAAATTTTGATAAGTGTTAAACACTTAGTCTCATTTTATACCTCCAAACTTCGGGGATTTATTTGATGACCTTACCGACCTTCGTTTTTGGATTTTCAAGTTGCGTTGTGATGGGGCAAAGTCGTAGTACATCTCGGGTATGTTTTGGAATTTTTTAGATAGCGTAAGGCCGTGTTTGGGTTTCCAAAATAGTAGCTCTGGGTGATAGGTTCACGTCGCCCCAGCTAGAGCACTGCTCTAAGGCAGGCGTCTCCTGGCAACTCCGGTGGGTGCCCAGTTTTTCAGCATTCCACCTCCGTATTTTTAAGGGCATTTTGGTTCTTTTTCACCCATATATAAGCTTCATAACACGGGATTGAGGCTCCAAAACACCAAAATACACTACTTTTGCTGAAATTCTCTCAAGAACCATCAAGAACAAGTCTAGGGTTCAATTGGGGGTTCCAAGATTCAAGCCAAATTCACTACTAACTTCACGAATTCTTAATCTAAGGTATGCATAGTGTTCATCTATGGATCCATTTCATTCATAGAGCTCAAGAACCATGTTTCAAATATTATTTTGTGATTGTCTTGTTGTGATATGAACACGTACATGTTGATGATTGTTGTTTTAGTTTCAAGATGATATCTACAGGTGTTTTCATGAAGTATAGGTGTTTATTGGTTGAAACTCATGAATTTTGGGTGGTTTAATATGGTGAGATTCATGAACACACCTGAGCTAAAATAATGCATGCAAAGTGTTTGATAAAATGCCAAGGATGATAGGATTTATGTCCCATGATTTAATAGTGCTTAAATGACAAATCCAGAGCAGAACACAGATAGTTTTATCAGATTCAGGAATGTCAAACATAGTCATCCATGTATCAAAATTCTAGTAATTGTCATGATAATTATCAGTAAACCATGTATTAGTGTTTAGATATAGATATCACATATTCACGATCTCAGTTACTATGTATGCATGTTTGCACTCTCACGTTCATATCAGTCAGTCAGTTAACATCATTCATGCATGTAAACCCTTGTATTTAGCCTACCCCACTCATATACTCAATACTCTCAGTTGTACTAATGCATTTGCACTATGGTGCTTTCTTTTTATGTTACTGCATAGGTTCACAGACACGAGTTCCAGATCAGCGGTAGCAGAGTTGCAGTGAATCCTCATCCATTCGAAGATGATATTATTTTATTTCATTCATTATTTACGTTCAGTTTTGCTAGACGGAGTTAGTTGGAGACATGTTACTTCAACTCCTTTTTCAAACAGTATTTAGAGGCTTTCAGATTTGATTCAGACTTTAGTTGTTTTGGGTATTCGTTACCCTATATGGATTTTACGGTTAGTCAGATATTTCATTTAGTTGAACCTTATGGCCTATTGTTCATGTTTTCTACATTATTAAGTCATATATTATAGTTTACATGTATAGATATCAGTCATGGATTAGCTTGTGGTCCCTCAAAAACATGGGCACCGTGTAGCGATCCGATTCAAAAAACCAAGGTATTACAACTACTTTTCTTTTTCAACAATGGATAAAACCCGAACATAAATCTGAAGTTGCAACAGGGGAGTCATCTGTTGAACTAAATTACTCACTTATTACAACAGAACCTGAAGTTGATTCCAAAAGATGTGTCATCTATTGCAACAGGTAAGTCATCTATTACAATAGGTTAGTTATCTGTTGCAACATATCACTAATCTATTGGAATTAGCTTCAAAGGTTCTTTAGTACTGTAACATCTATCCTACACAAATAGGTCATCTGTTGCAACAGATGAGTCATCTGTTGCAACAGAGGAGTCATCTGTTGCAATAGATGATTTATCTGTTGCAACAGACGAGTTATCTGTTGCAATAGATGAGTTATTTGCTACAACTAAGGAGACATCTATTGAACTAGATTAGTCACCTATTGCAACAGATAGGTAATCTATTTGGAATAATAAAATACAGTTTCTGCCATAAACCCAACAGATAACCAACCTCAGAACTCTTGCTATTGCTACTGGATTCAAAATTATTTCTTACGTCCAACCGTCGACATGTTTATTGCGAAGAAGAAATAGACGGAATGAAAATTAAATAACAATTAAAAAGTCAAACTCGACCAAACATAAATTTTTTATTAACCAAAAACAAAATACATTATGTAGGTAGATTCGATATAGAAAAATAAAAATACATACGCTAAAAAAAATGCCACCTAATTATTATTATTATTATTTTTCTCAGCCGGCCAATCGTCAACCGGCAGCAGCAGGGCACTCCTTATCTTGCGAATCTCTCGTAGCATCCTTACTCTCACGGTGGCTAACTCCCGCTGGAGTTCATTAACCTGCCTCTTAAGTTTTTGCACGGTGTCGCCTAGAAGAGCAATGCTTCAAATAGGACCAATCATATCTAGAACACACATGAATTAGCCAAAAATGTAAACACAAAAGAAAAGAAAGGAGTCTGAATGTAATACAATATATACTACTAACTGGTAGATTTACACACAAAAAAAACTTAACTCAATTAGAAAGGAATATGCTCTTTGAAGAGAAGTGGTTGAAGATGTAATATGATAGACAAGATGCAAGAAATAAATAAAGTGGAGTACAATGAAGAGTAATGAGGGACCTATTTATAGAGGATTGAATTTGAATGTCATATGAAAAAAGGCACGACTGTTCATCTCCATTTTATTAATTTTATTAGAACTGCTAAATTTTATTTTCTGTGAAAAGAAATCACTTAATCAAATCAAGCTGGTGACCTTTTTATTATTGTGACAAGTCATGACTTTTCAGCTTCTTAATATTAATTAGTTCTTAAAATTAAATAACCGTTTTTCTCAATTAAATAATGGAAGACCTTTCACCTTTTTAATAACCGTTTTTTTAATAATAACCGTTTTATTTACCTGTTGCAACAGAGGATTCATCTGTTGTAACAGATGATTCATCTGTTGCAACAAATAACTCATTTGTCGTACCAAATTTACCATCTGTTACAACATATGAAATATTTGATACGACAGATGGACCATCTGTTGAAGAAGCTTTTTTGATTTCTTCTAACAACTGATTCATCAGTCGCAACAGATGTGGAATTTGATTTATCAGTTGTTTTGAATGTGTTAGACAAAAAGTCACGACTGTTCACTTCTTTTTTAATAATCATCATATACCTTAATTAATTCAAATTCGTGACTTTTTTATTATATAAATTAAAAAAATATTTAAAAACAAAAATGGTGAAAATTCACGACTTGTCTCCTATTTAATATTAACATCAATTATTAAAATTAAATAACTGATTTTTACTGTTATAAATTGTGTTTATTATTTATTTATGAATCATTTTTCATATTAAATAATAGAAAAGTCATTACTTTTCATCCTTTCAATAACAATAACCATATTTTTTTATTAATAACTGTCTTTTACAATATATGATCCATCTTTTGCAACAGATTAACCATCCGTTGCCACAAACGCTCAATCCCTACCTCCAACCGTCGACATATTAAGAATAAGGAACAGACAAAATGAAAATTTAATAAGAATTAGAAAGCCAAAGCCGACCAAAAATAAATAGATTTTTGAATCCATTATATACAAATATATAATAAAAAAAACAAAACATACATTAGGTTCCTCCCTTAGGTAGATCCGATATAATAAAAGAAAATGCATATGCAAAAAGAAAAAAAACATATCCTCATTATTATTATTATTATTATTATTATTATTATATTATTATTATTATTATTATTATTATTATTATTATAATTATTGTTATTATTAATATTAATAGCATCATTATTATTATCATCATTAAATAAGCTGCCAATTGTCAACCGACTGCAGCAGGGCACTCCTCAACCTTGCTCTTATGGAGCCAAACTCCCACTGGAGTTCATGAATCTGTCTTTCAAGTTCCCGCAAGAATTCGCACAGAATCACCTTATATAAATCTGGATCAGTCATATCTAGAAGTAGAGTAGACTGATGGAGTAAGGATATACCTACTTATAGAAGATTGAATTTGCATGGGCTAGTAAAAAAGGTACGACTGTTCACCTATTTTTTAATAATTATATCTCTTAATTAAATAAAACTAGTGACTTTTCGATTATGTGAATTAAAAAATAGATTTAAATACAATATTTTATCTTTATTTATTTTAGAAAGAAAATTGCTTTAAAATAAATCCAATAGAAGGATAATCTGTTGCAAAATATTTTCTATCTGTTTTATAATTTACAACATATTGGCATTCTGTTGCAACATGTGTATATATATCTATTTGATTATTTCAAACAGGTAAGTCATCTGTTGCAATATATTTATCATCTATTGTAACAGATGTCTATAATTGTGTGATATTTTAACAGATGTGTTAGCTGTTGCAACAGGTTAATCATCTATTTATTCAAATTAAGCCATAGATGGTCTAGAAAGAATAAGGTGTGTGCAGATGGATGGATCCACTTTCATGTGTGAGAGCTATGTATTATTAATAAGATCATCATGACAACACACAGAAAGTACAATAAATTTGTGAATGCAGTTTTTAATTGATTTGGCATTGATCATTCAAACAAGATCCTGCATTGTACAGTTAAGTTTGATATGTTCAAATTGTTAAGACCGAGGGACCATAAAGATGGTTCTGATACCCTATTACTATTTAATGATGGTTGGTGCTCATGTTTATGCGTGTCAAGTTTTGAGAAAGGGTCAATATTTGGTGTCATTGTAGAGATCCAGTAGTTATTGGACTGACTTTAAGGGTGCATTGGACTCTGAGAAGGCCTTCGAAGCCTCCTACTGCAGCAAACAAGAACGGAAAACCAATAGATATTCCCCTGGCCCAAATTTATATGGATGGGTTGTTCAAGAAGATGATTATATGCCAGAATGAGCCGTAGGAGAATACCTGCGAGGGAAAGGGGAGTTAATGAAAGACTATATCATCTGAGACCTAATTGAAGAGAAAACACAAGGTAGCAAGAAAGGAACTTCTAGGAAATATGGCCGATGAAATTGACTTAAAACTTGAGAAAATCTGAATCAAGCGCAAATATAAAAGTGTATTCAGAAATAAAAATCCGTCGATCATCTCTTTCAAGGAAAAATACTGTAGCTAGACACTTTTCTATGGAACTACGACTAGTTAGCGTGGTTAGAATGATCACCTACAGAGAAAATAATAGAACACCAAGAAAGTAGCTTTGCGGGCACCGGGGGTTGAAATGATGAACAGTAAAGAATGAAAACTTGCTCTAAGAACTTGTGAAGTTAAAAATAAGGAATCAAGCCAAGGCGGCAATTTCTAAATTTTAAATTGCATCTCATGCCTTCTGTTTGTGGTTTTGATCAGGTCAATAGCAGTGGAAACAAAAAGGTATGAAGTTGGCAAAAAAATCCCAAGCCTTTTTGTTTTTACTATGACTAACGTGAACAGAACCACAAACTGAAGGCCTAGGATGCAAGTGTAACTTCTAAAATTGTCGGCTTGGCTTGATTCCTTATTTCAACTTCAAAAGTCCTTAGTGAAAGTTTCATTCTTGACTGTACATCATTTCAACCCTCGATGTCTGCAAAGCTACTTCCTTGGTGTTCTGTTATTTTTTCTGAAGGTGATCATTCCGACTATGCTAACTAGTTGCAGTTACCTAGCAAAGTGGCCAGTTGCACTATTTTTTTTAGAGAGACGAATTTTTATTTTTTGATTCACTTCCATATTTGCATTTGATTCAGATTTCTAATGTTTTAAGTCAATTTCATTGGCCAGATTCGTTACATGTTCCTTGGTACCCTGTATTTCCTCTTTAATAAGGTCTAAGATAATATAATCTTCATCAACTCCCCTTTCCCTCGCAGGTATTCTCCTACTTCACCTTATGTTGTATAATCATCACCCCGAGCTACCCAACCATATAAATTTGGGCTAGGATAATAACTATATTGATTTCCATTCTTGGTTGCAGCAGGTGTGATGCTTCGGAGGCCTTTCAAAAGTCCATTAAACCCTAAAAATCAGTCCAATAACTATTGAATCTTTTTAAAATTCTACCAAAACTTGATCCGTTCACCAAACTTTACACATAAAAATTTACAAAACCATCATTAAACTATAACAGCATATCAACACCGCCTACAAGTTCTGTCAGCCTTATCAGTTCAGAACCATCAAATGTAATTATAAAATTGAAGATATCTTCTTTGAATGATCATTGCCTAATCGGTAAAAAACAACATTCACAAAATCAGTCAACTCTATACGTGTTTTCACGATAACATGATCAATAATGCATACCTTCCACATATGAAGTGGTTCCACCTACAAGCATCTTATTCCTCCGAACCCATCATTACTCTAGCCTTTTGTATTAGTCGGGCCAAAGCTGATCAACTTTCACTTTCTTATATCTAAAAACAAGATAAAAAGAATTGTTGTCAAATAAGAGAAGAACAAAAAGAGCATTACAATTGATGTTTTCATAATTTTAATAAAGGGTAGCACAAAATTGAATAAATACAACACATAACAACAAGCGATCCAACAGACTACCCATCCGTTGCAACAAATTCTCAATTCTATTCAATAGATGAGCAATCTGTTGTAACAAGCTACGTATATGTTGCAATAGATGGATGATATGTTGCAACATATGGGTCATTTGTTTGAATAAATCAAACCAACCTTGCTAGTGGTTTGATTTGTTCCAAAAGTTGATCCGTCTGTTGTAATAGATGGGTCATCTGTTGGAAGATCTGTTAGATTTATTCTAACAGCTGATTCATCAGTTACAATAGTTGGAAAATCTGTATCAACACCACTAACAACAACAACAACATCAACAACGACAAGAAAACAATACCATATGTTCCAACACCATCAACAACACCAACACCACACGTTCCAACAACACCAACCCCACCATCAATATCAATAACTGCATCAAGAACAGAGAAACAAATAAAAGAGATACAAAAAAATGATAATGTCAACAAGGCTTTTTATGTTCTCCCAACAGATGACTTTTTTTGCATATATTAATAAAAATAATGGTTCGTTCATTCAAGACTTAAAAGTCACCTTTTCTTCAATTTACTCAATAAATAGAATATGGGTAATGGGTAAATAAATAAAAACAACAGATGTAAATAACAAATTTAAATAACATGCAAAGAAGAAGATGAGAAGAAAGAGCAATAGTGAACCACACTTGCAATGTCAAAATCAAGGGATCAAAACACCAATTTCAATTGATAAAAGATATAGATCAGTTGAGATCCAAAATGATCCCCATACGAAAGAGTAGACAAAAGAGAGAAAAAAAACGATTGTGATTACCCTAAAGAGAAGAGAGAAAGAAAAAGAAGAGAGATTAATTAATTTATAGCTGAAGGAGAGATAATTTTAAAGATGGGTTTAAATATTCATTAATAATTTTGTGATAGGACATGACCCGGGGACTTGTCGTAATGGGTGTCCCAAGTTCGACCGGGACCGGAGACCACCCCCGCTACCCAACCCAACCTCCAGCCACCTGCCCTGAGTTAGCTGAATTTATAGTGTATAACAAGATAGCATAACAGCTCACATGAAGACTCTGGATAGGATCACAACCATGACCGACCCAACCGATTCCAACCATCCCATACCATCCATCCGGTAACCAAAACCAACCAAACCATAATCCAACCATAATAAAATAAGTTTCATTAATAATTAAATAATCCTAAAAAATTCAACCATAATCAAATAATTTCCATTAATAATTAAATAATCCCAAAATGAAATACGATGGAACAAACAACAATATCGTCAATCGGTATCAGCCCCTACCAATGCTAAGGCTGACACCAATATTGATCTCACCTATACCAACTCAGAGTAGTTCCACAAAAGCCTTTAACTAAAAGAATATAGATATCCGGTTGGGACATGCCCCAAACCATAGCCAAAACCAATATCCATAAATAATCCAAAGTATGAAATAACATTCATGAAATAAAACCTTTTGAAAAATGAAAGCTCACCACTTCAATCCAAAGCTAACCCCCGAATGTACGAATGCTAAGCAGGAGGAGTAGAGTGGCCGGTTCCTGCATCACGTGGGATACAGTCACCTGAAGATGGGTTAGCGGGTGAATGCTAGCATGAACTCAGGATAAGGATAGAATAATGCCAATTATAAAACTAAGTAAAATCACTCATATGCACACAAACCATACATATATATATAACCATGCCGAAAAGGGAATCGGTTTAGCATGCCACTAAAACATTTACCTAGGTTGTGTACCTTTGCCTTCCTAAAACTACCCACGGGCTATATGTGGTAGCTCCTCTTGCTAAAAGAGCCCCAGTACATGAAGCCACACGACCAGAGAAATGAACCCGAGATGACTAGTACATCCCCCAAAATATAAAGTGTGACATCATGCACAAAGTCAGTAGGACCAAACCTCACATCGGCAAATATGATTTTCCAGTTTGGATTCCCCCGGGACCTCTACCTTCCACGGCTTTTCTACACACCCCCTTTTATGCCCAATTAAAACCATTACCAAACAACCAAACCATTATCAATTTATTATTAACCAAGACTATTAGTAATGGTATCGTCATACCGATTATAACTTGCAAGTATTAACTTAAGCCAAATATTTTTGAGATCAAGGAATTCCCATATACCCATGAATCATAGTATCCAATTAACTTGGGGGACTTCTATGTACCCCACAAGTATTTTTATTAAGCCAAACCATTCCAAAACTATTTAAACCATTCATATCATTTAGGGTTCCATTACCAAGTTTAAACCATGTATAAGTTCCATTAAAAAACCAATATTATAGTGAAAGCATTGTTATTGGCGTTTTATCAAACACATTAGGGGCATAGTCTTTCCAAAACCAAATTCTATTACCAAATAACCATTCCCATTCAACCAATTATCCAAAGCCACCATTAAAGCATAATTAAAGAATGAGAAAACCATAATCAAGTATTTATAACCAAAACCCCCAAATTATATTTGAAAACCCAAAATCATACAACAGTCAAATCATGAAAACATTGTATATAACTATGCCTTTAGTTGGAACTAACAATGAGGGAAGAGAACATGCCTTAAACCAAGATGATAATGGAGAGAAATCACCAAGACAAGCCCACTCTTTTAGATGAAACTCTAGCTTCCTTTGCCCAAAATTCTAACGAGGATTTAAGAGTGCTTTCTAAGTGTTTAAGAATAGTATAATAGGAAAAATAACATCCCAACAGGAATACAAGTCGTGGCGCCTTATTAGGATAAGTGGGAAAATGTCTAGATTAACCTCACTTAAAGTGCATTTAATTCCTGTCATTAGGCACGACTGACCCTTACGAGTCGTACCCATTCTATATGAGTGGTACCCACCTTCCGTACCCTAAGTTTTCCCTCTTGGACCCAACACTATCCAAGGTATGACACATCCAAACCCAAGTCGTATCTAAGTGTACAACTAGTACCCATAAATCGTACCCCTGGCAGAATAAAATCTCAGAAAGTTTGAATATTGACCACTATATGAGTCCATGGTATGATTCGTACCCTGGCTTATGGCTCATGGTGAGAAACTCATACTTAGATCCTACTTAAGTTACCAAGTCTAAGATTAAGTGAAGTAACCAAAAAACCCGTACCCAACTATACAACTCGTACCACCCAAATCGTACCCATTCCACTAACTATATCCATCCTACCAACCAACACTGTTCAGCATACGACTAGACCATACCACCCTTACCCAAGGGGATTTCAGTCTCCCCTACTAGAAATATTCAACCCCGAATGACGGGCAGGGAAGGGGTAACCACGCGCCTTAGTCATTTATATTATCAAATACATTCCTAATCTTTAACAAAGTTTGAAAACAAAGATGCAAAGATATTAATCTTTCCTTTAACAAACTCAGAAAATAAGCATATGTTGAAGAACACATACATGCATCCCAGGAGAAGAAAATAAGTGTGGATACTTGGACTTTATGTCCTCCTCCGCTTCCCATGTAGCTTCTTCCACCTTATAGTTCCGCCAAAGAACCTTAATCGAAGCCACATCTTTGGTTTGCAATCAACAAACATGCCCTATCCAAGATCTCAACCGGGACCTCTTCATAAGACAGAGAGTCTAAGATATCCAACTCCAAAGAAACAATCGAAGAAGGATCACCAATGCACTTCTTCAACATGGAAACATGAAATACCAGATGAATGAAGCTCAAACCAGAGAGAAATTCCAATTCATAATCCACATTACCAACCATTCGCAGAACCACATACTGACCAACATACCGAAGGCTAAGCTTCCCCTTATTACCCAACCGCATTACACTCTTTATGGGAGATACCTTTAGGAATACCCTATCCTTAACCTCAAACTCCAAGTCTCTACGTCTTACATCAGCATAGGAATCTTAGAGACTTTGGGCAGCCTTAAGCCTATCCCGAATCACCTTTACCTTTTCCATAATTTGATAGACCAAATTCGGACCGAACATATCTACCTCACCAAGCTTGAACCGAGATATAAACCTCCTACCATACAAAGCCTCAAAGGGGGCCATACTAATACTAGAATGGTAGATATTATTTTAAGCAAACTTTAAGGTAGATGCTCAACCCAACGGCCATCATAATCAATTACACATGCCCAAAGCATATCCTCTAATGTTAGAATAGTTCTTGCTGCTTACCCATCTGTCTGAGGATGAAAAGTAGTACTGAGACTCACCTTAGTACCCAATCCCTTCAAAAAGACTACCAAAAATAGGATGAAAATTGTGTACCACGGTCAGATTAAATCAAAATAGGTACCCCATGCAGCTTTACAATCTCCTGAAGATATAACTTTGCATAATCCTCTTCCAAAAAGGTAGTCCTCACTGGGAAGAAGTGAGTAGACTTTGTCATCCTATCCACGATAACCTAAATCAAATCAAATTGGACCGCGGACGAGGAAGACCAGTAATAAAATCCATATTGATTACCTCCCATTTCCATTTGGGAAAACCAATTTCTTGATACAACCCACCGGTTTTATGTGCTCAAGTTTTAATTGTTGACACACTATACATTTGGCCACAAAATCAGCCACGTCTCTTTTTATACCATTGTACCAATATATCTTCTTGAGATCATGATACATCTTCATCGAGATGGGATGTATAACGTAGCATAATTCATGTGCCTCAATCAAGATCCTTTGCTGCAAACCATTGACATCAGGAATAGATAACCTCTTTTGATACCATAAACTACCATCACCATAGATCTCGAACACCATTACCTTCTACATACCCACATTACTCTTGATTTTCATCAATATAGGATCTAGAACTTACTTCTCCTTAATATCTGCACCAAGAGATGATCGAGCCACTTAATGTACTACCATCCTTGGCGTTCAAAGACGAACTCCAAGATTAGCCAAGGGGTGGATATATTTCACCAATTCCCTCTTTTCTTTGTCCACATGAGCCAAACTCCCTATGGATAACCTGCTAAGAGCATTAGCAACCATGTTAGCTTTACATTAGGTGATAGAGAAGACTCATGACATATTCTTTGAGAAGCTCCAACTATCTCCTTTACCTAAGCTTTAGATTTTTCTGAGTGAACATATACTGTATACTCTTATGATCAGAAAAGATATCGACATATACTCCATACAAATAATGCTGCCAAATTTTTACAGAAAAAAACAACGCTAACAACTCCAAATAATGAGTAGGATAATTCCTCTCGTGCACCTTTAATTGCCTAGAAGCATAGGCAATCACCTTCCCATATTGCATCAAGACACAATCGAGCCCTACTCGAGATGCATTACATTAAACCACAAACCCCTTATAGCCATCAAAAATATCAAAATCAGAGCCAAAGTTAGCTTATCCTTAAAACTCTCAAAACTCCTTTCACAAGCATCTGACCAAGAAAACTTTGCCTTTTTCTAAGTCAACTTAGTCAAAGGAGAAGCTATCGTTGAAAAGCTTTCCATAAATCGCCGATAAAACCCAGCCAAACCTAAGAAGCTCTCAATGTCCGTTGGAATCATGGGTCTAGGCCACAATTTAACCATAGCCACCTTTTGTTGATCTACCATGATCCCCTCTCTAGAAATAACATAACCAAGGAAAGTTATAATATTCAACCAAACTCACACTTAGAGAACTTGGCATACAACTATTGTTCCTTCAAGATATGCAATACCATATGGAGGTGATTAGCATAATCCACCTTACTCTTAGAATAAACCAAAATGTCATAAATAAACACAATGACAAAGAGATTAAAGAACTGCCTGAAAAACCTGCTCATCAACTCCATAAATGTCCCCGGGTATTAGTCAAACCAAATGACATCACCAAGAATTCAAAGTGCCTATATCGAGTATGAAAATCCATTTTAATGATATCCTCCACCATAATCTTAAGTTGATGATACCCAAACCGAGGATCTATCTTAAAAAAGAACTTGGCACCTTATAACTGATCAAACAAGTCATCTATCTTTTGAAGGGGATATTTGTTATTAACCATCACCTTATTAAACTGTTGATAGTCAATGCACATCCAAAGGGAACCATCCTTCTTGCACATGAACAACACCGGTGCACCCCACGAGGATATACTAGGATGAATAAATCCCTTATCCAAAAGATTATTAAATTTCTCCTTAAGTTTCTTCAACTCAGTCGGAGCCATTCTATAAAGAGGAATATATATTGGACGAGTGTTCAAAACCAAATCAATACCAAACTCTATTTCCCTATCAGGAGGAACATCGGGAAGGTAATCCAAAAAGACCTTAGAAAACCCATTTACTACTGGAATCGAATGAAAAAAAACCCTTCGAATTAGAATCTTTAACCCAAACCATGTGATAAAGACAACCCTTAGAGATTAGCCTCCGATCTCTAAGATAAGAAATAAACCTCCCAGTAGGAGATAGGGATCCACCCTCCCACTCTATCACTGGTTCACCAGGGAATATAAACATAACCATATGGGTCCGACAAAGCAAAGGAGCGTAACAAGAGTGTAACCAATCCATCCCTAGAATGACATCAAAGTCTACCATATCCAGTTCAAGCAAATCCATCAAATTTTGCCAACCACCATCAGATACCACACACCCCATATAGAATCTTTTAGTAATAACCGAGTTAAAAAAAAGATCTAAAACAATCTTAGGATCAAAACTAATACATACAGCCATGAATAGGGTCACTTAAAAAAGAGTAGATCTTGGATCAAGCAGACAGTACACATCACAAGAAAAGAGTTGTAAGGTACTAGTAACGGCATCAGGTGATGCCTCAAAATCCTATCGATATACAAGAGCATATACCCTATCCAGACTGTGCTGGTACCAGAAGAAGGTGTAAACATCGATGTCATACCACTAGGCGCAGGAGCAGAAGATAAAACAATCAGAGCTTTGACCACTCCCGAAGCTTCCTTACAAACTAGATAATTCTTGAGCATATGGTCTGGCTGGCCACATTTAAAATAATTATCCATGCCTTCGTCAATTTAGCCCCAATGAAGATGACCACAGAATTGGCAAAGAGGGCATAAAGAAGCCAACCGACCCCTACTCGCCTGATTTTGGGTGCCCAAAAATTATCACCACCTTACGGACGCCTGTCACCCAACTTCCTTGGGCAAGGAAAGCTAGCAGTAGAGAAGGAACCAAAACTCCCCTACTTCTTCTTCAGCCATTTACCTCCATACCGACCACCGTAATGCTAAACACCACTCTACTCAGAGAACCTGCTCCTCTCACCTTGCCTTTCCCCAAACTCTACTTATTTTCTATTTTCATTCTCCACCTGCTGTATAAGGACAACCAACCTCAAAATATCCATATCCTTGATCAACAAAACAGTCTTGCTTTCAAGGATCAAATCCTGAGATAGCCCAGAAGTAAACTTTCTCATTCTCACCCTCATGTCAGCCATTAAATTAGGAGCATACCTTAACAGCTGATGAAATTTCAAGGAATATTCCTTGACAGACATCTTACCTTGCTAGAGATTTACTTCTCCATATTTACTTCCCTCAGCTCTTGAGAAAAAAAATGATCCAGAAAAGTATTTGAAAAAGAATCCCATAAGGACAACTCCTCCACATCACCTCTATCCCTATCCCATTCTCCGTACCATTGGTACGCAATATCCTTGAGTTGATTAGCTGTAAATTTTACACCTTCCATATTAGTAGCCTAAATTACCTTGAATACCTTCTCCATTTTATCCAAGAAACCCTGAGGAACCTCCTCCACCTTCACACCAGTAAAATTAGAAGCATTCACCTTTATAAATTGGTCAACCCTTATGTCCTCAGCAAATAACCCACCAGACGCATCTCACTCAGCCTTAGCAAGAACTAGATGAGCAATAGTATGAATAGATTGGTGAAATTCTGCATTAGTCACCTCATATTGAGGAGGACTGGTAACAACTGGGAGAACACCAGAATAATTAGGGATAAGAGCCTGATAATAAGTGTGAACTGATGCTCTAGGACATACCTTATAAACATTATCCCCAGATAGGATAGAAGAATTTTTTTGTGATCCAAATCATCGAGGCAAGATCTAAAAAGTGAACAACCAAGGATTAGAGAAGAATTCCAAGACTTAGACTCCAAGCTTGAAAACAAAATACTAAGAAAGTGAAACATTCCTAAATGCCCTGTAGCCTCTCTCTTATGAGCATGGCGCACTACACACCCATAAAAGAGACTCTACTAGACACGGCTTTGTAGACTCCCAATTAACCATGAACCTAAAGCTCTAATACCAACTTAACATGACTTGACCCGAGGCCTTATCATAATAAATGTCCCAAGTCCGACCGAGACCAGAGACCACCCCCACTACCCAACCAACCTCCAGCTGCTTATCCTGAGTTGGCTAAATTTTTAGCCTATAACAAGATAGAGTAACATCTCACATGAATACTCTAGGATAGGATCACAACTGTGACCCATCCAATCGAGTTCAATCATCCCATACCAATCATCTGATTACCAAAACCAACCAAACCATAGTCCAACCATAATCAAATAAGTTCCATAAATAATTAAATTATCCCAAAATTAAATACAATGGAACAACCAACAATATCATCATCCGATATTAGCCAAAATGCCAATACCAATGTTAAGGCTAACACCAATACTGATCCCGCCCATACCAACCTATAATAGTTCCACAAAAGCCTCTAATAAAAAAATAAAAATATCCAGTTGGGACATGCCCCCAACCATAGCAAAAACTAATATCCATAAATAATCCAAAGACTAAAATAATATCTATGAAATAAAGCCTTTCAAAAAATAAAAGGTCACCACTTCAATCCAAAGCTAACCACCAAATACTATGTAGAAGGAGTAGAGTGGTCGGTTCCTGCATCGCGTAGGGATACATAAGCCTAAAGATAGGTTAGCGGGTGAATGCTAGCATAAACTTAGGATAAGGATAAAATAATGCCAATTATAAAACCAAGTAAAAGCATCTATATGCACACAAACCATCTATATGAACTGCTAAGGGTGCTCGAGAGCTCGTGTGTCTAAACCTATGATATAAGACATCATAGCACAAAAGAAAAGCATGTGTCAGTACTTTGAATGTACTGGTATGCTCAGTGAGGTAGGCTAAAATGAATGGGTTCATAATCATGAACAATACTAACTGAATATCATAAGTATGACTGATTGAGAGTACATGCATGAATATGTAAATTGTACTGAGGTTGTAATAACACTGAATACTGGATTACTAGTAATTGAATGACTGTGTCTGATAGTCTTGATGCTGTGGAACTATACTAAGTCTCGTACTAACTAAGTGAGTTTGTTTGGCAGTCCTGAATCTGCGAAACTGAACTGAGTTCCATACTGAGACTGAATCTGAAACTGTGACTGTGGGAAGTAATCATCTAACTGATATCTCCCTTCTCTAACAGGATGGGGTCCTACCTATAAGCTCAGTTAGAAGGGTGTAAATACCGTGCCATGGGTAACGATAAGTGTTGAGTGACCCTCTTCTGGTAGGTACTCTGAACGAGAATGGTAATACCCTTAACTAGCAGGTAGATCACCCCATCAACCTTCAACTAATAGGTTGATGGCTCAACCTATGCTGGCTATGTAGTTCTGGAATGCAAGGACTGCTTCTAAGGATTTCACCCTCTACTGGCAGGTGATTCCTCATCCTTCGGTTCACTCGATGCTGAATTCTACTCCCAACTAAATAGAAACTGGACTAAATTATAAACCGTACTAGGCTAGACTAAACTGTTATTGATTGTACTATATAACTGAACTAAACTGATTTTACTGAACTGAGCTGGACTGATTCTGAGTTCACTGAGTTTTCCAACGTTCTGTAACTGACTAAATTATACTGATCGAGATATGACTGATTCTACTCTGTGACTGACCATGACTCTAGACAACAAGCTAAATTATCGAGTATTAAATACCCCCAGGACTCGATAGCATAAACTTAAAAGACATGGCATAATCTTGATACATGGTAATTAACTACTTAGTCATCATTCATTTATTTGGGCATTCAAGCAAACCCTTGCATACAAGCTAACATGATATAATTTCACTATTAAACACATACGGACAATTCATCAAACACTTGTGGGGCACAATATATGCACATAATACTAACGCAACATGTAGGCATCATGATTCAATTCCAATTACACAATTCCAAGAGTTTTCAACATGAATTCACATGATAAAGCACACATATCAATTAATTCTACATGAATCTTACAATAATGAATATACTGTAATTCAAATCATAGAAATCATGAAATCACTCTACATGAACTTTAAAGGAGTTTCTTGGACTCCAAGGGTGGAAGAAACCCTTGGATAAACACTTCACAAATCTTAGTTGGTGAATTTTGGAAAATTAATGGTGGAATCGTGATCCTTGAATTTGAATTTAATTCACCAAGGGTTTTTTTTTTCTTGAGAAATTTATGAAAAAATGATTATAACTTGCTAAAAAAGGGATAAATTTCATGTTATGTCGGCAGAAGGGCATGGGAAAAAGACTTAATTAACCCTGAGGACACGGATTTTTAAGTACAGAAAAATTGAATTATCAACGCATAGACCGATGTACCACATTATTGGCATTGACGTGATAGCCAATGCATCACGTCAAGTTCGAGTTTATTCATTGGAAATATGAACTGTGCTGAGGAAAAAAATTATCTGTTGACGCGATAAATGATATGACGCATCAAGATCACGTCGACTCACTATTTTGGTCATTCAAACATAATCTAAACGAGGTCCAAAAAATTCAAAACTTTTCCAGAAACACCTATTGATATTCCTGAACATGAATTAACTCAAATATCAACATTTAATAGATGTAAAGGTCACAAAATAAGATTACCAACTTTTGAAGGCTAAAATAACACTAAGTCTGAATACTTAGCTAGAATTTTTCTAAGTCTGGGATCCCTTAGCAAGCTTAAAGGACTGAATTAAGCTAAGAATTTTATGGGGTCTTACAATATCTCCCCCTTGGGAACATTCGGCCTTGAATGAGACTGACTAAGCTGAGAGGACTGGTAGACTGAACTTACTTCCTGAACATAAATATCTGAAACATGATTATCTGACTAGCATTACTGATATACTAAATTTCATACTGAATATGCATATCTGGTACATCAATACATGGCTAATCTGACTTATGAACATATGACTGAATATACAATGGTAACTGATACCAAGTTTGTAATGGAAAATCTGATCATAAAACTGAATAAGCTTAAGGAAGACTATTACCTTGAGCTAAATTTGAGTTTATAGAGAAGAGGTGGGGATACTTGGTCTGTATATCTACTTCTGCTTCCCAAGTAGCTCCTTCAACGGACTGATTCTGCCAAAGAACTCTGACTAGAGGTACTTCTTTGGTCTTCAGTGTGCGAATCTGATAATCAAGGATTTCGACTGGAATCTCTTCATAAGAGAGATTGTTCTGAACATCTATGCCCTCTATGGGGACTATAGCTGATAGGACACCTATGCATTTCTTTAGCAAGGAGACATGAAACACTGGATGGAATGAAGATAGATCTGAAGGCAACTCAAGCTCATAAGTTACCTTTTCGAAACAGCTGAGAATTCGGAAGGACCAACATATCGGGGACTGAGTTTCCCTTTCTTGCCAAAATGCTTCCCCCTTTCATTGGATAGATTTTCAAGTACACGTAGTCTCCAATCTCAAACTCGAGATCCTTTTTGCGTACATCTGCGTATGATTTATGTCGGCTCTAAGTTGTCTTAAGCCTTTTCCTGATCAGCTAAACTTTCTCTAAGGTATCAAATACCAAGTCAGGCCATAAGACTGTGGCCTCACCCACTTTAAACCAACCAATAGGATATCTATACCTCCTCCCATAAAGTGCCTCAAACGGAGCCATCTGAATACTAGAACGGTAGCTATTGTTGTATGCTAACTCAATCAAAGGCAAGTGGTCATCCCAACTACCTTTAAAATCTATCGCACATGCTCACAGCATATCTTCTAAAGTCTGAATGGTCCTTTCTAATTGACCATCTGTCTAAGGATGAAAAGTTGTACTGGCATGAACTTAAGTAATAAGACCTTTTTGAAATGCTTTCCAAAAATGAGAGGTGAATTGGGTTCCTCTATCTGAGATGATGGATAATGGAACGCCATGCAATCTGACCAACTCCCTGATATAGAGTTTGGGGTAATCCTCAGCTGAGTAAGAGGTATGGTGTAATACCCTAAATCTGGTACCCGAAATGCTACATGGTGTTCATGACCCTAAAAGACCACAAGCTAGCCCATGAATGATATCTCCACCTGTATACTGTATAATATATTGCATAATACAAAACATGAACTGAAATACCATAAGGTTCAAAACTGAGACATAGTATCTGATAAAATAGAACATCTAGATGGGATATGAAATACCCAAAACAAAACTGAAAATAGACTATCTGAACATACAGTAGTTTGGAAAGCCTCTAAAACATAACTGTTTGACTAAGGAGTTGATGGTACATGTCCCCAACTAACTCCAACTAATAAATTAATTAATGACATAATAAAGTAATGATCATGTACTCAAAAGATGAGGACTCACTTCCAACTTTTACTGCTGATACTGGAATCTACTGATGCTCTGGATCTCGTGTCTCTGAACCTATGGTATAAGACACCATAGTGCAAATGTGTCAGTATGACTAAATGTACTGGTATGCATGTGAGGTAGGCTAAATTCATGGGGTTCATATGTATGAACAATAATAATAACAGACTGACTATCATAAATGTGAGAATATATGTATGAGACATAATAACTGACACTGATGCCATGATAATATAGTTACTGAATCTGAACACTGATAACATGACAAACTAATAACTGATATAACTGATAACACGAGTGGTTGTATCTTACAGTCCTAAATTTGATGGAACTAGCTGAGTTCCATATTGTATCTGGGCTGACTATATCTAATAGTCCTGAATTCTAAAGAACTATCTGAGTTCTTTTATGAATACTGATACTGAAACTGTGGGAAGTAGTTATCTAATTGACATGCCACAAATAACGTATTATAGCTGAAGTGGGGTCCAATCTGTGCCCTAATTGGGAGGGTGTCAATACTGTACCACTGGTAAGGACAATATGTGAGTGACCCTCAATTAGCAGGTTACTCTAATAATAATGGTGGAAACCCTCAACTAGCAGGTTAAGCCACCTCATCTAGCCATAACTAGCAGGTATGATGTCTCAACCTACGCTGGTTACGTAGTTCTGGAATGCAAAGATTGCTTCTAATAATCACACCCTCTACTAGCAGGTGAGTTCTCATCCTTGGGTTCACACGATGCTAATTTTTACTCCCATATGAATAGACACTGAACATAATTAACTGAACTGAACTGGACTGAGTTACTAAATCCCGTTGACTGATGAAATACTACTGATACCTGACAACTGAATGAGTTCATGAGATTATTGAGATTTCCTGAGTCATAAGACTGTCTGATGTCTAAGGATCATGGCTTGATTGAGAGTATCATGAAAACATGACATGGATCTAGGCACACAACAAATATTTCGGGTACAAGTACCCTCAGGACTCGATAGAAGGAAACTGACAAAGCATGACTAACATCATAATTCATAATTCATTTATTGAAGCATTTCATCAAATGTGTGATATGCATAAACTTGTACATAAATGGGGATTTCAAAATGTCATACTAGTTTGGCACTTTTCCTTCACATAGGCATCTAATCAAACACATGGTAGGCATAGAATATATAGATAACATTATACAATAAACAAACATCATGATTGATCTCTAATTTAATCATCCAAGGGTTTTATTCATATGTTTACATGAACCTATACCTACACTAATCAATTCCACATGAAATTTATCATCAAACATGGATTAGAACTCAATTAGTCATTATCAACATGAACAACAACAACCCAATATGAAATTCATAAAGAAAATCTATAACTTAAACTTAGAAAAGAGATTCTTGGGCTTCATGGACGAAAGGAGTCCATGAATGAACACTGTACATACCTTAGTTCTTGGTTTAGCTAAGATTGACGAAGAGACGTTCTTGTAATTAAATCCCCAATTGAAACCCTAGTTTGTTCTTGAGAGAAAATAAAGAGAAACTAGTATATTTTGGGTTCTAAATAGATGAATCTCATGTTAAAATGCTTAAATAGGGGTGCAGAATTAACCCTTTTAACCTTGGATGCATTTTTAAATTGGTGAAAATTTTTTGAATTAAATATCTGGGGCGACGCAGCCCTATTATGTCGTGTCACTAGAATTTAACGACTAGAAATTTAGGGGATGGCATGACATGGAGCCATCGCATTTCCACTTCATTTACGACCTAGAAGTTTGGCACAATGTGGGGAATATTGTGCTGAGACACTGGAAAAGGACAATTGCCATTTTAGTTTGTGGCGCGGCAGGCCACTGGCCAATATGGCACTGTTTTATGATGGGACTTGAAATAGTCATAAATTCATACCCGATTATTGGATTTAAGCGAGTCTTATATCGATGGAAAGCTTATTGAATTTCATACGTGACAAAACTAAAAATCTTAAAAATAACACATGTACAAAAGTGAATTCATATTTCAAAGAAAGCTTTAAACATTTTTTAGATGATTTCAAGCTAGGAAAGAGTACGGGGTATTACATGTGGAATGGTAGGAAATGAGATGATTCGATCATCCTATCTACAATAACCCAAACCAAATCATGCTGACGATGAGCATGAGGCTAACCCATCACAAATTCTATGTTCACTTCTTCTCATTTCCAGGTGGGAATGCTGAACTCCTACATGGACCCAATAGGCTTCTGATGCTCAATATTAATCTGTTGTCATGTGGACCACTTAGCCACAAACTCTGCAATATCCTTTTTTTTCCCACTCCACCATTAGATCTCTTGCAAATCATGGTATATCTTAGAGGCCTCTGGACAAATAGAGTAGCGCGCACTGTGTGCTTCTGCAAGAATTCACTGCCTCAAGTCATCTATGCCTAGCACATATAGTCGACCCTGACAACGTAAAACACCATCTCCCCATTGGGAGAAAACCTCTACCTTTTGATCTCTGACTGATTCTTTCAACTTGACCAGACTAGGATCTCTATCCTGTTTTTCCTTCACTTCAAAAACTAGGGATGATTCTGAACTACTCTGCACCCATACACTACCTTCAGGTGAATCGACTAAGTAGACACCTAGTTGGTCTAGCTGATGAACTTTTTGAGCTAACTTTTTCTTACTGTCCTCGACATGAGTAATACTACCCATAGACATTCTACTGAGAGCATCAGCCACTACATTGGACTTGCCCGGATGATACAGGACACTCATGTTGTAGTTTTTTAACAACTCCAACCACCTTCTTTGATGGTGGTTTAGGTCTTTCTGAGAGAATATATACCATAGGCACTTGTGGTTAGTGAACAATCCACATGCACACCATACAAATAGTTCCTCCAAATCCTTACGGCAAACACTATTGGTGCTAACTCTAGATCATGAGTAAGGTAATTCTTCTCATGGGGTTTAAGTTGCCTTGAGGCATAGACTGTGACCTTACCTCTCTACAATTGAACACACCATAAGCCAACTCTAGAGGCATCACAATATATTACAAAGTCATCTGAACCATCTAGTAAGGTCAAAACAGGAGCCGTAGTAAGTCGATTCTTCAACTCCTAAAAACTTTTCTCATAAGAATCTGACCACTCAAATTTGACTTTCTGTTGATTCAAACTAGACATAGGGGATGCAATTGACAAAAATCCTTCAATGAACCATCGGTAATAGCCAGCCAAACCCAAGAAACTGCTAATATCTGATGAAGAGATAGGCCTGGGTTAGTTTCTCACTGCTTTGGTCTTTTGAGGATTAATTCTATTGCCATCACAGAGAAACTATATGGTTGAGGAAAGATACTAAACTTAGCCAAAATTCACACTTAATGAATTTGGCGAATAACTGATGATTTTTTAGAATCTGTAATACTATTTTGAGATGGTTTGCATGATCATGTTCACTGCAGAAGTAGACGAGAATGTCATCTATGAAGACTATGACAAATATATCCAAGTACTGCTTGAACACACGGTTCATCAAGTCTATGAAGGCTACTGGATAATTGGTAAGACCAAAGGACATGACTAAGAATTCGAAGTGACCATACAGAGTTTTGAAAGCTATTTTCGGGATGTCTCACTCCCGGACTCTGAGTTGATGATAGCCTGATCTGAGGTCTATCTTAGAGAAGTAACTAGCACCCTGAAGTTGGTCAAACAAGTCATCAATTCTTAGAAATGGATACTTGTTCTTGACCGTGATTTTATTTAACTGACGATACTCAATACACATTCTGAGGGAATCATCTTTCTTACACATGAATAAAACTGAAGCGCCCTACGGAGACACACTGGGTATAATGAATCCCTTATCTAAGAGATCCTTTAATTTCTCTTTCAATTCTCTAAGTTCTGCTGGAGCCATTCTGTATGGCAGAATAGATATGGGTTGAGTATCTAGAAAAACATTAATTCTAAAATCAATTTCCCTTTCGGAAGGAACTCCGGGAAGATCTTCGAGAAATACATCTGGGAATTCACATACTACTGACACTGAATCAAGAGTATGGGTTTCTGAACTAGAGTCCTGGACTGAGACGAGATGGTAGACACATCCCTTAGATATCATTTTTCTAGCCCAAAGGTAAGAAATAAATAGACCCCTAAGTGTTGAAGTACTACCCCTCCACTCTAGGATAGGTTCATTCGAAAACTGAAATCGGAAATTCTGTTTCTGAAGTCGACTGAGGTATAGTAGGAATAAAGCCAATCCATGTCGAGAATGACATTAAAATTAGTCATTTTTAATTCGACAAAGTCTGCTGAAGTGATTTTTGGAGATATCATAATGGGGCAGTTCGTATAAACCCATGTAGATATGATGAATTTACCCACTGGGGTGGAGACTGATAAAGGCTCTGCTAGAATTTTAGGAGTGACTCTGAAATCAACTGCTATATATGAAGTAACAAAGGACAAAGAAGCTCCTGGATCTAGCAAAGCATAAACAAGCAAATACAAAACTTGTAACGTACCAGTGAGAACATCAGGAGAACTCTCCTGATCCTGTCGAGACTGAAGAGTATAGACTCTATTTGGGATCTACCCACTGGTGGCACTGGAAGCGGTACCCTGCTAATTGGGCGACCAGACTAAGCTGGGGGATGGTTATTCTGACCCTGAGAACCTGACTGGGGACAATCTCTGACTCTGTGTTCTGGCTTACCATGCCTAAAACATACATCACTACACGCTCTACAGATACCCTAGTGGTTTCTACCATACTTCTAACAAAGGATATTGGTTCAGGAACTGTTAACACTGCCCTGGGGTTTAGGGCTTGGTGCCTTATCCTTATTGTCGTCTCTGAATTTTGTCACAGGAGCACTGGCTGAGGATAGAGCTAAGACTGAGGATTTTGGGAGAAACTGAGAAAGATTCCCACCCTCTAACTTAGGTTGAGAGAAGTTGAAACTACCTATTATTGCTCTCTTTATCTCCCTCTTCTTATCTTTATTCTTAGCCTCCTCTAACTACTGATCAGAGACCATGATCCTGGATATGTCTATCTTTTTAATAAGCATTGCGGTCCTACACTTCTTGACCATGCTGCTAGACACCCCTGACATAAACTTATTCATTCAGAATATATTGTCTGCCACCATATGAGGAACATATCTAGCTAATTGAGTAAACTTTAGAGAATATTCTTTCACTATCATATTGCCCTACTTCAGATTAATAAATTCCAAGACCTTCACTTTTCTTAACTCCAGTAGAAAGAAGCTATCCAGAAAAGTAGTGGCAAACTCTTCTCACTCTATGGGCCCTACATCTACTACCCTCGCTGCCTTCCACTATTTAAACCATGAGTGAGCCACATTCTGTAACTGATATTCGACCAACTCAGTGCTCTTAACAGCAGTCACCCCCATAATATCAGTAACCTTCTGCACCTGATCAAGAAATTTCCTGAGGGTCCTCATCTGACTTTGACTTGGTAAATGATGAAGAGTTCATTCGGGTGAAATCCCAAATCCTAGTAGCAGCAGTATTGGCCATTGGGTTAGCCAGAATGGCAGATGGGCATTCATTCTGAGCTGCCAAAGAATAAGCTAGGGTGGTGAAGGCTTCTCTGAACTCAGCGTGGAAAACGTATTTGTCTAGTGGATCTGGATAGACGGGATGAGGTTCTAGCTGATCTCTTGTTCCTTTTTTCTTAGTCCTCTTTGGAGGCATATTTTTGTAAGTAGAAGAGAAAAGATTAGACTGAGAGTTTAACTGGAGATCATGCTCAGTCGCACTACATGAATATTGAAAGATTGGAAACTTTTCCTAAAACATCTCATTGCCCCCTGTCCATAAGTGTGGCACGCAACACACCCATACACAAGACTCTACTAGATGTGTCTTTCAGACTTCCTAGGACTCTGTTGAACCTTAGGCTCTGATACCACATTTGTAACACCCCGAGTTTGTACCCCGGATGCTACACGGTGCTCATAATGTCGAAAGACCACAAGATAACCCATGACTGGTACATGCTGTAGTAACTAAAAAATAATAATACTAAAATATATAGAAATTAGGCAGAAAATTAGCCATGAGGTTTAATACTGTAAATAATACTGAATATGGTATCCAAATACCAAAACTGAACATCAATACTGAAACTGAACAACGGTCTGAAAATACTCTAGTCCTAAAAGCCTCTAAACTATTTGAATTGTGGAGTTAATGGGACAAGTCCCCAACTAAATCCGACTTCTGAAAATAAACTAAAATGCTAAAATAAATAATCACGTTCTCAAACTATGAGGACTCACCACTAACTCTGTATGCTGAGAGTCTGAACTGCTAAGGGTGATCGGGAGCCCGTGCGTCTAAATCTATGATATAAGACATCATAGCGCAAAATAAAAGCATACATCAGTGCTTTGAATGTACTGGTATGCTCAATGAGGTAGGCTAAAATGCATGGGTTCATATGCATGAACAATACTAACTAAATATCATGAGTATAACTGAATGCGAGTACATGCATGAATACGTAAACAGTACTGAGGTCGTAATAACACTGAATACTGGATTACTGGTAACTAAATGACTATTTCTGACAGTCTTGATTCTGTGGAACTATATTGAGTCTCATACTAAACTAAATCATTATGTCTGACAGTCCTGAATCTGTGAAACTGAACTGAGTTCCATACTGAGACTAAATCTAAAACTTAGACTGTGGAAAGTAACCATCTAAAAGATATACCTCTTCTCTAACTAATTTGGGGTCTAACCTGTAACCCTAATTGGAAGGGTATCAATACCATGCCACGAGTAAGGACAAGTAACCTGTAACCCCAGTTGGAAAGGTATTAATAACCTGTAACCCTAGTTGGAATGGTATTAATACTGGCAGGTTGATGTCTCAACCTACGCTATCTAAGTAGTTCTGGAATACAAGGACTGCTTCTAAGGATTTCACCCTCTACTGACAGGTGAGTCCCCATCCTTGGGTTCACTCGGTGTTGAATACTACTCCCAACTGAATAGATACTGGACTGAATTCTAAATCGTACTAGGCTAGACTGAACTGTTACTGATTGTACTATATAACTTAATTGAATTGATTTTACTAAACTGAGCTGGACTAATTCTAAGTTCACTGAATTCTACTGATCGAGACATGACTGATTTTACTCTATGATTGACCATGGCTCTAGACAAGTAACTAAATTATCAGGTATTAAATACCCTCAGGACTAAATAGCATAAACTCAAAAGACATGGAATAATCTTGAGACATGGTAATTAACTACTTAGTCATCATTCATTCATTTGGGCATTCAGGCAAACACTTGCATACATGCTAACATGACATAATTTCACTGTTTAACTTACATGGGCAATTCATCAAAAACTTGTGGGGTACAATATATGCACATACTACTAACACAACATATAGGCATCATGATTCAATTCCAATTACACAATTCCAAGAGTTTTCAACATGAATTCACATGATAAAGCACACATATCAATTAACTCTACATGAATCTTGCCATAAATCAGGAATACACTGTAATTTAAATCATAGAAATCATGGAATCACTCTACATGAACTTTAAAAGAGTTTCCTAGACTCCAAGGGTAGAAGGAACCCTTGGATGAACACTTCACATACCTTAGTTGGTGAATTCTTGAAAATTAAGGATGGAATCTTGAGCCTTGAATTTCAATTTAATTCACCTAGGGTTTTTGTTCTTGAGAAATTTGTGAAACAATGATTATAACTTGCTAAAAGAGGGTTAAATTTTGTCTTATGGGGGCTGAATGGTATGGGAAAAAGGCTTAATTAACTCTGAGGACGTGGCTTTTTAATTACGAAAAAATTAAATCATCAACGCACAAGCCGACGTGCCGCGTCATTGGCATCGATACGATAGACAACGCACCGCTTCAAGTTCGCATCGATTCACTGGAAATTGCACTGAGCTGAGAAAAAAATTATCTATCGACGCATCAAAATTGCGTCGACTCACTGTTTTGGTCATTCGAACATGATCTAAATGAGGTCCAAAAATTCTAAAACTTGTCCGAAAACACCTATTGACATTCCTGATCATAAATTAACTCAAATATCAATATTTAATAAACGTAAAGGTCACGAAATAAGATTGCCAACTTTTAAAGGATAAAATAACACTAAGTTTGAATACTTAGCTAGAATTTTTCTAAGTTTGGGACCCCTTAGCAAGCTTAAAGGACTAAATTAAGCTAAGAATTTTTTGGGGTCTTACAGGGACTCCCATGTACACCATAAGTATGTTTATTAATCTAAACAATTCCAAAATTATTTAAATCATTCATATCATTTATGGTTTCATTACCAAGTTTAAACCATGCATAAGTTCCATTGAAAAAACAATATTATAGTAAAAGTATTGTTATAGGCATGTTATCTAATACAATTGGGGCATAGTATTTCCAAAATCTAAGTCCATTACCAAATAACCATTTCCATGCAACCAATTATACAAAACCATAATTAAAGCATAATTAAAGCATTAAAATCATAATCAAGCATTTATAACCAAAACCCCCAAATTATATTTGAAAATCCAAAATCATACAACATTCAAATCATGGAAACATTGAATAAAACCATGTATTTAATTGGAACTACCAATGAGGAAAGAGAACATGCCTTAAACAAAGATAATAATGGAGAGAAATCACCAAGACAAGCCCTACTCTACTCTATTATATGAAACCCTAGCTTCCTTTGCCCAAAACTCTTAAAAGGATTTAAGAGTATTTTCTAAGTGTTTAAGAATAGAATAATAAGGAAACTAACCTCCCAATAGGAATATAAGTCATGGGGCCTTATTAGTATAAGTGGGAAAATATACAGATTTCCCTTACGTAAACTGTATTTAATTCCCATCATAGGGTACGACTGACCCTTACGAGTCGTACCCATCCTATATAAGCAGTACCCATATCTCGTACCCTAGGTTTTCCCTCTTACACCCAATACTGCCTAAGGTATGACACACCTAAACCTAAGTCGTATCCAAGTGTGCAACTAGTAAATCGTACCCTTGGCATAATAGAATCTCAAAAGTTTGAACATTGACCACCAGAAAAGTCTGTGGTATGACTTAGACCCTGGCTTATGACTCATGGTGAGCCACTCGTACTCATATCTAACTTAAGTTACCAAGTGTAAGATTAAGTGAAGTGACCAAACAACCTGTACCCAACTATACGACTCATACCACCCAAATCGTATCCATTCCAGTAACTACATCCACCCCACCAACAAATACCGGTCAGCATATGACTGGACGATACCACCCATATCCAAGTGTATGACTCGTTCTCCTAAGTCGTATCTTTCCCAGAAACCAAGGAAATTTTCTAAGGTCCAAAAACCAAGGTGTTTCACTTTGAGGGGCACGAGGAACGAGTGATATTGAAAAGACAAGATATGACAACTCAAGGAGAAGATCTTTGAGTTATCCAAGAAATATTTTATACCACCTTAGTATTTTATCTTTTTTATTTCAGACAGAAAATTACTTTAAAATTAAAAAAGACCTTAAAACAAATATCATCTGTTGCAATAGATGTAAATATATATTTGAAAATTTCCAACAGCTATTCATCTATCGCAACAGATGAAAATATCTATATGATAATTCACAACAGATAAGAAATTTGTTGTAATAGATTTCTTTATCTGTTTGAAAATTTTCACAGATAAGTCATTTGTTGCAATGGGTTTTTTATCTATTTGATATTGTACAACAGATAAGTCATATATTGTAATAGGTTGAAATTCTATTTTAATATAATTTTAATTGAGTTCATAGGTTCAACTTCATACCTAAATTGATTTTGTTAGAACTAGGAATGAGTTCATAAGGTCAACTACAATTTCAATTGAGTCATTGTAATTACATGATATGCCTGAGTCGTCAATTGATCAATCTTAGTTGAAAGGATTTATATCAAGCAAGTTTTTGAAATACTTAAATTGTTTTTTCTAGAACTAGGGATGAGTTCATAGGGTCAACTATAATTTTAATTGAGTCATTGTAATTGCATGATGTGCCTGAGTCGTCAATCGATCAATCTTAGTTAAAAGAATTCATATCAAGACATTGTTTGAAATACCTAAATTGATTTTTCTAGAACTCGAGATGATTTCATAGGGTCAACTACTATTTTAATTGAGTCATTGCAATTGAATGATGTGCCTGAGTCGTTAATCGATTAATCTTAGTTGAAAGGATTCATATTAATCCATTGTTTGAAATACCTAATTTGATTTTGCTAAAACTAGGGATAAGTTAATAGGGTCAACTACAATTTCAGTTGAGTCATTATAATTGTATGATGTGCCTGAGTCATCAATCGATCAGTCTTAGCTGAAAGGATTCATATCAAGCCATTGCTTGAAATACCTAAATTGATTTTGTTAGAACTAAGGATGAGTTCATAGGGTCACCTACAATTTCAACTGAGTTGTTGTAATTGTATGATATGCCTGAGTCATCAATCGATCAATCTTAGTTGAAACAATTCATATCAAGACATTATTTTAGCTAATATTAAATTCATCAGTATTCCAATTGAACTTAATACAATTTATTATGATGAAACGATTAAAATTTATATCTTTTAAAAAATAAATTAAGATTAATCCAGACCAAATTAATATTTTCCAAACCTGTCATTCTTTTCCAAAATATAAATCAACCCATACAAATCATCCATTAGCGAAAAAAACTTTTCATTATTTCAAATCTTGAGTTCTTGCTCTTTTCATTCTCTCTCAATAATATAAACAACAGTTACTCAATATTTTGCTCAAACCTTCATAATAGATCAATTTTCTTCCCATTTCACACCACGTAGTTGTTATTTTTGACTTTATTCTTTCTTGTATTCACCATTTTCTCTGTATTCACAGGTAACAGAGTTTGAGAAGAGTTCTACATTTGTTCTTTCTTATTAAAATATGGGCTTTTTAGATAATGATGAAAAATAACACTTTTAATCAAATAATCTTTGAGAATGGATTAATAATTCAGAGTTTTGATGCTAAAAATATAGGAAGAACCCAAGAAAATCCTAGTTTTTATCACATTATTTCATTGACTATCGTGGTATTGTTGGTTGGTATAGGTGGTGATATTGGTTGTCTTGTTGGTGTTGGTAGTAGTGTTAGTGGTGTTGGTGTTCTTATTGGTGGTGGTGGTGGTGGTAGTGGTGGTGGTGGTAGTGGTGGTCGTGGTGGTCGTGGTGGTATAAGCGTTGCTGTTGGTATTGGTGGTCTTGGTGGTTGTGTTGGTGGTCTTGGTGATGGTAATGGTGCTGGTGCTGGTATTAGTGATATTGGTGGTCTTGGTAGTGGTGTTGGTGCTCTTGGTGGTTAGTTGGTGGTCTTGGTTTTGGTGGTGTTGGTGGTGGTAGTGGTGGTGGCACTAGTGTTGGTGGTTTATCTGTTGCAATAGGTGAAACATCTGTTGGGAGATATTAACATAGGTCTTCAAACATATTCCCTATCTGTTGCAACAAATGTTACAGTTGTTGGCATAAGAAAAACCAGTAGCAAGACTATTTTGATCTTATCCATCAGATTGTTTATCTGTTGTAACAGGTTATGTATTTGTCGTAACAGATGATTCATCTGTTCCAACTAAATAGGTTATCAGTTGGAATTTTTTTTGTAATGTGGTGTATAAAAATTTATTGAAATTTGTCTTAAATTTTTTTAAAAAAATATGCAGACATCAATTGTAATGTATTTTCTATTTTTCTGTTATTTGTAGTTAAAAGTTGTCTCCCAAAAGGAAAAAAAATTGAAAGTGGATCAACTTCTGACCACCTAACAAAAAAGGCTAGAGTACAGATGGGTTTGGAGAAACTTCCTGAACAATCTCAATCAGGGAAAAGTAAAGCTGAGAAAAGTTTTGAAAACGATGTTGAAAGAGGTGGAGAAGGGTATGTAGAGGTTGGTGAGAAAAATAAAAGTGGGGAGGAAGAAAAAAGAAGATAAACAAGAAGAAGAGGAAGTAGAAAGTGAGAAATATGATGATGATCAACATGATGATAATGCATCACCAATAGGGTGTGAATTAAGATCAAAATCCCAGCATGATCATGTCAAAACTATTAGTATTGACAAGTTTCAATTTGAGATGCCGATAGATAACCCTGCAGATTTAACTGGTGATTTTGTACTTAACTCTCAATTGGGGAAATATTTTGATGATTTTAGGAAAACAATGAAGGAGTAAAAAATAGACGAACTTTTTAAGAAGAGCTGCTTTGGACACTTTCTTGAGCTGCCTGAGGAAAACAATGTCTATTTCTAAATGAGCATGGTATATGGTCTTCTCATGCGTAGGATCAAGCACATGGGGGATGATAAAGATTCAAAGAAGGGGGACAAAAGATGGATGAAATCTGGATCAACTACTGTGGCATGCCGATTTGTTTTGGCATGAAAGAGTTTTTCATAGTGACAGGCTTGAGATGCGATCATCCAAAAGAACCTCTTATCAAGGAAATACCCTGGAAAAAGTCCAAGGCAAGCAGGACAGTCAAACCACTACCATCAAATAAAGGCAAGGCATTATCCAAGCGACCACCCACCAAAACAAACAAATACAAGGACAAAATAGAAAGGTTGTTAGACATTGATGGACGTGGCTGCAGAGCCACGATGTTGTTAAAACATCTCAAGGATAAAGTCATCCCAAAGAAGTACTAGGATCAATTATGCTTGGTTAGGTTTTCCCATTCCGTTATATTGGAAAGAGATGCTAACAAAGTCATAGAAGATGATATGTTGTAGCTTGCTGAGGATCTTTAGAAATTTAACAATTATCCCTGGGGATATGACAGCTACAAGTTGATTGTCAAATATATATTGACAAAGTTATCCTCAAGGATGATCACCTTGTACGGCTTTCCTTGAGCTTTCATGGTAAATTTAATCACTATTTGTATACTCTTACATTAGTTTATATTGAATAATTATTATGACTTATTTTGGTTTTCTTCCTGATTACATTTATTAGGCTTGGGAAACTGAGGTCATTCCTCTCCTCCGAAAGAAGGTCAAGGATTACCTGGATAAGGTTTCTCATACAATGATCCTTAGGTAGTTTTCTGCAAAGAGCAACACAATAACTAGGGAATTTGATGTTTTTAACCCTCTGAATGATGCAGTGTCTTCTTCTAAGTAAACTAATTTGACTCAAAAAAAGATATTGAAATAGATGATTCATACATTACAACAGATTGGTAATATATTATAATTTATCTGAACAGATTACCTGCCTAGTGCAAAAAATTTATAATCTATTGTAATAGAAGAGTCATTTTTCGCAACAGATTACCTATCTGTTGCTTTTCTTCTCTGAACCTGACTTAACATATTACCCATCTGCTATAACTGATGCAACAGAAAGCTAATCTGTTGCCACATATTAATCATTTGTTGCACTATAAAGATCATCTGTTGCATAAGTTATCTGTGTTAACACATTGCCCAACTGACTATAAATTATTTGATTTAAATATATCTACCTTTTCTTTTAGGTTGTGCAACTATGGATCGTGCCTACTGAGAAGGAGTTGGGAATGACTTTTTTTATTAATCTAGGTATTGTTAATACAATAGTAGACCCAATAGTGGAGTTAATAAAAAAATTAATTGGCTGGAAAAACAGCCATAAGAAGAGCAGTTAGGCAAGGTTAGCTGAATATTGAAGCTCTTCATAACCAACCTGCTGCAACAGATCCAAGTATTGCTTCTGGGGGTATTGCTGGTGGAGTTGTTAATGTTGGTGGTAGCCATGTTGGTGCTGATGTTGCTACCAGTCAGGATGATGAGCATGTGGATGCTCAAGAAAAAATAAATATATTTGAAATCACCCCTTACACGGGTCCCTTTCACCTTTAGATTGGTCCCTTTAACCCTTACAGTGGTCCCTCTTCACTCTCATGTTCTCATTGAAAATGCAACAACTGCATAGACAGACAGGATAACTCCTTGAAAAGGTAGAGGCTATCAATAAAGCTCTCGAGGAATTAAAATCCAAGAGGGGCATTATACCATCCAAGAAGGTGAGTGCGCACATATTCCAACAATGGCAGTTAGGAAGAAAAAAAGAGAAATTTTACATATACTCTCAATTATGAAACCAAAGAAAATTGTAACTCCTTCCTCTGCAAAAAATATTGAAGTTAAGGGACCATTGAAGAGGGTGGACATATACACGGAATTTGATGCCAAACAGAAGGCTTCTTTGCGAAAGACCATGAATTCCAAGCAATGTGCAAAAGAATTGATCATGCATACCTTTCCCCCAAGACTTTAAGAATATGAAAGATATGCATCAGTGGTACATAGACAAAGTAAGTTTACTTTTCCTAACCTGGCCTTCTAATCTACTCTATAAAGAAGATGGCAGATATGGATCATCTGTTGCAACAGCTTGGTCATCTGGTGTAACTGGCGGTGGTTTTGTTGCAACAGATTACCCATCTATTGCATAAATTGAATTAGATGGGTAATCTATTAACAAATTCATAGAACCCTATGCAATAAATGGATCATCCGTTGAGTCTTTCCATTTTATTTTTATTTTTCAAACTTACTAACCTATTTAAAAATCATCTTCTTATATCATAGTATGTTGATAAAATTCACGCCCTCATAAGGGGCAGGCAATTAGCGTACCCAAAAGCTTATGATGTTTCTGATAGGATAATGGACCTCAACTTCTATAATAATTTGAAGGAGAGGTGCATTGACCTCATTAAGCTAGTGTTAACTGTCGATAGCCTATAATTTAATTAGTTGGCCTCTGGGTTAGAATGGGATGAAGATATGATTAATTATGTCAGAGGGAAGATTCTATATCCACACATCAAGGACTGGACCAAAGCAAAGAAGATCCTTGCAGTCATGAACGTGGCTAAAAAACACTTTCTGGCTGTTGAGAAACTGCTCGAGAAGGGAATGATGAAGGTTTATGACTGTAACTTGCCTGCCTTCAACAAGGTAGATTTTTTTACTAAGATGCGGCTACTGTTGGCATTGTTCCCTAACTTGTTAAGGCAGAGTGGGTTGATGAATCATTTGCCAATAAAACTATTGAAGCAAACATGGAATTTCAAAGGTCGAAACAAGGACAAGGACCTTACAAAAAATAAAACCAGTGTCGCATGCAGGTCGTATGCGCTTGCACACATCGGGTGTTTACTGATAAACAATGAAATAGCTGAGCCAAAAACCTTTTTGTGTGACAACTTTGTGGAAAAGATGCAAGAGGTTTGGGCTAATAGGGTACTAACTAAATGCTTGGAGACTATGTATACAAAAGAAGATGTAGAAACACAAACACCATGACAATTTTTATTTCATGATTTTATATTTAATGAAAATTAAATTTTTTATAATGCAGCAAATAGTCTATCTGTCCTGACAAATAATCTATCTGTTGATAGTTTATCTGTTGTAATAAGTTGTTCATATGTTGCATTATGCAGGTGTTTATATCTAAGTCTATCTGCTGAGGTCATACATTGGAGCAAATCAAAATAGTAGAAAGACCTGTTTGATAATTTTCAACTGATGACCTACATGTTGCAACATATGTCTAAATCTGTTTGATAATTTCCAATAGATATGTCGTCTGTTGCAACAGATACATTATCTTTTGTAATAGTTAAATCTATTATTCTATTTCCATTAGTAAGTTCGGATCTAAGAATAACATAGACAAAATAAAATAAATCAAAGCCTTCAGAAATTACATGAAATAAATCTTCAAATAAATAAAATATAAAAAAAAATATTATGGGTACAGATGATCTACACCTCAACAAATAAATCAACAACTTAAGTTTTGGTGCCAACAATTCCTATGGAGAGGTTATTACTTTGAAAAACTCACGTTGTAAAGATCTACTCAATATGGACAAGTTGTTCTTCATCTAGTGCTATGGAATTTAAATTTGGTCATCGTGGATCTTTAATGTCACTTCCGTATGGTTTCGAAGCTTTCACTTTTCTGAATTTCCATAAAAGAGTAGCATATCTTTTACGGAGTAATTCGGTATCAAGTCCATCGTTTGGTACTTGTAATCTATTTCTCAAATACTCTGCATAAACAACAACAAAAAGACTGGAATCCCTGAGTTTGTAGAATCAGATAATTCATATCTTGCAATTAATGTAAGCGTTGTGAAATTTATGAAATGAAACTAAATCATGATACTTGATAGATATTTACAGTCTATGAATGGGTTGTTGAGCAATTCTTTTAACATATTATACATCAAATGGATTGCCCATTTTATCCTGGTATGCTTCAATCTTCGACCAATCAATCAAATCTTTTGGTCCAAAAAGCCACTTACATCTAGGTAAGTAGGCAATATTTTGGACATCTTTTGTATCTCAGACGATGGCCGAAAACGTCTCATTCCCGATATCAAGTTGTAAACTCAGACGTCTCTTTTTTAGAATGACGACAGCCAACACCCAATGTACACTTCATCGATCAAATACCAAGGTAAGCCAGCTAGAATGCTAAAACCTTTGATAATATTGATTAAGCATTCCTCGTTTTGGGACACTTCTGGTTGTTGTTGTAAATACCTAGCGTAGGCATTATTAATGTACACTTTGTACAAATAATTGTCTGTCGTGTACTGTATTTTTCTTCTGGCCTTCTTTTGGAGGTAGTGAAATATGACATCGATGTGTTGTACATATTATCAAATCAAATATTTCTTATTACGTGATGGTAAAATTAACACTCAGATATAATTAAATAAAGTACTAATAGTAAGATGTATGGCATTTAAACCTCATCATTCCAGCAAGTTTAGGGTTGTGACATCGAATAGAACTAATTCTTCGCTTTGGGATGCGCAACAATGATAACGCTCAAATTACACTCTTGAATGGGTGTAAGCGATTGTTGTCAATATAATAACACAACTTAGGTTGGAGTCGAATCCACAAGGAGTGAAAGCATGGAATTCAAAACTCGAGAGTATTAATAGTATACTAACCCGTAGTGTGAATAAAGAGAGCATAAATGTTAAATGGGGGATGTAGTTTGAATGTGTTTATAGTAACAATTACTACAATTTTAGAGTACAATCTTGATATTTGAAAAATGCTAAGAGTGAATTCAATTGAGAATAAGCCTTGGGGTTATGCAATTATAGGTGTGGGATCATGCATGGGCATTTGGCCATTTATTCAACTTTTAGCTAAAATTCATGGGTAGGCTATATGTCAATGTATTGGTGTCAATCTTTCAATTACAACACCAAATTTCACAAATAGGTTCTTTCGAACACCTCACAAGTGTGACAATTTTCCACATCTATTACCTCAATTGACATACTTATGTCTAAGAGATATCATTAAATGAAATGAATCAAGTTATTGGTTGCATTTATTCCTCACCCATGTCCTCTCTTTCAAAAATGACATGGTTTCTAGGGTGGTTGGAGTTGCCAACCCCCAACTCTTAATTAATTCATGAAATAAATGCAACACCCATCACAACTAACTAATTAGAAAAATAATAAGCTAAAACCCATGCACTACTACTACTTAAGCAAGCATAACCCCGAGATTGGAAAGTAGCAACTCATAGATAAAAGGGATAAGAATATACCAAAGTTCTCATTAACTTCATCCATGAGAAATAAAGACAATGTAGTTCCACACTTGGGGTTTCAATAATTCTTCAGTGGAAAATCACTAACATGTATTTTTTTCATTCAAGCTTAGTACAAAATTCTCAAAATATGAAAAGATAGATGCTAAAATAGAAGAGAGAAGCTAAAAATCTAAAGGAGAGGCTATCTTCCAAAAATGAAAACTAGGTCTTGAAAAAGGAGCTAAAATGCTCCTTTTAAACTCCACTCTACATTTGATGGAAATTACAAAACTATCACCTTATTCTTGATCTTCTTGAGTGGATCCAAAGTATATGAAGAGCAGACAGAGAGCAGGTGGCTAGCAGCTCCAAAGCAAATGTGAAGTGTATGCAAAGCAGGTGCGAAGTGGATGACTCATTTCCTTCATATTTGGCCTCTTGATGACTTGAATTACTTGCCCAATCTTCTCTTTTAACTTTTGCCTACATAAATGGGCATTACGTAAAAGAGTACCATTAAATCAATGGAAAAGCATGATAATTTAGGCTTAAAAGGTGCTAGTAAGTCGTCAAATTGATGACTTATCACCCCTCCCAAACTTAAACTATTGCTTGTCCTCAAGCAACCAAGAGTAATTAAATGAGATAGGGTATTTAACTCAAATCCACCTAGAAGAAAGCTATACTAAAGGAATAAGCTACCAAACTCTACAAACACTTTCCACACATGTCATGACAACAAGTAAACCAAAACTTTTCAATAAACACATATTTATGAAGCAAGGATGTAAGTTTGTATCAAATAAATTTTTCAAATCACAAAACATCTTAAGATAAGACATAAAATCATCACAGCTTGTCTCAATCTTCACAATGCATACCCAAACAGATAGTAAAACATCACCCTCTACCCAAAAGTACCGATATCGCTCGCATGCAAGAGTTAGCTCCACACACCAAACATATTTCAATTCTTAAAGGAGCTCAAATAAAGAAAGAATTCAAACTCACTCTCACAAACAAATTCAAGTACATCGGATAGAACCATAGGCTTGCCCTTTGTGTTTTTCGCCACTAATGTAGACTTACTTAGTTTGGAATCACTAAGGTCTTGTGGATCAAGACGAAGGTTTAAGGAGCGGGAAGGAATACATATGGATCAAGTGACTAAAGGACCTCCTTCAATGCAATCGCTTAGTCCTTTCTACCCCCAAAATTTTTAGATCACCCACCTTATTCTTTTTCAAATCATTTCCCATATTTTCCTAACTATTTGTTTAGCATTTACCAAACCATTCAAAACCACTATTTTCTTTATTTCACGTCTTTGACATTTTTAAGAGATTTTCTACCTATAAGCATTTCTTAGCCCCTCACTCGTAATTTTTTTTTCAAGTTCTATGGGCTAGGCTATTCAATTTTATCATCAAGCACATCTCTTGTCTTTTAAGAACATGTATTGACAACCTTACATACACCTTTCTTATCTTTTCTTTGATCATCTTCTCCCAAATACACAACCCTCCAAACTTAAGATTTTGCCTATAATCTATTATCTAGAATCATGCAATGCATCAAAGGGGGTTAGGAGCCACAAGAGAGGTTCTCAAAAGAGTTTAGGTGTTTTAGCATGGTTATCATTACAATAAGAAAGAACGAAGGGCAAAAAGGTTCAAATGGGTTAACTAGGGAACAATGTTAAGGTGGGAATTTGGCTATGTGACTGGTCAAAAAGGGCCTCAGGTCATCCTCCAAACCAAGCTTGTTTAGAATTTCACTTTGAATACACTCGAGGTAAGTTCTAGACTACATAAATGCATAAGAATTTTCAAAAGTATCACCACTCATGGCATTGTACTCATAGAGAAAAAAGTTAGTCTCCCAACCAATTTGAGCTTTATAAGTTACTCCGAGTCAATGACTCATCCTTGTAAAAAGAGAGCCAAAAATTGAGTTTAATGGTCTCACTAAAAAGAAAACTCAAGACATCCATGATCTTACAACTATATTTTTGGTTTTTTTCTCCAAAACATTTTATTCCTTGCCAATGACATTTTGGAAGTATTTTCGAATTTTGCTTCTTCCTAGTTAACTAAAATGACTAGATACTTCACCTAAGGATGTCGCCTCGTCATCCCTCATTGGTGAATTATCACTCGGTTCGACAAAGAAATTAAACTAAAATAAAAATAAAGATCAAAAGAAAGATAAAATAATAGTTTTCTCCTTAGGAAAGAACCGAGTTTCGAAGAAACCCCTTGGAGTTTATTAGGCATGTATATACAAAAGGCGACAAGAGTAATGCGCACAATCGGATACCACATTTAAATTAAGCGTATGACACAAAGTCCAAAACCAAATGACAATATTTGACATCATTATCAAAATGTCCAACAAGGGCCCATCCAAAGCAATGCCAATAAAAAAAACACGCGCCACAAGGGCTAAAGTAACAAACATCAAAGTAATAAAATAGAATATGTCTCCACAATTTATCAAACCATATGCCATAAAATGAGACAGTAGGTACCAACCATAAAATAAATCATAACGATACCCCACCCCCACTAAAAATATTGCATTGTCCCCAATGTAGAAATAAAAGAGAGTAAAGAGGGGTAAAGACTCCCTATGGCGCACTAGGTGCTCGGGTCCATATCGATGAATGATCATACTATCTCAATAGGATCCTCATCATGGTGGGCTCCTCTCATCAATTCTACTATGAAGGGTGACTCATCATCCCTGGATAATTTCTCATAGCAAGTTTTTCCTTGGAGACATACCTATGAGAAAGAGACAAAAACAACAAAACAAAAGACAAAAGGTAAAACTTGTTTTTGGAATTTTGTAAGTTAAGAAAGAAAATAAAAATAAAGATAAGAAAAGAAACTAGGATGCAAGGTAACTCATCACTAGATTCCATGGGTTTCATTTATTATAACATTTAATCATTTAGGCACGACATTGTCTCACATTTTTCACATTTCTCAAAACTAGATCATAGGGCATCCATAACCTCCAATGGAAACAAGAATGACCAATACACTTAAGAATGATGTCGTCCAATCTATCATAGGGTAAGGCAAACATTCATGTTTCCCGGTTAGGCTTAGTTACTAACAAGAACCATGGATGTCGTATTTCTCAACAATCTCCATCAACCAATGACTACTAACTATTTCATTATTAGGTTCAATTGGACTCAAAACAATGCATAAAAAATGACCACACCATGCCCTAAGGAAAGTTATATTGGCCATTACAAGCATACAACACATTTCTCTCTTATTGTCATTTCAACACACACATAGTGGGAATGCTAACCAAGACTTGGAGAAAGAAAATGAGAGCACAAGAGAGAAAGATCATGTCACCAAATCATCTCCAAACCCATTCAAGGTGCTCATACTATCGTACCTAAGCCACCCACCACACAAATAAGAAAGAAAGGTTTAATGGACATTTTGTCAAACACATGGTGCACTAGCTTCATTTATGAGAGTATCATGAGTTAAACTAGTGAAACAAGGCACCAATGACAATTTAATTATTCCAACAAGCATTAATCATCCCAATAAGGTCACAAAAACTTAATTCAAGTGACAAATCATCATAAGCTATGAAGCACTATGTCCATCTTTGAGAGAATTCAAAAGTGAAGTCAAAAGAGAGAACACCTTTCTTGATGTAAGAGAAGGGAAATTTTGAAAAATAAGTCCAAAAAAATTATTACACTTCTTGCTAGCTCAATTATTGATAAAGAAAGAGATAAAATTTAGTGTGATAGAAAGGAGTCGTTTGAATGGAGTTGTAGTGGGAAAGTTTAAGTGTGTACTGCTTTGGTGCTCTTTTACGTGTTTAAAGAAAGATTTTGGGCTGCCCGGGTCGGGTCAACCCCATAAACTCCAACCCATTTTAAAGACAGCCAACATGTTTAAAACGATATGCGTGCCAAATGCATTGAAACCATGACTGGACTACTTAAGCAGTTCTAGTGCACCTCGGAGCAATAAGTATCAGGTTTTTTGCGTCCAACATGCCACTGACCTGCGTCTGGATTGCTGCAGCATGTCCAGCGCAGGTCTAAGTAGTAACCTTCAATGAAAACAGCCCCTCATGCGTCCCTTTCATGCCACCTCTTCATCTTCTCTTTGTACAACACGGAGTTCATATATGCTTTGAGTTGAAACTCTTCCAACTCATGAAGTTAATTCACTCTCGATTTTGAAGCGTCTTCCTAATCCATATTCAACTTATTCAAAGCCCATAAAGCCCTATGTTCTAACTCGAGGGGTAAGTGATAAGCCTTCCCAAATACCAATTGGTAGGGGGACATACCGATAGAAGTTTTATAGGTCGTTCTATATGCCTAAAGAGCATCATTGAGTTGCCTTGCCCAATTTATACGACCAATATTCATGGTTTTCTCAAGGATGGACTTGATTTCACAATTCGAGACTTCAACTTGGCCACTAGTTTGAGGATGATAAGGAGTAGCAACCTTATGCTTCAACCCATACTTATCAAGCAAAGCACCAAAGACCCGATTACAAAAATGAGAGCTGCCATCACTAATAATTGCCCTTGGAGTCCCGAACTTTGTAAAGATGTACTTCTTTAAGAAAAAAGATTACACTCTTGCCTTCATTGTTCAGTAAAGCAATGGCTTCCACCCACTTTGAGACATAATCGATGGGTACCAAGATATATTTATTACCATATAAGCTCATAAAGGGACCCATGAAGTCGATCCCCCACACATCAAATAGTTCAACCTCGAGATTGGGATTAAGGGAAATATCATACTTCCTCAAAACACCACCTGGCATTTGACATTGAGGACATGTTTTGAACAACTCATAAGCATCACTATGAAGGGTAGGCCAATAGTATCCACTTTGAAAAACCTTAGCGGTCGTTTGGATCCCACCAAGATGACCACCGAACGAAGAGGAGCAACACAACTCAGGAATATCTGTCATTTCCGCCTCCATAACACACCTACGGATCACACCATCTGCACACTCCCTAAAAAAGAATGGTTCATCCCAAAAATACGTTTTCATATAAAATAGGAACCGCTTCTTTGATAATGATTTAGCTTATTGGGAAGCACACCGCTCACAACATAGTTTGCATAATCCGCATACCAAGGTGTAATGCTCCCCGAAAGTAACATGAATAGCTCATCGGGGAAGATGTCATAAATATCAATCTCACCCAACTTCTCATGATTGGATTCAAGGTGGGAAAGGTGGTCGGCCACTTGATTCTCACACCCCTTTCGATCCTTCACTTCAAAATTGAACTCTTGCAAGAGCAATATCCATCTAATCAATTGAGGTTTTGACTCTTTCTTTGCTATGAGATATCGAAAAGCGGCATGGTCCATGTGCACAACCACTTTCATGCCCAAAAAATAGGCTCAAAACTTTTTGAAATCATATACCACTGCTAATAACTCTTGTTCTGTTATGGTATAGTTGCGCTGAGCACCATTCAACGTCTTACTTATATAGTAAATTGGATGGAACAACTTTTCTTTTCTTTAACCCAAAATCGCACCTAGAGCAACACCGTTTACATCACACATTAATTCAAAGGGTGATGACCAATCTGGGGCTACTATGATAGGAGCCGACACAAAGAGTTCCTTGAGACAATTGAAAGCTTTTACATAATCACCATCAAACCCAAATTTTGCCTCCTTTTCAAGAAGCTTGCACAAAGGGTGATCAACCTTTGAAAAAATTTTAATGAAGCGCCGATGGTAACCGGCATGACCAAGAAAACTTCTAATGCCCTTCACGAAGATCTGTGGAGATAACTTAGCGATCACCTCAACTTTTACTTGATACACTTGGATGCCCTTTCTTGAAATTTTATGTCCTAGAACAATGCCTTCCTTGACCATGAAATGACATTTTTCCCAATTCAAAATAAGATTAGTCTCCACACATCGTTCAAGGACTTTACTTAAGTGAGCAAGACAAAAATCAAATGAATCCCCAACCACAGAGAATTTATCCATAAAAACCTCTAGTGTATCCTCTACCATATCGGCAAATATGGACAGCATGCATCATTGGAACGTGTCTGGTGCGTTGCACAACCCAAAGGGCATGCACTTGAAAGAAAATATGCCATAGGGATAACTGAAAGTGGTCTTTTCTTGGTCTTTTGGGGCGATACAAATTTGATTGTACCCCGAGTAACCATCAAGAAAGCAATACCAACCTCGACCAGCTAGCCTATCCAATATTTGATCCATGAATGGCATAGAAAAGTGGTTTTTCTTGGTCTACGAGTTTAATTTGCGATAATACATACACACTCTCCAACTCGTGACCGGGTGCATAGGTGCAAGATCATTATTCTCATTTGGGACCACAGTCATGCCACCCTTCTTAGGAACATATTAAATTGGACACACCCATGTGCTATTAAAATTGGGTAGACAACTCCCGCATCAAGCCGCTTAATAATTTCCTTCTTGACCATCTCTTGCATCGAATGATTTAGTCACCTTTGGTGTTCCACACTAGGAACACGATCAACATTTATCTTGATTTTATGAGAACAAATTCTGGGAAGAATGCCTATAATTTTCGTGATAGTCCGTCCGATAGCACGAATGAACTTTTTCACAATTGATTTAAAGGTATCCACTTGATAAGGTTCAAGATCACTTGCTATAATGATTGGCAATGTATTATCTTTACCCAAGAAAACATATTGGAGATGGGATGGTAATGGCTTAATTTTGAGTTGAGGTGGTTCAATAATAGACGGCTTGGCGGGTGGACTATCACAGTTTTTCAAATCAAGATCTAATTTGACTGGGTTCTTGGTGTAGGATCCAAGACCCGTCAATGAAGCTACCACCTCATCATATTCTTCAACCACCTCACTTCCAAAGTTCCACAATACACCCACCAAGGGGTCATTCACAAGATCCATTTTAGCGGTGTTATCTACCTCATCATCAACCACATCAATCACCGAAATAACTTGCAAGTCCATGGGTTGCTTCATGGACTTACACACATTGAAGGATACTTCTTCATCGTTCACCCAAAATTTCATCTCCCCATATTCCACATACACTAAGGCCCTTCTGGTAGCTAAGAATGTTCTACCAAGAATGATTGGGATCTCATGATCAACCTCAGAATCGAGAATCATGAAGTCGGCCGAAAAGATAAACTGGTCAAATTTCACCAAAACATCATACAACATACCAACGAGATTTTTGATTAAATGATTGGCCATTAGAAGCCTTATAGTAGTAGGCTTAGGAGAACCCAAGCCTAACTTTTGAAACACAGCGAATGGCATCAAATTAATACTTGCCCCAAGATCACTCAAAAAAATTTCAAATTCGTAGACCCCGATAGTGCAAGGAATAGTGAATGCACTCGGGTCTTCTTTCTTCACCACCATTGTTCTAGACAATATAGCACTACAATTATGGGTTACGTTAATTGTTTCAAAATCCATGACTCGCTTCTTTGTAACCAAGTCCTTCATAAATTTAGCATAACCGGTCATTTCTTGTAAGGCTTCTAGCAAAGGAATATTCACCGACAAATTGCTAAACTTCGCAATAAACTTCTTAAACTTGGTATCATTATCCTTATTCTTGAGTCTTTGTGGCAATGGGGGAGGAATTTTGATTTGTGGCAATGGAACAATTGGAGTTTCATCCATTTTTGGAATATCATCATCAATCACCTTCAGAGTTTTCTCACTTTCAACATTTTCTTCAACTATCGTTGGACGTTCAATACTTGTCTCATTAGGCTTTGAGTCATTATCAATTTATTCTTCTAGCCATTTTCTCTTTGCATTGGCTTGTTCTTTATTTGACTTTTCATTGGGGTCTTCAATAAGATCATAATATCTTTACCAAGAGTTCAACCACTCCTAGTGACAATAGCCATGATGTGAGCATCATTTTTAGGATTGACAATCGTGTCACTAGGTAATCCACCCGTTGGTCTTGCATTAAGTTGTGCTGAGATTTGGCCCAATTAAGCTTCAAGTTGCTTGATAGAGGTCGAGTAAGATGTCACGGTTAGACTTAGTTGTGAGAAGTTACCTTTTATTTATCTCACCATCTTATTGGTCCTCTTAACACTCATTAGAATTTAAGCAAGGGTGCCTTCATTATTGAGCTTATCCGGGTCAATGGAACTTGACTCTTTACCTTTTGCCAATTATGTGGAGGTACATATTGATCATAATATCTTTTCTTATCTCTCTAATCCTAATCTTTATCATGATCTCTATCACGATCTCTTTCCTTCCAACCTTGATTCCCACCTTGCCTTTGATAGATAGGGCGGGAACCCCCTGATTGGTTCGACAAGAACCGAATTTCTTCATCGAGGGACTCTGTTTTCTCATCATCATAAACTTTAGCACTCTTAAAAGAAATGGTGTTAACCGCCTTAGGAGGAGCTCCCATCACATGCTTAGTGAGAAGATCAAGTTGTGTCATCACTTTAGCCATATTTGCATCTCTTTGTTCATCTTTTTTCTTTTGCTCTTGACTCACAAAAGATGCGATAGGAGCCCCCACGGCCACCTCAGTATCTCTTTTGTGCCATCCTCTACTTTGCTTGGCCACTTGATCTAATAAAGTTGATGCAATACCATATGATAATTTAACAAAAGAACCCCCAGCCACATTATCGGCTACCATCTTATTTAATTGATCCAATGCTCTATAGAAAATTTAAAGGAGCATTTTATCCAGAACCTCATAATTCATATATTGCATTAACTTATTATTAAATCATTGCCAAGCTTCATATAACAGTTCGCCATTAAGTTGGCAAAAGTTAATGATTTCATCCTTTAGTTCCAACATTCGAGAAGGGGGAAAGTATCTTTCCAAGAATGCAACTAGATCGACTCTTGAGATATGTGGGGCATGTCAAATGAAGAACACACCTCAATAAAATTCATCAAGTATAGATTAGCATCCTCATGTGCTTGACCTCTAAATAACCCTTTAATTTAAAGCAAGTGGATCAACATGCTAGTAACGTGAAATACTCCATTTTCTTCCGTTGGTGGAATATGAAGAGCACTAGCTCGACCCACATTACTAAGGTGATCCTCATCCTCATGATACCTATCAATTGACCCGGTATGACTACTGTGTTGACTCATAGTATCGTGTATACTATAACGCACACCTGAGAAAGACAAAAACACAAAACAATATAAAATAAAACACTACAGCTAACCCAAAGTAACTAAATATACTACAAGAGTCAAAACTATGTTTCACTCCCTGGCAATGGCGCCATTTCTTGTAACACTCAAATTACACTCTTGAATGGGTGTAAGCGATTGTTGTCAATATAATAACCTAACTTAGGTTGAGGTCGAATCCACAAGAAATGAAATCATGGAATTCAAAACTCAAGAGTATTAATAGTCTACTAAAAGATGACCCATAGTGTGAAAAAAGTAAGCATAACTGTAAAATGGGGTATTTAGTTTGAATGTGTCTATAGTGGAAATTACTACAATTTTAGAGTACAATCTTGATATTTGAAAAATGCTAAGAGTGAATTCAATTGAGAATAAGCCTTGGGGTTATGCAATTATAGGTGTGGGATCATGCATGGGTATTTGGCCATTTATTCAACTTTTAGATAAAATTCATGGGTAGGCTATATGTCAATGTATTGGTGTCAATCTTTCAATTACAACACCAAATTTCACAAATGGGTTTTTTCGAACACCTCACAAGTGTGACAATTTTTCACATCTATTGCCTTAATTGACATCTTTAAGTCTAAGAGATATCATCAAATAAAATGAATCAAGTTATTGGTTGCATTTATTCCTTACTCATGTCCTCTCTTTCAAGAATGACATGGGTTCTAGGGTGGTTGGAGTTGCCAACCCCCAACCCTCAATTAATTCATGAAATAAATGCAACACCAATCACAACTAACTAATTAGAAAAATAATTAGCTAAAACTCATGCACTACCACTACCTAAGCAAGCATAACCCCAAGATTAGAAATTAGCTACTCATAGATAAAAGGGATAAGAATATACCAAAGTTATCATTAACTTCATCTATGAGAAATAGAGACAATGTAGTTTCACACTTGGGGTTTTAATAAGTCTTTAATGGAAAATCACTGACATATACTTTTTCATTCAAGCTTAGTACAAAATTCTCAAAAGATGAAAAGATAGATGCTAAAAGATAAGAGAGAAGCTAAAAATCTAAAAGAGAGGCTATCTTCCAAAAATGAAAACTAGGTCTTGAAAAAGGAGCTAAAACCCTCCTTTTAAACTCCACTCTACATTTGATGAAAATTATAAAACTTCCACCTTATTCTTGATCTGCTTGAGAGGATCCAAAGCGGATGAAGAGCAGACAGAGAGTAGATGGCTAGCAGCTCCAAAGCAGAGGTGAAGCGGATGCAAAGCAGGTCCGAAGCGGATGACTCATTTCCTTCACATTTGGCCTCTTGATGACTTGAATAACTTGACCAATCTTCTCTTTTTACTTTTACCAACATAAATGGGCATTACGTAAAAGAGTACCATCAAATCAATAGAAAGGAATGATAATTTAGGCTTAAAAGATGCTAGCAAGTCGTCAAATTGATGACTTATCAAACAACAAAGTCGAATATATCAGAACCAAGACCCGATTCGTTCACTTTGTAGAGTTTGTCATTTTATTTTCTGCATGATTTATATGTGTTAATTTCATATTTTTACAGCAAGAATTGTATCAATCAATATCTTTAAAAATGATTTATGTACCTACCGATATGAAGCTTTAACAGCCCATCGACAATCCATTCTAAAAATTCATCGATCAACTTTGTTAGTTTTTTTAGAGCCTCGTCCGAGATATTGAACCCTTCAAATGGGTAATTCTTTCGTTCTTCCAGACTGACAAGCTTCACTTTTTCTTTGTATTTGAAAGTAGTTGATGGATTATCAACTATGACATTATGTTGTTCGGCAGTAGCTTCTACTATGACATCCACCTTGATAGTCAAAATCGTCAATGCTAATCACATAGATACTAACTTATATGTTTTAGCAAATCAAATAGGTTTTCTCCTATTTTAATTTTGTCCAAATAGATGAGTCATATACTATAACAGATGGATCATTTGTTGGGACAAATCAAAATAGGAGGAAGACTTGTATGATAGTTTCCAACAGATAATCCATCTGTTGCAATATATGACTCATCTATTTGGACAAACTAAAATATTAGAAAGTCTGTCCCAATAGATGACCCATCTATTGCAGTAGATAGGTCATCTATTGGTAAAAATTATAATATTAGGAAGGCCTATTTGATTTGGTAAAATAGACGAGACATAAGTTGCAACAAATAATGCGTCTAATGCAACAGGTTAGTCAACTATTGCAACAAATGCATATATCTGTTTGATAATTTTTAGCAGATGTATCATCTGTTGTAACAGATATGTAGTCTATTTTTTTATTGGAATAGATGATATATATTCACCTTCTTTAGCCCATGCTGATCACCCGTGGCCCTTGTACATTCATTAAAAATTGAAGACAGAGACAGAGGAGTTTCAATTTGTCTTTTTTTGATACTTGATGACGCCTTGGAAATTTCTTTTCTCCGTCTCTTAGTCGCCTTAATGTCTAATGGAGTGTATGGATATGAAATCTTTTTTGATGAAATGACACCCTTCTTAGATTTAAATTTCTTTACAGAAGAATTTAATGAATTAATAGCTTTAATCACTCCATCACGTTTCACTTTGCAGCCTTGACATTTGCATGCAGAACATTTGCTAGGAGGGGCAAAATCTGTAAAAATAATATGATCATAAACATAATGATTTGTTGTTTCAAAAACTGCAAGAGGAGAATCATTAGCCCCAACATCAACACCACTACCACCACCAACAGCTTCATCACTACTAACACCATCAGTAACAATAAGCCCGCCCTTCAAAATTATTTTTCATGTGATGGTTATTGCTCCAAATAATTCCTTTTTTATTCTATCAATGACCTTAGGGTCCGATAAAGTTTTCACAGATTGTAAAGTAAGAAACATGGCATCTTCAACTCTTGATTGGTCGAAACAAGCCACAGATGCACAATCTAAAATAAATCAATACATATATTAGAATGATGATTAAATTATTTAAAAAATTAATAATTAAAATAAAAACTTAATTAGAATTAGAATTACTGCTTCCTTCGGGGGTTGAAGAGATCAATAAATTTTGTATTTTTATCAATTTTGGTCGACAACTATCTCAGGATTCTTGGACATGAAACTTATTTCTGGTGGTTCACTTGTTGTCCCAAATAAGGAATGGCTTCAAATGCCCAAGCCTATAAATAAGCCAATAAATCAAAAGCATTATTCAATCAAAAAAATCTTAATAAAAAAATATTTATCATGAAAGTTCATGCAAAGCCATATAAGTTGACTGTCTTTGACGTTAATAGAGTCAACAAATATTTGACAGTTATTTTGAAGCTTTCATAACACCAAGGATAGTTGTTAAATATCTCAAGATCCTCGGAGAGTTTTATTAAACTGAGTGGTATGTTGTTGTTCACGTCTATTGCCCAAAGAATATTATGTACAAACCAAACTAAGAACAATGATTGCTTGTGCTTCCTTAAAAGTCCTTTACCTTTCAATACTTCTATCAGATTTTTATTTTTGAAGCTTGGACCAACAAGGGATACCAAGTCATCACCATTACTTAACTTGTCTCTGCCCTTTTTGGGTGTGCGAAGTGCTTTTTTAGGGTTATAATAGGTATGGGATGAGAATAAGGGTAACATTTTAGTTCAGTAACTATGACAAACTCCTTCCAACCAAAACAAACAGGCATGCCATAATAATTTATCCAAACCTCATTCATCTTATCTTTATTTCCATTCATAAACCTACACTTGAGAAGACCATATACTATTTTTATTTGAAAGCGAGCATTGTTGTCCTTCGGCAAATTAAGGTATTGCCCAAAACAGCTGTCCCTGAAATAAGCATCCAATTTTTGGTCCGGGAGTATTTTTCTAAAGGCGTCAAAAAATTTTCTCATAGCTGACTTAACCACAAAATCACCAGTTAAATCTATGAAACCATCGCACTGCATTCTCATAGGATAACTTTTAATGTTGAAGGTTTTGACCAACTCTTCAGTGGAAGGGCTATTAGCACTTGGATCATCTCCTTTGAAACATTTCTCATCCCTATGTTCATTGTTTTCCGTTACTGATTAAGATAACGCTTGTAAAGCAAGCTCATAGAGTGGTGGATGTAGCCTAGCTGCTTCACTTATTCCCTTACTTGGACTTGATTCGGTTTCTTTTCTTTTGGGAGCCATAATCTAAAAATAACAGGAAAAAATAAAAATGATTATAATTGATTAAAGCATCATAAAAAAATAATAGTAAATCTAACATGTACAACACTGTAAAATAACAGTTTCAATAGATCACACATATGTTGCAACAGGTGTGTTATTTGTTTCAACATATAACTAACCTGTTGTAACAGATAAGTAATTTGTTGTAAACAATAAAAATAGTTTTTACACTATTGTGATTTGATCAAACAAATCACTCATTTGTTGAAACAGATTTCTTATCTGTGCAACAGATCAACTGTCCATATTATTTAGATTTCTTTTAACAGAAGCATCATTTATCGCAACAGATGAATTATCTGTTAGGATAAATCAAAGTCTTGGATATGTCATCCTGTTAGAATAGTTAATAAGATTTCAAACAACAGATCATTCAGTTGTTGCATCAGATGATTCAGTTGTTGCATCAAATGGTTCAGCTGTTGAATCAGATGGTTCATCTGTTGCATCAGATGGTTCATCTGTTGCATCAGATGGTTCATTTGTCGTATCAGATGGTTCAGTTGTTGAATCAAATAGTTTATTTACTGCACGAAAAAAAATAGTAGCAAGATTTTGTTCAATAGAACAGCAACAATATCACCATTTAATATCAAATACACCATTTTTACCAAGAACAACAACAAATCAATCGAACAACACCAACACAACACAGACACCAAGAATATCAACAGCGACCAAAAATACTAAAATTATTGTTTTGTTTGTACAAATACAAAGAACAAAAATCAAACTTCAATAAACTCAACAGATACCAACAAATTGAATCAACAGTTCTATAACAAGAACTACAATAACAAAAAAATTATATTTCACTCCGGAAGGAGAAAAAATACCAGAAATTAGGTTTTTCTTCAGTTCTAATTTCAAATTTAAGCAACAAATATTAAAATTGTTAACAAATACTAGAAGAGAAGTTGGCTCAAGTTCCTCTTTTTCTTAATAACTAAAAGCCCTAATTTTTCACCTGTGAAAAAAGAAAAGGGAAGATGAAGAACTCAAATCTGTTTTCACCGGAGAGCAATGTTGTCACATCGATTGATTTTTGAAAGTTGAAAAGGAACTCGAAGCCCAACTATTTATAGCTGGGAAGTTGAAGTCACCGGGGATTGAAGGGGGGAATTTGCAGAACTGTTGGTTGGAAGAAGCTTGAGAGAAACAGTCGAGATAGAGAGAAGGGAGAGAGGAGAGAGACATTTGATTTGGAGAGAAAAGGGGTGTGGGTTGATTTGTATTTTTAAAAAGATTAGATAGTTTTAAAAATATTAATCAAGTCCACAATTAACTTAATTAAGTTTTCTAATTATGTTTGACTTTTTAAGTTGGTCAATGTCACCAATCCTTCATTCAAGACTAAAATAACACCTTTCCTTCAATTTTCTCACATAAGTTCATGGATCTTTCAATTTTTAATTTATAATATGGTAAAATAGTGTTATAAAGAAAAAATTATAAATAATTAAAAACATGATTAAACAAATTTATGAAAGAAAAAACTTCTAACATAATTTTACAAATATAAATAAAAAATGTTATAATAGCTACTATGATATGCAATTCAACTCTAACATTTGTACTTTCAAGTTATAAAAGAATTACATTTTTGTAAATTATATTACTATCGTACTATGCAATTTAAATTCCTAAAAAAAAAAATAAACAATAAATTTTATTAGTACCCCATGATAATTTTGAGATAATAATACTTACTACTTGATTCGAAGTGGATACTACCTAGATTAGAATGAGCATTCAATATTTTGTGATACTATCATTTCAAATAGCGATTATTTTTATATGTATGACAAATGATAAAATATGATAATTTTGAGGTGTATGACAATAATATGAAGATCAATGATAAATGGAGATGTGAAATTCGGCTAATTAAGTATTTTAGTAAAAACTGTTAAATGATATTCATCCTCGTGATGTTTTCAAATAGAAAATATGCAATGCAATGACTTTCTATTTGAGTTATTCTCAATCTTCGTATTCATATAGATGAAAAAAAAAACTATGAATCATTATTTATTTATTATAGAATTATAGGGTCAACAATATTAATTAAGGAATTCAACCCATAATTTGCCTAAGATCTGTTAGGCGAGCCTCGAGAGTTGGGAGTTAGGCAGGCTTAGAGCGTGCAGTTGGGCACTTAAGGTGTAAGCCTCACGGGACTAAAGCCTTACTCCTATGCCTCGAGGCATTTTGCCAGTGACATTCCCCAAGTGAGCCTCAAAATTGTCTTTTAAAACTCTAGTATTTTTTTAGAGATACAAGTTATGAATTGTAATTAATTGAAACTTAGACTATATAGGATAACTGGGATATTATGTTCGCTAAGCCTTGTAGTTTTTTTTTCTTTTTTTAATTTCATATACACTGTTACGATCCATATATTCTAATTTTAGAGGCTCGCCTGCATTGTTCTAGATTGAAAGAATCTCAGTGAAGTCGTATTTTAATGATATAGGTAGCAAACAAGCAGGTTAAGTTGAATTTGAGTTAGTCAAAATGAGTTGAGTTAATAAATGGATGAGTTATTGATTTATCCAAAATTACTTGAACTGAAATAGATTAAGCTGAAATGAGCTAAAATGTGAGTCATAATCTCATCCGTTCAAATTTTACTAAGTTTTAATTATTTTACTTGTTTCTTTAATAATTGTATAGTACCTTATAAAATTATTATTTTTTGTTATTACGACTATATATAATACAACAGATACTTCCTTTATCCCAATTTATATGGTAACTTCTCCGTTTTATCGATCCCAATAAGAATGACACCTTTTCGTATTTGGAAAATATTTAATGACACTCAACATTTTACCCATATTGAATCCTACTTATTTAGGAAAAAATCCACAAAGGTTTACTCCATTTATTTTAAGTGTATTTCTAAAACATTGCAAAATTTTGTGCGCAATCAAATTATATCAAATAATTGAGACGAAGTGAGTAAAAAAAATATCTTTTTGAAACTATTTGAAAAAAATTCTCAAGAATCAATTTAGAGCTAAAACAAGTATCTTAAATTCATCTATCTAATCGTACTATATTTAAACAAGTATCCGCATCCCCCTACAATTGGTATCAGAGTCATGTTATTAAAAAAATATACAAGTAGATATGTGTTAATTATGAGAAATGTTAGAAACGTAATTTAATTGTAATTGTTAATTATAAGACTATTATTCATTACGTTATCTTTTTAACTATGTTGTTATTTATTTGTTAAATATGATAAGACCATTTAAAAATACACAAGCTTTTAAAGAAATTAAAAGAATTTTAACTAGTTACTACCGAGAATATAAGAAGTTAAATATAACAAAAGAAAACCTCCACAGATTAGCTTACTTAATTACCTTAATTCCTAGCAATGAGAAAAAATTAATAATTCATTTAAAATCTAGAAAAATGAGATACATACCACCTAATTATGATTAAATCAGATTTCGGTATCCACCAAATTATTATAAATATTATACAGATGAATAACATAACAAAATTACAAAAATATAAAGAACTAAAATAAATAATATTTGAAAAATGAAAAGAATTAAAAATAAGAAAAGAAAGACTACAATATAACATGATTGTTGGAGTATGCCAAAAATCAATAAAAACACAAAAAAAAAAAAGAAATATCACATTTAGAATCACAAATAGATAGTCTAGAATACATATATCAACATGATCTATATACTATCAAGTAGATAAAATGAACAAAGAAGAATTTATAACAGATTAAAAAACATATGAAAATCATAAAGGATTAAAGATAAGAATAGTATTTTCTAATCTGGGAAGACGATACAAGAAAATAGGTGAACATTTATACTTAATGCTAGAAAAAAAAGAACTAAAATTAGAAGATAAATTAACAGTCATGGTAAGAATAGCAAGGGAAAATGAAGAAATAGACAGGAAAAAAGAAATAGATAAAATAAAACAACAGACTACAGAAGAAATACGAAAAATAGAATAAACTAAAAATAATAGGATTGTTGAATTAGAAAAAGAACTGCAAATGCTAAAAAAGTTGTATGAAAAAAGACAGAAAGAAAAAGAAGAAAAAGATAAAGAACAAAAATTATTAATTGAGATAAATCAATTTAAAGAAAAATTAGAAAACAAAGAATTAGAAACTAATGAAATAGAAATAAATACAATAGATGCTGAAGAAAAAGATAATTATGATTCAGAAGATAGTGAAACATATACAGAAATCTTAACAAATAATGAAAAAAAAGAAATAATTAATAAAGAAAACTTAGAAAATACAAACACGAAAATAAGCACTCTTGATAAAAAGGATGATGAAAATATAATACCAAGTATATCAGAAATAAGAAAACCTAAATATTGTTATAAAGATAAGTTTAAAAAATATAACCTAAAAGATGAATATAACAAATGGACACCAAAACAAATAGTTAATAAAAATTATAACTTCTTAGACTTAGACTATGTAATAGATGTAGATAAAACGATACAATTATGAATAGAATATATAACAAAACAATTATTAGACAACGGTATAAATGCAATAGATACACCAGAATATATAGAAAAAACACTAATAGGAACAGCAAAATTATGGCTTTTAAATTTAACGGAAGAAAGTAAAAAGGTATTAAGGGCTGATAAAAAAATGAAAGGAACAACAGTAACTAAATTAACACATATAGACATATTTAAAAAATATGAAATAGCTATAAGAGATGAATTTAGCAGTATGGCAACAGAGGAAGAAGAAGAACAAAACAAAGAAAAAGATACAAATAGGAATTTAATGTTAAAAATAGCAATATGCAATATGTGTTATATAGATGAATATACGTGTGCATTTAAAGAATACTACTATAAGGGAGCATACGATACAGAAGAAAGTAAAGAAGTAAGAAGATTATATTTTAGTAAATTACCTGAACCATTTAGTTCAAAAATAATAAAGAGTTGGGATGAAGCAAACATAATAGATAACCTAGGAGCAAGAATAAAATTTCTACAACAATGGTATAGAAATCTATGTGAAAAATACAAAGAAGAAATAAAAATGGAAAAAACATTAATAAGAAATTTAGCATGTTGCAAGGATAAAATAGTACCTCAATTTGGATGTGAAGAAAAATATTATAAGAAAAAAAAAATACATAAGAAATATAAGAAATACAAAAAATCAAAATATATGTATAAGAAACCAAGAAAAAGATATTATGTAAAAAAAATTATAGAAATAAAAGACCGTATAGGAGAAAGAAACCTATTAAAGAATGTACTTGTTATAATTGTGGCAAACTAGGATATTTAGCTAGAGATTGTAAAATGCCTGAAGACCCAAAAAAGAAAAAAATATCAGAAATAAAAATAGAAAATGCAGAATATATGCAAATAGATTATATAGATTACGAATTAAAAAGTGACGATAGTATATATGAAATTTCAGAAAATGAAACAGATAATGAAATAGATAGTAAATCAGATGAATCAAATGGCTGAAGAAGATATAAAAATAATAACAAAGGATGAATATTTAAATGAAGAAGGAACATATCAGAAAATAATATTTGATAATAATATATTTGACGAGATAAAAGAAAAAGAATTAGATTTAAGTGTAGAAAAAATATTTAAAATACCAACAATAAAAAACATATTTAGTAGATGAAAAGAAGAATACTACGTAGTAAGTCAAAAAGAACATGTAATAGGTTGTAGATAAGCAAAAGGTAGAGCTAGTATACCACTAGTAACAAAAAAAATAATTAATAAAGAAATAAATGATATAAAAAGTAAAGACCCAATAAAATACGTACACCTTAGAAGAACGGAAATATTAATAAAAGCATGTTTTAGAGAAGGAATAGATACACCAATAGAATTATATTTAGCAGATGGTAGAATTATAAAACCTATAGAAAAAAGTATAATAACTGCTATAAGAGGAAATTTAATATACCAAAAATTTAAATTTATAATAAGTATGAATTATTCAATAGCAATAACAGATAAAAACATAGATAAATTATTACTATTATATTGGAAAATATCAGAAATAGAACTAACCCCAGGAAGTAAAATATTTACAGCAAGATGTAAAAATCTATATGTATTAACAACAAAACATAAAATAACGGGGGAAAAGAAAATTAATAAAATACAAATAGAAAATTCTTTCGAACAATTTATAAAAATAATTGATAATAATGACTATAGTTACAACGACATAGATATAGAAGAAGATTTAGAAATAATAAATGATAGAATAAGTACAACAAAAAGAATAGCTTTTGAAAACCCAGAATCATCAGGATCATCGAAAAGAACAAATTATGAAATAACTTCAATAGTTAATTTAACTCAATATTATATAACAGGAACAATAAATGAAAAAGAATATTTAATACTCCTAAATACAGGACAGGAAGAAAACCATGTAGCAAAATACCTAGTGAAAAATGAAAAAATAAAATCTAATAGTAATATATATCCAGATCTACCAAGAAGTTTAATAACTATTAAAGATACAACTGAAAAAAAAATAATAGGAGTTAGAAAAATAAAAATAGAATTTGAAATAAAGGAAGATATGCAAAAAGCAGACATAATATTAGGAATAAAATTGTTAGAACAAGTAAAACCCTACAATATAGAACATACACAATTAACCATAACCTACAATAAGGAAAAATTATTAATAAAAAGAGCTTTAACATGAAAATATATGTACTTATGAAAATAATAGTAGAAGGATATTATAATAGATATTATACACCTATGATAGATACAGGAGCAGAAGCCAACTTATGTACATATAATTGTTTACCAAAAGACAAATGGGATAAGCTAAAAATACCAATAGTAGTCAAACGATTTAATAATGAAGGAAGCTTAATTACCTATAAAGCCAGAAATATAAAAATACAAGTATAGGATAAGATATTAACAATAGAAGAGATCTATAATTATGAACTAACATCAAAAGATATGCTTTTAAAAATGCCATTTTTAGATAAACTATACCACATTTAATAACTAAAACACACTGGCGGTTTACAACACTATGTAAACAAAGGGTAAGAGCAAAAAGTGTTACTAATAAAATAAGAAAGAAAACTGATTGGATAAAAAGAAGTGAAAAAATCACACAAAATTAGAAAATATAAAAAATACTGAAGACACAATAGAACTAGTTATATTTTCAATAAATAAAGAAGAAATAACTATATTTTCAATAGATAAGGTAGAAATAATAAAGAAAAAATTAAGACAACTATACAGTGAAGATCCATTAAAAGAATGGAAAAACATAAGACTATTGTTAGAATTGAGCTAATAGATAAAATAGTATAATAACCCAAAAACCATTAACATATAACTTTGATGATTTAAAAGAATTTAAAGTCCATATAGATGAATTATTAGAAAAATAATACATACAAAAAAAGTAATAGTAAACATAATAGCCCAGCATTTATAGTAAATAAACACAGTGAACAAAAAAGAGGAAAAAGTAGAATGGTCATTGATTATAGAAACCTAAATGCAAAAACTATGACATATAATTATTCAATACCAAATAAAATATTAAAAATAAGACAAATACAAGGATATAATTACTTTAGTAAATTTGATTGTAAATCAGGATTTTACCATTTAAAGTTAGAAGAAGAATCTAAAAAATTAGCTGCGTTTATAGTACCACAAGAATTTTATGAATAGAATGTGTTACCATTTGGATATAAAAATGCACCAGGTAGATACCAACATTTTATGGATAGTTATTTCAAATAATTACCTAATTGTATAGTATACATAGATGATATACTACTATATACAAAAACTAAAGAGGAACATTTAAAATTACTAGAACAATTTACAGGTATAATAGAAAATTCAGGAATAAATTTAAGTGAAAAAAAAGTCAAAATTATGAAAATTCAGATAGAGTTTTTAGGAATATAAATAGACAAAAGTAGAGTAAAAATACAACAACATATAGTACAAAAATAATAAATTTAAAAGAAGAATTAGATACAAAAAAAATTACAATCATTTTTAGGATTAGTAAACCAAGTAAGAGAATATATACCAAAATTAGCAGAAAACCTAACACCATCACAGAAAAAAATTAAAAAGGATGTAGAATATAATTACAACGAAGAAGATAAAAAACAAGTACAGAAAATAAAAATACTTTGTAAAGAGTTACCAAAATTACAATTTTCTGACGAAAATAAAAAATTTACATATATAGTAGAAGCAGATGCAAGTGAATATAATTATGGAGGAGTACTTAAATATAGATATGAAGAAGAAAAATTAGAACATCATTGTAGATACTACTCAGGAACGTTTAATGAAACAGAAATAAAATGGGAAATAAATAGAAAAGAATTATGCTCATTATATAAATGTTTATTAGCATTTGAGCCATTTATTGTATATAAAAAGTTTATTGTACGAACAGATAATACACAAGTACGATGGTGGTTAACAAGAAAAATACAAAATTCAGTTACTACGAAGGAAATTCGGAGATTAGTATTGAATATATTAAATTTTACATTTACAATTGAAGTAATCAAGACTAACAAGAATGTTATTGCAAATTACATATCAAGACAAAGCTACCCAAACTGATATTACAGAAGACGATGCTCTAGAAAAGATACTCAAAACCCTAACTACGCTTTCACTGAAAGTGGATAGTATGGGAGATGAGATAGAAAAGCTAAAGACTAATCAAGTTAAACTGAAGTCTGAAGCTATGCCTCAGATAACTCAGCAGTATGCAGAGAAATATCGATCGAAAGACAGCAAAATTCCAGAGATAAAAGGAAATGTTGGGACACTCCAAAAAAACCATAACGTTTATTAATCTACTTCTGCAGGTACAAGCAAAGGAGTTAAAAGAAATCCAAATATGAACATGAACAAAATATTTGACAAACCATTTATACCAAAAACACCAAAAGACCTTTTGTTCATACCCCCACAAACTACCACATATCTAGAAAGCCTAAACCAAGACAAGAAAGCTTATAACCATATAACCAGAGCATATATTGAAAACATCCACCAGATACAAACCTACTTAAACCTTAGACCCAGAGCTATAAATATCCAATAACCAAATACAGATTATATAACCCAGAAACTACAAGGCTATAATAAGTTAATTTCATAACCAAAAATTAACCCAAATCTAGTTAGAACATGTTTCAGCTATAGATTACTCAACACCGTATATACCCAAGACCGAAGTGAGTTAGCAGTTATACCAGAGATATATAAAGCAATTACCACTTACAAAAAGATAACCAAAGGCAACTTATTTTTTATAAAATTTTATACAGCACAAGCAGAGATCTTGTATGATGAAATTAAACTAGTTATACAAGTTGTGAAGATAGAAATGACCCGAGATATGATCATACCCGAAGATATTGAACAGTAAGTTGAAATACCCAAAATAGATATACCAAATTTGTATGTGAATAAAAAAATTATTGGAATATCCATAATTATTCAGGAATTAGCAAATAACTATCTAAATGGAAATCCAATATGGAGTTATTATTCAAGAGATCAGCTAATGATTTATTCAAATTCAAGAGAGTTAAGACAAGCAGATATGGAAGAAGTTAAACAATAGATTATAAGGTTGCTCAATCCAGAAAAATGACCAACTAGCAGAGAAATTAAGAAAAATTTTATTTCAGACGAGTTATTAACCAGATACTATAAAATAATAGGACATAAATATCCAGACTATCTATGTTCAAAATATAATCGAGAAAATAATGTGATTCCAGAAGTTCAGCTAGAATGAAAGAAGATAAGAACAAAAGAGACCAGCTGGGAGATAAACGACAAAAGATATAAAGCAGCACAGACCGATAAAGATATAATAAAGCAAGGAGACAAAGCATTAAAGTATGAAAATGACATATGAAGAATAAGATAACTTTGTGGCATGTGAAATATTAGGTGATACGTAAATTATGTAAGCATTTATTAGCATTCTTTTTTGATTTATTATGTAACCTATACTAGCCTTTTTGACTTTTTGACCACTTTTTTGATCAAAAAGTCATTATTAGTCTTTTTTTTGTAGAGATATTTTTCTACTTTTTGTAAGATTAGTACAAGTATAAAGTAGGAATAGTATAGAAATAGTATAAAGTAGAAATAGTATAAAATAATTTAGGTGTTTTTGTACATTATAAAAAGGCAAGGTATTTGCCAAGATAAGACAAGTCTTTCTATGGAGAGCAAGCCTTCTTGTATACAAATATTAGCTCAAATTTTGATGAACTAATATGAGATAAGTTAGATAAATGAATGAGTCAATAAACAAAACTTGAATTGATTGGGTAGATTATTAATTTCATTAGCTAATTTTATCACATCTATATACCCTAATGAGTGAATTACAGAGACTACTCTTAATCATATTTTTCACGTTTGACTTTTGAATATGAGTTTTTTGTTTGAGAGCACTTCTTTAGGTGAGAGAGAGTTTGGATTAATATATAAATTTTTTGTTTGAGAGCACTTCTTTAGGTGAGACAGAGTTTGGATTAATATATAGAATCGTTAACGTAAATATCAAATATCGGATGAAAAATTATAAAAAGACAATAAAAAGGGAAAATTGCTCCTTTAATTTGAAGCACACGTTTAGAGAGCGGGACAAGGTGGTAGATGAATTGGACCTTTTGCTTTATCTTCATTTAGAAATTGTATCTTATACTACTTCAAAACAAGTTGTGTACACTTAAACTTTCCTGGTAGAAATAAATGAATTGTCGTTCTGACAAAAAAAAAAACCTTTATTTTGCCACCTTTTTTGTTTGTTGGCCTCATTGATGGAGCCTTTTACCCTCCACTTTCCACTTAGGGCAAAAAACTTGTCATTTTATCATGCTATTTCTCTAATCTATACTAACAGAATTGGTCTTCTCCATGAAGTTAGATATACGCTCTTCTCTTACTAGCTAGCTTCCAATTTTGGAGCTAAAGTTGTTACATACCACCTAACAAAAAGGAGGCTATGTAGTATTCCTCCTCTCTCTCTTTGAATTTAAGTTTTGTGCTGAATACTATCAACTAAATTTAAATTTGATATTGGAGGTTATTTAATTTTTTTAATTTTCATATAGTAAAAAATTAAATAACCTGCAATAGCAGATCAAATATACCTGATGATGTAGAATATTTAGTACACTGACAGTTCACAAAACTTAAGTGAAAGAAGTCTTTTTTCTCGATAGATTGACGGGTCGAATATTATTGAAGGCTAACTGAGAACACAATTAAATTTCTTTTGGAGTGGGGAAAATGGTCTTTTTTTTGTCAAAAAAAAAATGAATTTTAAAAAAGTATCAATGATCCAATGCCATAATTCTTGCATTACCCTAGTCTGCTGTACCTTATTAAGGTATTACTTTAAGAATTGACTACTTCTTTATCCCAAATTTGGTTATAGATAGCAAATCAAGAAAAAGGTATAGGATGCGTCATATGGCCATCTAGCTTTTACGTGTCATTTTACGTGCCAATTTAGAAGTTCATACTTTCTTTTATTATGATGACTGTGTAGAAAAAATTTAATATGCATGAAATATGTTATGTCATACTTGTACGAGGGTCTCATTAATTGACAAGACAAGTATTTTTGTGGGTCCCATGTCCTCCCATTTCTCCTTTCACCACTCCTTCCATTACCTCTCACCCTCAACATAAAATATAAATTCACCAAAAATCCTTACTACCTTCATTTATTTCTTAACATTAACATATGTTTTAGTTTGTTAAAATTTAAATGACACAGTAAAAAAAATAAAATAAAAAATAATCAATTGAAGTCAGTTAAGACAAAAAAGGATAATGATGAAAATAGTACGTTAAATTTTTTAACTTTTAGCCGCATCATAGAATAAATTTTTAAATGGATAAAATAGTCATATAATTATTAAAAAAAAAAATCTACCTAAGTTACATAATTATGCTTTATAATGAAAAATCATAAAAATTTCACTCTATTTATAAAATCTTAAAATAATTAAATCATTTTGTGACTGATAATTTTTAAGGATATTGTGTTTGCAAAAATAATTTTTGCACTGATATTATATTTGTATCAAGAAATATAGTAAATATATATGAATTATGAGTTGAAAAATCATAAAAAAAAATTATGTTGATCTAGTGCGAAAAAAGAAATTTATTAATCTTTATGACCTCTTGAAGGACTCGAAATACTTTGGTCGTGACATATGTTTTATTTTAAATCTTTTATTTTTTTAATTATAGTGGATGAAAATCTACAAAAAAATTTAAATTTTGAAAGAAAAATAAGAAAAACAAATATAAATTGTACCTCACTAGTTTAAATTTATGAAGTGAATATTAGGAGAGATTTCTAAAATCATCTCAAATGTAATTAATTAATTTTGATGCGTCATATACTCTTTATCTATAATCTATATCTATATCTATAATCAATAATGTGTTAAAAGTTTGAAGGGTCTTAGAAATATTGTTTGAATTTTTTACCTTTCATTAAAAGACTTCGCTTTAGCCAAAATTGTCTTTTTACTATTTTTCTCTAATATTTAAGAGTTAAAAATTAATTAAATATATTTAAAACCCTTTCTTATTAGAAGTCATCAAAATTTCACTATTTTTTTAATTTAAGAGTTGAAAATTAATTAAATATATTTATGGTAAAACCTTTCCTTATTAGAAGTCATTTTAATGACAACTAAGTTTTTTTTATTAGTTTAAGAATTCTAAATCAACTAAATTTTATTGTAAGAAGATTTGAAAAATCTAGAAATAAATATAAAACCGCTAGAATAAGAAAAATTTATGAAGTACCAAATTTTTAAAATTTTAAGTACGTAATAAGAATGTAATCAATGATTTCGTAAAAATTTGACTTTAAAAAATAAGGAACCATTTTAAATATAAAAAAGAAAAATAATCATAAAATAAATATGGTTCAAATTGATGCGTCTTTCTTAGCGTATAGCAACAAGGGAAAGAGGTACTATATGTCAAACGCAAAAGTGATAATTCATCAACCACTTGAAACTTCTGGTGGTAAATATAGATGTGTATATATTTATATTTACATTATTATATTAAAATGTTAAAGATTTTTGAAAAGTGATTGAAACTTTTACATTTTATTAAAAATATTCGTAATAGATAAATTATTTGATTTTAAATAATCAAATGTTAAACGTGCGAGACACATGCGGTTAAACTAGTGTACAAAAAATCATAATTTATATAAAATTTACTTTTAATTAATTTAGTTATTGTTAAATGCCTATTATACGACAATTATTTTTAAAAAAAAAGAATTTTCTATTATAAATTTTAAAGTTGAGCTCGAGGAATGAAAAAAGTAAGTTAAGGAAGAAGCAAATTTATTTGAGTAAACAAACTCAAATAAATCAAACAATTATTTAAATCAACAAGTAAATAAATTGAAAAGAACCTTAGACTAAAAAAAATATAAGAAAGGAAAGAAATGAGGAGAGAGAAATAGAGAATAGTAGAGACAACAAGTACTAGAAAGTGGGATCTAGATTCCATTTGGCAAAATATGATAGACATTTCGTATAAGTTTTGTCTGTCACATCATACTTGAGTCTCACACAAAATAAAACTTTTTAACTGTGTATATAAATTGCTTTATGATAATCTTTTGGCAAGGAAAAAGGGGGAAAGAAAAAGAGAGAAGTAGAACAGTGTCTCCACATTATGCTTAATTCTTATTTACATAGTAATATATTGTATTGCATGGAGAAAAGACATAAATATCTGAATTTATTTCAAATTTTTAAAAAGATATTTAAAATTTATGGATATTTTAATTTTTAAAAATTAGGTGTCAAACACGCACCAATTATTGATTGACACATATCAATATATATATAAATATTTTTTTTATTTTTCTCTCTTACTATTTTGACTTTTTTCTCTCTCGTTCTTACCCAATCCCCTCACTCACATTTGCCAATATCCCCACCCACAAAATCACACACACATTCTTGTTTTTCTTTTCTTCAAATTTAACTAAATCTCCTTCTCCTTTTTCCTATTCAAAACTTCCATAATCAATCTTTAAACTTGAAAATAATAATGACTTCATCCTTTTTGTGCTGTTATAATTGTAGTGGATTTAAAAAATTAAAAGTGGACATAATATTTTGAATTTATTTGATTAGTTATTTTTTATCCTCTAATTTTATACGAAAATCAATGATTTTTATAATTACTTATGATTTCGTTTACTAAAATTTCGTTAATTTCTTAGCTCACTTTAACATTGATTTCTTCCACCATTATAATTCAACAATCCAATGAAATTTCATTACTTTTTTGATCAATGAAAAATACCTTTTGACCGAAAAAAATGACGGCTAACATACCATTTTCTTTTTATTGGCCATTTTTTAAATTCTTTATCAACCACGATAAAATTCACCATCACTCCATTAATGGAGAAGAAGAGAAAGGGGAAAAGAAGACACCATTAACAGAGAAGAAAGAAGAAACAAAAGAAAAAAAAAAGAAAAGGAAGAGAGTAAAATACAAAAAGGGAAAAAATGGAAATTTTTACACACATGACATTTTTTTAATTGGTTGGTTCAGTAATTTTCTCCCCTGGTGCGTGTCTCTTGCGTGATAAAATATCTAGACTGGAAATTCAGTCAAAATAATTCATTTGTAATGATTTTTATAACTTTTGTGGGGTAATAAGTTCCCCACAAAATTAAAATGTCTTTTTAAAAATTTCAAACAAGTTCAGTGATAATTTTATGTCTTTTCTCTGTTTTATACTATTTTAACGAGTATAATGTTTAAATAAATCATACAATTTTATATCAATTCATAGTGCCACACATTAGTTATCTAAACAACAAACTTATAATATTACCAAAAAAAACAAATGATACAAGCTTGATAAAATTATTATCAAAAAATTAGAATAAAGAATAAAACAGAATTATTAAGTATTAATAAGTAGGGGAAGATGAGAAAAATAATGCAATGACACAATTACATTAAATCTATTACATAAAATGACATAACAATAAATTTAAAAATATGATACAATAAAATTTAATTCAACATTCAAACAAAGATTATATTTAAAGTAATAATAAGATAAGAATAGTATAACACATAACAACCATTCAAACAAACTGTTAAATGGTACATTATGTGAACCACAATATCTGAATGTTTAACTAATGATAGGTAAGACACATTTTATTAACCTGATATATATGTTTCAATACTTTCCTTTAATTCACATTGTATTCCTTTTCATCGGTTAATGAAGCATGTGCGTGCCACTCCCTTTGAAAGGGCAATGGAGTTCATCCATTTAACTAGAAAGAATTTTGTCCCGAAAAATTGAATTGATCATCTTGGGAAACCTTCCAAACAAGGTTTTAAACTTAACATTGATAGTTTTTTCGACCAGTCGTCTAAGACTGAAGGGGCGGGAGGAGTTATTCATAATAACACTGGCGATTGGGTAATGAATTTTAGCGCAAAGGTTATTGTAAATACGTTTTTTGGTGCTAATTAACTTCTTTGTATTATGAGCTTCACTTAGCTAAACAAATCGCAGATTACCCAATTGAAAATTGCTACGGATTCTTTAGAGGTACTAAACATATTGCAAAGTTCTGAAAACAATATTAATTTAGCCTTAACTTGCAGGATCTTCTCCAAAATTGGGCATATTTTAGTTTAAATTGAAAAAAATTAAAAAATCGAAGTGAAATTTAATTTTGATTTGGTTTTTCATTTTTTTGGATTGATTTCGGTTTCAAATTTTAGAAATTCGGTTAAACGATTTGATTTTCGGATTGGTATCAGAGCCCAGTTATTTAAAAAAAAAATATAGAAGTAGCATATATGTTTGAATTTAGATTGGATTTATTTGAGATTAATTTATATTGATTAATTATGAGAAGACCATTTAAAAACAGAGAAACTTTTAGAAAAATTAAAGATTCTTTAATTTTTAATTATTCAGAATATATAAGTCTAAATAAAACAAAAGAAAACCCACAAAGATTAGTCTACCTAATTACCTTAATATCTAGTATTGAAGCAAAATTAATAATCCATTTAAAATCTAGAAGAATGAGACACATACCACCTAATTATGATAAAATCGAATTTAGATACCCACCAAAATATTATAAATATGGTTTAAATGAATAAAGTACAAAAACACAAAGAATTAAAACAAATTATTTCTAAAAACCGTAAAAACTTAAAAATAAGAATTGAAAGACTACATTATAATATATTTGCCGGGGTTAGTAAAAACTCAATAAATGCATAAAAAGATGAAATATCAAATTTAGAATCACAATTATATATGTATATATATATATATATATATATATATATATATATATATATATCAACATGAACTATTTACAATAAAATGAACAAAGAAGAATTTATAATAGATGAAAAAATATATAAAAATCACGAAGAATTAAAAATAAAAATAGTAATTTCTAATCTAGGAAGATGATATAAGAAAATAGGTGAACATTTATATTTAATCCTAGAAAAAAGAAGAATTAAAATTAAAAGATAAATTGACAGCTATGATAAGAATAGAAAAAGAAAACGAACAAATAGATAGAAAAAAGGAAATAGAAAAAATAAAACAACAAACTACAAAAGAAATACGAAAAATAGAAGAAACTAAAAATAGTAGGATTGCTGAATTCGAAAAAGAACTACAAATGTTAAAAGATCTTTATGGAAAAAAGACAGAAAGAAAAAGAAGAAAAAGATAAAGAACAAAAATTATTAAATGAGATAAATCAATTTAAAGAAAAATTAGAAATAGAAACCAAGGAATTAGAAATTAATACAATAGATGTTGAAGAAACAGATAATTATGATTCGAAAGATAGTGAAACATATACAGAAATCTTAACAAATACAAAAAATTTAGGAATCAATGAAAAACAAGAAGTAATTAATGAAGAAAACTTAGAAAATATAAACACGGAAATAAACACTCATGATAAAAAAGAAGATGAAAATATAGTACCTAGAATGTCAGAAATAAGAAAACCTACATATTATAAGAATAAGTTTAAAAGATATAATCTAAAGAATGAATATGACAAATGGACACCAAAACACATAGTTAATAAAAATTATAACTTTTTAGACTTAGATTGTGTAATAGATACAAAAAAAATAATACAATTATGGATAGGATATATGACAAAATAATTATTAGATAGTATTATAAATGTAATAAATGCACCAGAATATATAGAAAGAACACCAATAGAAACAGTGAAATTATAATTTTTAAATCTAACTGAAAATAGTAAAAGAGTATTAAGAACTGACAAACCCACAGAAGGAACATCATCAACAGCCACAACTAAACTAACACCTATAGAATTATTAAAAAAATATGAAACAACTATAAAAGACGAATTTAGTAGCATGACAACAATAGAAGAAGAACAAAATGAAGAGAAAGATACAAATAGGAATTTAATGTTAAAATTAGCAATATGTAATATGTGCTACATAGATGAATATACTTGCGCATTTAAAGAATATTATTATAAAGGAGAAAACAATACAGAAGAAAGTAAAGAAATAAGAAAATTATATTTTAGTAAATTACCTAAGTCATTTAGTTCAAAAATAATAAAAAGTTGGGATGAAACAAAAATAGTAGATACTCTAGGAGCAAGAATAAAATTTTTACAACAATGGTATAGAAACCTATGTGAAAAATATAGAGAAGAAATAATAATGAAAAAAACATTAATAAGAAATTTAGCATGTTGCAAAGATAAAATAACACCTTAATTTGGATGCGAAGAAAGATATTATAAGAAAAGAAAAATGCATAAGAAATATAAGAAATACAAAAAATCAAAATATAAGTATAAGAAACCAAGAAAAAGATATTATGTAAAAAATTATAAACATAAAAGACCATATAGGAAAAAGAAATCTATAAAGGAATGTACTTGTTATAATTGCGGAAAATTAGGACATTTAGCTAGAGATTGTAAATTACCTAAAAACCTAAAAAATAAACAAATATCAGAAATTAAAAAAGAAAATACAGAATATATGCAGATAGATTATATAGATTACGAATTAGAAAGTGAAGACAGTATCTATGAAATTTCAGAGAATGAAATAGATAATGAAATAGAAGATGATGAAATAGATAGTGAATTAGACGAATTAAATGACTGAAGAAGATATACAAATAAACCAAATGACTGAAGAAGATATAAAAATAATAACAAAAGAAGAATATTTAAATGACGAAGGAACAGATCAAAAAATAATATTTGATAACAATGTATTTGATGAAATAAAAGGAAAAGAGTTAGACTTAAGTGTAGAAAAATATTTAAAATACCAACAATAAAAAATATATTTACTAGAAAAAGGAAGAATATTACGTAGTAAGCCAAAAGGAACATGTAATAGACTGCAGATATGCAAAAGAAAAAGTTAGTATACCACTAGTAATAAAAAGGTTAATTAATAAAGAAAATAAACGATATAAAAAGTAGAGGAGACCCAATAAAATATGTACACCTTGGAGGTACAGAAATATTAATAAAAGCATGTTTTAGAGAAGGAATAGATACACCAATAGAATTATATTTAGCAGATGATAGGATTATAAGACCTATAGAAAAAAGCATAATAACAACGATTAAAGGAAATTTAATATACCAAAAATTTAAATTTATAATAAGTGCAAATTATTCAGTAGCAATAAAAGATAAAAATATAGATAAATCATTAGTATTATATTAGAAAATATCAAGAATAGAACTAACCTCAGGAAGTAAAATATTTACAGCAAGATGTAAAAATCTATATGTATTAACAACAAAACATAAAATAACGAGAAAAAATAAAATTAATAAAATACAAATAGAAAGTTCTTTTGAACAATTCGTAAAAACAATTGATAATAATGATTATAGTTACAGAAATATAGACATAGAAGAAGATCTAGAAATAATAAATGATAGAATAAATACAACAAAAAGAATAGTTTATGAAAAACCAGAATCATCAAGCTCATCAAAAAGAACAAGTTATGAAACAAGTTCAACGGATAATTTAAACCAATATTACATAACAGGAAAGGTAAATGGGAAAGAATATTTAATACTCTTAAATACAGGACAAGAAGAAAATTATATAGCAAAATATCTAGTAAAAAATGAGGAAATAAAAATTGATAATAATATATGCCTAGATCTACCAAGAAGTTTAATAAATACAAAAAATATAGCAGAAAAAAAAAATAATAGGAATTAGAAAAATAAAAATAGAATTTGAAGTAAAAGAAGAAATGCAAAAAACAGACATAATATTAGGAATAAAATGGCTAGAACAAGTAAAACCATATAATATAGAACATACACAATTAACCATAACATATAACAGAAAGAATTATTCTTAAGAAGAACTTTAACATGAAATGAAAATATATGTATTAATGAAGATAGTAGTAGAAGGATATTACAGTAGATATTATACGTCTATGATAGATATAGGAGCAGAAGCTAATTTATGTAGATATAATTGTTTACCAGAAAGTAAATGGGATAAATTAAAAACACCAATAATAGTTAAAGGATTTAATAACGAAGGAAGCTTAATTACTTATAAAGCTAAGAATATAAAAACACAAGTATAGGATAAAATATTAACAATAGAAGAAATCTATAATTATGAGCTAACATCAAAAGATATACTTTTAGGAATGTCGTTTTTAGATAAATTATACCCACATATAATAACTAGAACAGATTGGTGGTTTACAACACTATGTAAACAGAAAGTAAGAGCAAAAAGAGTTATTAATAAAATAAGCAAGAAAACTGATTGGATAAAAGAAAGTGAAAAATTACACAAAAATTAGAAAATATAAAAAATACCGAAGATACAATAGAACTGGTCGTATTTTCGATAAATAAAAAGGAAATAACTATATTTTCAATAATAAGATAGGAATAATTAAGAAAAAATTAGAACAATTATATAGTGAAGATCCATTAAAAGGATGGGAAAAACATAAAGCCACTATAAAAATTGAATAAATAGATAAAAATAGCATAATAACCCAGAAACCATTAACATATAATTTTGATGATTTAAAAGAATTTAAAATGCATATAGAAGAATTATTAGAAAAACAATATATACAAAAAAGTAATAGTAAACATAATATCCCAACATTTATAGTAAATAAACATAGTGAACAAAAAAGAGGAAAAAGTAGGATGGTTATTGATTATAGAAATTTAAATGCAAAAACAATGACTTATAATTACCCAATACTAAATAAGATATTAAAAATAAGACAAATACAAGGATATAATTATTTTAGTAAATTTGATTGTAAATTAGGATTTTACCATTTAAAGTTAGAAGAAGAATCTAAGGAATTAACCGCATTTATGGTACCACAAGGATTTTATGAATGGAATGTACTATCATTTGGATATAAAAATGCACCAGGTAGATATCAACATTTTATGGATAGTTATTTTAAACAACTACCTAATTGTATATTATACATAGACGATATACTATTATATACAAAGACCAAAGAATAACATTTAAAATTATTAGAATAATTTACGGATATAATAGAAAAATCGGGAATAAGTTTAAGTGAAAAGAAAAGCTGAAATTATGAAAAATTAGATAGAAATTTTAGGAATACAAATAGATAAAAGTGAAGTAAAAATGCAATAACATATAGTACAAAAAATAATAAATTCAAAAGAAGAATTAGATACAAAAAAGAAATTACAATCAGTTTTAGGATTAGTAAACCAATTAAGAGAGTATATACCAAAATTAGCAGAAAATCTAAAGCCCTTACAGAAAAAAATTTAAAAAGGATGTAGAATATAATTATAACGAAGAAGATAAAAAACAAGTTCAGAAAATAAAAATACTTTGTAAAGAATTACCAAAATTACAATTTCCAGATGAAAATAGAAAATTTATATATATAGTAGAAGCAGATACTAGTGAATGTAGATATGGAGGAGTACTTAAATATTGATATGAAGAAGAAAAATTAGAACGCCATTGTAGATACTACTCAGGTACATTTAATGAAACAGAAATAAAATGGGAAATAAATAGAAAAGAATTATGCTCATTATATAAATGTTTATTAGCATTTGAGCCATATATTGTATATAACAAGTTTATTGTATGAACAGATAATACACAGGTACGTTGGTGGCTAACAAAGAAAATACAAAATTCAGTTACAACAAAAGAAATTCGGAGACTAGTCTTGAATATATTAAATTTTACATTTACAATTGAAGTAATTGGTACTAACAAAAATGTTATTGCAGATTACATATCAAGACAAAGCTACACAGACTGATATAATAGAAGACAATGCTTTAGAAAAGATACTCAAAACCCTAACTACGCTTTCAATGAAAGTGGACAGTATGGGTAATGAAATAGAAAAGTTAAAGACTAATGAAGTTAAACTGAAGTCTAAAGCTGCAAATCAGCTAACTCAGCAGTGTGCAGAGCTATGTCGATCGGAAGACATTAAAATTCCAGATCTAGAAGGAGGCGTTGGGACACTCCATAAAACCCATAACGTTTATCAATCTACAATTGCAGGTACAAGCAGAGGAGTTAGTAGACAAAGATATCAGAACATGAATATGAATAAGATATTTGAGAAACCATTTATACCAAAAACACAAAAAGACCCCTTGTTCATACCCCCACAAATTACCACATACCGAGATAGTCTGAACCAAGATAAAAAAGTTTACAACTATACAGCCCAAAAATAGATAGAAAATATCTACAGAGTACAAACTTTCCTAAACCTTAACCCCAGAGCTACAGATATCAATGAACCAAATACAAACTATATAACCCAAAAATTACAAGGTTGCAACAAGCTAATTGCACTACCCAAAACCAACCCAAACTTAATAAAAACTTGTTTTGACTATGGATTATTAAATGCCATACATACCCAAGACGGAGAAGAACTAACAGCTATGGAAGAATTGCATAAAATATTCACCACCTATAAAAGAATAACCAAAGAAAATCTATTTTATATAAAGTGTTATACTGCACCAGCAGAGATATTATATGACGAAATAAAACCAGTTATACAAGTTGTAAAAATAGGATTAACCAGAGATATGATTATACCGGAAGATATTGTGCAGAAGCCAGAGATACTCAGAATTGAGATACCTAATTTCTACGCAAATAAATGACTCATTAGACTAGCTACAATTATTCAAGAATTAGCAAATAATTATACCAATGAAAACCCAATATGGAGCTATTATTCAAGAGACCATTAGATGATTTATTCAAATTCAAAAGAACGACGACAAACAGATATGGAAGATGTTAGACAATGGATAATGACATTATTTAACCCAGAAAACAATCTACTGCAAGAGCAATTAAGAGAGAATTTATTTCAGACGAATTATTGACAAGATATTGCAAGATAATTGGACACAAATATCCAGACCATCAATGTTCGAGATGTAATGGAGAAGATAATATTATCCCAGAAGTACGCCTAGAATAAAAGAATCAAGAAGATAAGCATGTCAGCTGGAAAGAAGATAAAAAAAACAACAGATACGACAAAAAGATAAAAAGAAGACGAAGCAAAAATAGAAAAAGACAAAGCATTAAAGGAAGAAAGCGACATATGGAGAAAAGAAAAATCTAACTTTGAAGTATAAGATACGTGAATTATGTAAATAGCTTTACTATAGCCTTTTTGACTTTTTCTTGTTTCATTTATTAGCTTTTACCATTATTGGCTTTTTTAGGATAAATGTATAGAGGAAACGTGTAAAGACATATTAGGATAGCCTTTTTTTCTTTTGTAACATTAGAACCATGTAAATTATTCATTCTCTCAGTATAAATAGAGGCATAGAAGGCAGTAGAGAAAGCAAGCCTTCATGTGTTGAAGCAAAAACTCTCTCTTGTCCACAAATATTTTGCTTAGTTATTAAAAAACAGGTATATTTCAATGGAAAAATCTATAGAGGAACAAAGCTTAGAAATATCAAACCTACCTAAATAGGTATATTTATTTATGATTATGAATAGCTAAATTCATAATTCCCAACAACCATGGTATGATAAAATAAATTCATGTTAGTTACTTTATAGTAGAATTATTCGAAGAATAATATGTTAAGAAGTTTATTAGCAAAGTGGAAAAGGAGAAAAATTCCTAAGAACTATGCCATCCTAAAGGTGAAACCAATAAGGCAAGAAGCCGTGGTGGGGAGTAACCAGAGTAGAGGCGCTGTTTAAGGGAAAAATATCCAGATTACCATGCTAATAGTGACCGAAGAACATGTTATTTAAGAATAATCTAGTATATAGTAATCTAAGATGACCATATTTTGTCATGTACATGATTGAAGGGAATATTTTGAAAATAACAATTTTATGAAAATGAATAATTATTTATCTGATGTAATGGTAGATAAATTTAAAATACTTATTTTGTATGTGATTAAGGATATAGGAATAATAGATATAAAGAAAATCATATTAGAAAAAATATTCGGTAAAGATTATATAGCTAGAATAAATTATAAACCACACTTACCTAATTACTCTTATAAATACTTACGTACACATCAACTATGATAAATCACATATATCTAGAATTTTGGAAAAAAGATATGAAAAATATGCAATTAGTAGAAAAACAAATGAAAACAAATTTAGACAAATACATGGAAACTAAAGATATAAAATATATAGAATTACTTAATGAAAATATGTAAGAACTACTTAGACTAAAATAAACAACTAGAAAATATTGTGAAAAAGCATTTAATCGAACTTAAATGATAGATGATAAAATGCTTGTTTTATATATATACTTAGAGATATAGAAATAATAGACATAAAGAAAATAATATGGGAAAATTACAAGATTATGAAGAGGAAGAATTATTAAACAGTATAGAAAACTTACACATATATTATGAACATCAATATTACTTAGATTCAGATGGATATAATTTAGAATAAATAAATGTTAGAATATATAAAAAAAATTAGAGAAAGGCAAAAATGGATATATGAAAAAGTTAATTACAGAAATCAACTTGAAATAGAAAAAAGACAACTAGAAGAAAACTTACTTAAAATAAAATTAACCTTAGAAAAAGAAGATACAGATAATAATTTATTTAATACATACGAAAAATTATTTAATACAAATGAAAAATTACTATACATGAACAACAAATACTAGTTAATCAGATAAAGAACATAAACCTACGCATTGAATATAGCAAAGTTAGAATAAAATACTACACAGAAATTGCTAAAATTTCAATAGGATAAAATAATAAACTACACAAATTAATGAATACATCTTACGAAAAGAATAAATCATTAAAAGATATCGAAACTAAACTATATAGTTTATACTTAGAATACAAAAGATTACATAGTACTAACGAAGATCCTAAAACATTAGATAATTTAATTACGATAATATCTAATTTAGAATATGAATTAATAAAACATCTTAAGTCAAGAGGATTAAAATAAAAATTAAACCAACCAATAATATACACGAAATAATTTACTTAAAAATAAATACTTGTTACTTAATAAGTATTTATCATCTAGTAAAGTTACTATGCCTAATCCGCACCCCCCTACAAAAATCTCTGCTTGGTTTGCTACCACATTAAATAGCATGATCATCTCATATATAAGGTTTAATTGTTTCCGTGTACAAGTTTTTTTTTTTTTTTTCATTAATCAAATTAGGTCGCCCGTGGATGATGCCAAAAGATAAAATTCATAGGGCGTGTTTGGTGCTAAAGAAATATTTTTCATGTTTGGTCAGTGAAAATGCTCTAGAAAAAGTTTCTCCAAGAAATATATTACTTAAAAATTAGAAAAATTATTTTCTTCACGAAAATAGGAAAAAAAAGTTTCATAAGTGACATTTCGCCAATGATACTTTGATCCCAACCGCTCTCACACTTGTCTCACCACCTCGATCCCTTCTTTCATCCAGTGACAGAGTCAGGATTTTCATTGAGGGGGAGTCAAAAGCATATATACGAACCAGTCGAAGGGAGTTCAACATCTACTATATATGCATCAAAAATTTTTTAACAATGTAAAAATAATATAAAAATAGTATAATTTCGTCGAAGGAGGTTCGAATGACCCCCTAGAGCACCCCCCACCCTCGTCCTCAACCCCACCAGACTTCGACTATTACCCTATCACAATAATATTTGTGTAGATTATATAAATGCACTCTTAGAATAATATTTTCGGAACACTTATCAACCACCAAAAAATAAGTAAGAGAATCACGTATTTGTGGGAAATGATTTTCCGTCACACCAACACATCCTTAATTGCATTGATACACTTCCATGACATTCCTTAGAAAGCTTCTAAACCAACCAGAGGAGTATGGTCCGTGTCAGCAGGGGCCCAACATTAAGATATTTTGACTATGTATAATAAATTAGTTTAATGTCAATTCGAATTACGAATTATAAAACATGAATATATAAAACATATTAACTACTTGATAGTATATTTCAAGGAGCCAAATTATCTCACAAGATACTTATGTATAACTTACTCATATAAATAACAAAATTCGATGCATTTTGAAGTTTAGATCTTTAATCATATGAGTAAGATTTGCTACATTAAGTATAAAATATGAGATTAAAATTAATACATAAGACTTGACATCTGTTGTATAAAATTGAGAATAATTATTGAAAAATATAAAGAGTTATCTAGTCATTATTGCATAATATATCACATGTGATTGCAATTAATAACCCAAAATTGCACTGTATTTCCCTACTAAGTCGACATTAACACCATTTGCTTTTATTTCTCCTTCTCTTTTATTTGTCAACTTGTTCTTCGAAGTTAAATTAAATAAATATTTAAATTTAAATTTTAAGTGTTTCAAAAATTATATAGAAAAGAAAACAATAAGTTACTATCTGTCATATTAATTTAGGTTACTTGACTTTGAGAACACGATAAATATACTTCTATAGATGTTTTATCGAACATTACTTTTGTATATGGTTCTTCTATTGAAACGTAGGAGTCGTTTGTTAGAATGTATAACAATAATTTTGAATAGAATGTATTAGTAATGATTGGATTAATAATGCTTGTATTAGTAATACTGGTATTATTTATGCTAACATTGTTTCTTATACACTGTTTGGCGTGCTGTATTAGAACTTGTCTTTTCAATTTTGATATATTTAAACAAAAATGTTTTTAAAGAAACAGATTGCATATACAGTCTAAGATTCATCCGGGATCTAGTACGGGTTCAATATATGTTATTTTTGTCTCAATTTATGTGACACAAATAGAATTTAGATAATCAATCATACCTTTAATAAGTATTTAGGTAATTTAAGTTGTTAACTGTTCTAATTTATAATATTTTTTATGTAATTTTCAAATAATATACGCTACTTTTCTTGTCCAAACTTTTGAGGCATTGATAGTCAATTATATTTCAAAAATAATTTAAGTTTTTAATTATTGTGATTTATAACACTTTTCTTCTATTTCAATTTAAGTGACACAAATATAATTTCGAGTGTCAACCAAATATTTTATATCTTTTAAATTTTTTAAGTTATTAAATATTGTGATTTATAATATTTTTTACGTATTTTTTTTTGAAGTATATAACATATTAAATTAGTTTTAGATATTTTAAGTTATTAACTATTGTAATTTATAACACTTTTTATGTAATTTTTGAATAATATATGCTACTATCCTTGTCCAGAGTTTTGTGTCGTTGATAGTCAATTATATTTTTTAAATAATTTAAAATTTTAATCATTGTGATTTATAATATTTTTCTATTTAAATTTAAGTGACACAATGCTTAGATGACCATAATAATTAATTAGGTATAATATAGTAAAATCACGATTGAAGCAGCGAAGCATAAATGTCTTAAATGACTTATAACAACTAATTAAAAGTGACATAGCAAAATTACTATGAAAAAAATTTAAGTGGACCTCATAAAAGACGTCAAGTTAATTTAAAACATTAAGAGTTAATTTATCATTTTTATATCTAGTTTACCTTTTTTTATTAAATATTATTAATTTTTTAATACTTAAATGACTTATAATAATTAAGTAAGGGTGATATCTAGTAAAATTATTATTGAAGCAGTTGAAGCAGACATGTCATAAATGTCTATTTTACCTTTTTTTAATTAAATATTATTAATTTTTTAATACATATATGACTTATAATAATTAATTAGGTATGATATGGTCAAATCACGATTGAAGTAGCTGAAACAGACATGTCATAAATATTTATTTAATCTTTTTCTATTGAAATATCATTTATTATTTAATACATAAATAACTTATAATAATTAATTATGGGTTATATATTAAAATTATGAATTTGATATTAGTAATTTTTCAATACATAAATAACTTATAATAATTAATGAGGGATGATATAGTAAAATTACGGTTGAAGCAGCTGAAGTAAACCTGTCATAAATGTCTATTTTATTATTTTAATTAAATATTATTAATTTGTTAATATATAAATAACTTATAATAATTAATTTAGAGTGATTTAATAAAATCACAGAACAAACATCCTGCTGAAGTCGAAACCCTCTATTCTATATAATAGAAAATAAAAACGAATAGAAAAGGAAAAAAAAGAAAAAGAAAAGAAATATCTATGGCAAAGATGGGTCCCAAAATAACGTTAATCAAACTCCATTTGTTAAGGGCTTAGGTCATTGACAGAACTTCAAATTCGTTCCAAAAATTCAGTTAGACCCCTTAACTAAGAATTGTACCTATTAAACACTCATACTGTATAGAAAATTATTCCTATTAGGCACATTTTGTTAATTAGCAACAAATGTGAAGTGTGTATTACACTTGCCGTGACACGGCAAAAACGACCAATTAAATGATGACATGTGCCATTGAGGGCCCAAATAATTATTAAAAACAATTATAATTTTTTTTAAAATAAAATAAAAAAACTGTCATACCCCTCACCCCCCACTCTCCCCGCCCCCTCTTTATCTTCTTCCTTATTTTCTTCTTCATTTTTTGCCTTTGTTATTCTTTTCTCCTAACTGCACAGCTCAATTTTTTTCAAATTAATTTCAAATATAATCTTTTATGACACACTTTCTTTCTTTGAATTTTTCAATAATTTTAAAGAAAGTAATTTCAAATTCATACTAAGCTTATCGAAAAACATGGAGTTTCGTCAAGAAATTATTTTTACCCATTTTTTTGTTTTGCAGCATTTTCTGTTTCCCCCTCACTCCCATGGCTGCTATAAGTTCTCCATTTCACCCTCACTTTCATTTTAGATTCATTTTTCATTTTGTTTTCAAATTTTTAAACCAAATATGTGTTCCAATAAGCAATTTTCTTCCAACTTCAATGACTTTGTCATAGCTTTGGAGATAATTTCCACGATCATTTTCATTTTCTCGACTTTGGGATGGGGGGTGGGGGTGCTTGGTGAAGATAACGGCTTGGGGGTGGGGTGGTGGGGATGCTTGGGGAAGACAATTGCTTGGGGGTGGGGTGGTGGGAGTGTGGTGGGGGTGTTTTTCTTTTTCTTTTTTTAAAAAATTATTATTATTATAAAATTATATTAATAAAATAATTAAAGCATAGATTTTTTAATTAAAAAAAAAGTAAAATAATTTTTTCTCTTATATTCTCGCGCCTAAAGGAAAGTGTGTTAATTTTTGCTCTTTCCTTGCCAAATCAGTAATTTATGTCTGATAAATATCAATTTTAGCAGTTGAGGGATTTAATAGCTACAAGCCTTAATTAAAGAGTATAAGTGAATTTTTGAGATAAGTTTAAGGGTCTGACGATCTTTGTTATTTTATTATCCTCCCCATCATAATTATATATGTCGTCCGTCGTGTGTATTTTCCACCATAGGCACCCCCACCGAAATAATGACGAAAGAGTGCATGCATACTTGTCCACATCTTTTTTGCTAGTTGCTATTGACGTATAACTCCACTTCTCCCAACACACCCCATCCATCTTTCTATAAGCAAAGATAAATCACCTTGAGAGCAATCTCATATAATCAAAAAAATAAACACCGAACAAAACTCTTCTGTATAGAGAAATTGAAATCATGGGTGCCATTAGTTTCTTGGACACCATATTAGTCCCTTTGAGTCTCTTTATCACAATTGGTTACCATGCCTATCTTTGGCATCACTTGAAGCATAAGCCTTCTCACACCACCATTGGTATGAACATGCTCAAGAGGAGATCTTGGCTGCGTGAGCTCAATCAAGCAAGTCTTCCATTTCATTCTTTATTTATAAAGTTCTACGAATTAAAAATATTATCAAGATTTTAATAACGGTTAGAGTTAGGATTTTTAGCTTATTATGAGGTTCTTGATCACATTTATCTCTTTTGCTTACGGAGTTCTGTATAGATTATTCGTACATATTAACTAAGTTTTTAACATAAATATAAAATTTGAATCAAAGTTACTGGGTCTAAGCTCGTAAGTAACACTAATATGGCTCCACCCCTGATTCTAATAGTTAGTCAGAGTCATGATATCTTGTTTATTAGTTCTTGAACACAATTTCTTTTGTTTGTCGGGTTCTAAATAGATTATTTGAACATATAAATGAATTTTTAACATAAATATAGAACGTGAACCAAACTTACTGAATTTCCCAAACCGTAATTACCACTATGGTTCGGCCTCTGATCTAATGAGCTAACGTGGATCTAGGGGTTACTGTGGGTTCAATTCCACTTTCAACTCTATGTACACATATATGAAACTTTCTTTTTTAATTATTATACATTCTAAACTCATCGACTCTAGGACTAGAATTTGTTGTTTGGATGATTAATTTTTTTTTTCCCCGTGTGTGGCAGGGAAGCGAAAAGAAAGGCACGTTGGCTGTACAAAGTTTGAGAAATGCTTTAATGGAGACAATGCTCACAGCTACAGTCACAATTCTCATCATTTTAGCAATGGCAGCATTGACGAATAATACTTTAAAAGTGAGCAACCTCTTTACTAGTGCTTTCTTTGGGACACAGACAGGGAAGACAATTGTACTAAAATATGGATCAGCATCAATTTTCTTGGTGGCTAGCTTCTTGTGTAGCTCTATGGCACTTGGTTTCTTAATAGATGCTAATTTCATGGTGAATGCATTGGGGGAATTCTCTATAAATCCAAGGCATACAGAGACCATATTTGAAAGAGGATTTACATTGGCTTTTGTTGGGGACAGGGTGCTCTGTATGACATTTCCTCTTTTGTTCTGGATGTTGGGCCCTGTTCCTGCCGTTGTGTCTTCGCTTGCTTTGGTTTGGGGTCTGCGCGAGCGTGATTTTGCTGGAAATTTGTCAAGAACTATGAGTAAGAGTTGCACTTGAAGGAAAGAAAAAATATGCTAGTTGTTACTAATATTAGCGTATGTCGATCTTCATGATCAATATTGATTTGCTGAAATATAATTAAAAATTACTTTATATTGTTGTCTCTGTTGGCTTTAGTTTGGAGTGTGTGCGGACATAATTTTACTGAAAATTTGTTAATATCTATGAATAAGAGTTGTACCTGGAGGAGAAAAAACTATAGCAGTTGTTACTAATATTAGCATATATTGATCTTCATGATTCAACGTTGATTTGTTGAAACATAATTTGAAATATTATATATTGTCTTCGGTGACTTTGGTTTGGGTTGTGTGTGAGCGCTATTCTACTAGAAGTTTGTCAGGAACTATGAATAAGAGTTGTAACTAATAACGCAACAATCATAAAAATTGTCATTATGTTATAAAACATGGGCGGCCATTAGAGGCAAATAGTGGCTGACTATGTGTTTAATTATATATGGAGCATGATCCATCCCTTTATCTAGCCCAATCAAAATCTGTCACTTCTTGGACTGAATAGTATTAAGTTTGGCTATAAATAGCCCTTCATTTATATAGAAATCATAAAAAGAGAAATAAGATTACAAAATCCTCTCTAGTTTTCATTTCTTCCTTTTATATAATTCCTGTCTTCTATATAATTTCATAATTTCATAACACGTTATCAGCACGAGACTCTATCATTCCAAGCAAATATAGGTAATAAAGGTTGGTATTTTATTTTCTTAAATAATGGTTAATATTTTCAGACGCGAATTTAGTGCCCTAGATATATCTGGTAAATCTTATATGTCTTGGACACTAGATGCAGAAATTCATTTAAATGTTATGGGTCTGGCAGACACCATTAAAAATAATAATAAGGCATCAGAACAAGATAAAGCCAAGGCCATGATATTTCTTCGTCATCATCTTGATGAAGGGTTAAAAATGGAATACCTTACGATCAAAGACCCGCTTACATTGCGAAATAATTTAAAAGAAAGATATGACCACCTAAAGATGGTCATTCTTCCATAAGAGCGTAATGAATGGACCTATTTGAGGTTCCAGGATTTTAAAAATGTAACTAAATATAATTCTGCGATGTTTAGAATTAAATCGCAGTATGACTTATGCGGGGAAAAGATCACAGATCACGATATGATAAAAAAAACACTGTCTACTTTTCACTCCTCGAGTATGGTCCTGCAACAGTAGTACCGAGAAATAGGTTTCAATAAATATTCTTAATTAATTGGTCATCTTCTTGTTGTTGAACAACATAATGATCTTTTTAATAAAAAATAATGAAACTCGGCCTCCTGGTACTGCTCCATTCCCAGAAGTGAATACTATAAATTTTCACCCAACTTAGCGTGAAAAAAATCCTGACCCCAGTCGTGGTCGAGGACATGGTCGTGGTCGTGGCAGGCATCTCAATCAGGATAATCGTCTTGCAATAAACAATAACCCTCAACACCAACAATGCAAAAAGAGGGGCTCCTGAAGTAGCACCAAGGATGACTTCTGAAAATATATGTTATCGATGTGGAGGAAAGGGACATTGGGCGCGTACCTGTCGTACGCCTAAGCATCTGGTAAAACTATATCAGGCGTCCCTTAAAAAGCCAGAAAATGATGTTGAAACAAACTTCCTCCTAGAATTGAGCCCATGGACTTGGACGTCTCTGATTTCTATTCAGTTCTTGAAGAACATGTAAATCACCTTGTAGGTGATAATAATGATATAATTCGATTATGTTAATTTTCTGTTAAAGTTATATTACTTTTCTGTCGTTTACTAATCTTGCATATAAATATTGGTTGTATAAATATGTTATGTGCTAGTAAGATTATTATATTTATTTTGTTTATATATTTTTTTAAGAATATGGATACTCCTCAAAATTTTATTTGGATCAATAATTGATCGTGATGATATTTGTGTAATTGATAGCGGGACAACACATGCAATATTGAAAGATGAAAAATACTTTTCCCACTTACTTAGGAAAAGAGCATGTGTTACAACAATCTCTAGTAATGCAAAATTAATTGAAGGCTCCAGAAGAGCTACTATATTTTTGCCTAAGGGGATAAAATTCATTATAGAAGATGCATTGTTCTCTTCTAAATCCCCAAGAAATTATTGAGTTTTAAAGATATCTGCCGAAATGGATATCATGTTGAGACATTACCATGAATGCCGAGTATCTTGGCATTACCAAGAATGTCTCAGGGCAAAAATAAATGTTGGAGAAATTACCAGCTTTGTCTTCAGGCTTATACTATGCCAAAATTAGTATAGCTGAAGTACACTCTATAGTAAACCAGAAGTTTACTAAATTACATTCTATCTAAACCAGAAATTTACTGATATAAATACATTTATGCTCTGGCATGATCGAATTGACCATCCTGGCTCAATAATAATGAGACGAATCATTGAAAATTCAAAAGGGCATCCGTTAAAGAACCTGAAGATTCTTACACCGGATGAATTTTCATGTGCTGCTTGTTATCAAGAAAAACTGATAACTAGGCCATCTCCACTAAAAGTTAGTATCGAATCCCCTCAGTTTCTAGAACATATACATGGGGATATATGTGGACCTATTCACTCACCTAGTGGGACGTTTAGATACTTTATGGTCCTAATAGACACATCTTTAAAATGATCGCATGTGTGCCTATTATCATCTCGCAACCTGGCATTTGCGAAATTATTGGCACAAATAATAAGATTAAGGGCGCAATTCCCAGATTATCTTATTAAGGCTATTCACCTCAATAATGCTGGAGAATTTACATCCCAAGCTTTTGATGATTATTGTATGTCAGTTGGGATAAAAGTTCAACATCCTGTTGCTCATGTTCATACTCAAAATGGCCTTACTGAGTCATTTATTAAGCGCCTACAATTGATAGCAAGACCACTGCTTATGAAAATAAAATTGCCTACAACTGTTTGGGGTCATGCTATCTTACATGTAGCATCACTTGTTCGTCTCAGGCCAACTCATTATAATAAATACTCTCCGATTCAATTGGTTCTGGGTCATGAGCTAAATATTTCCCATCTACGAATTTTTGGATGCGCTGTATATGTGTCAGTCGCACCACCTCACCGCACTAAGATGGCTCCCCAGAGAAGGTTAGGAATATATCTGGGGTTTGAGTCACCCTCTATAATTCGCTACCTTGAACCAAAGGTTTTTAATGAGACAACACTTAAATGCCTATTCAGTAAATTTTTCTTCACATAGGCATCCAAGGGGGAGTGTTAGAAAACATGGGCAACACATGCAGTCCTATACCCAATTGATACTCTGTTATACCACATTAATACACTTTTATACTACTTTGATACACTTGCAGTGTCCATATAATCAATTGGTACTCTCTTCTACAAGATTGATACATTTTTAGAATGCATGTAGAAATTACATAGAGTTGTATAAAATATGTATCTAAATAATAATTATAGTTAAAAATTGTATAAAATATGTATAAAAGTGCTATATTATTATGTAGAATATGTATATGTATACAAACTGTATCATTATTATATATAAATATATATATATCTTTACCAATTATATTATATTAAAAGTATATGATATTGTATTTTATTGTATAAATAAATAAAACTAAACAAAACAAATAATATGTTATTTAATATACCCGTGTATTAAAGTACACTTTTTGTATGTTATACCCGTAACATGAAAATTAGACAAGCCATACAAATGTGTGAGAGCATATTAGGTACATTAAATAAATATTAATTGATCTGTATTATGTTGCATCGAGCTTTAAAACCAGTCTGTTCTAGATCGTGTCTTTAATTTGTGTCTCTTAGGAGTGATAATAATATTTGAATTAATAACAAGAATAAAACAATATTTTAATTATAATTAACAAGAATATGTTTGGGATCCTCTGACTTGAGTAGTTACGCTTGGTCAAAATTCAAGAAATCTATCATGAATTATGAGAATATGATTATTATTTTTTGCACCTTAATGTGTATCTTCTTTTGTAATTTACACTCTTATCTTATAATAATAATGATTTGCACCTTTTTAATATGTTGTTACAAGTTAATTCATTTTTAGAAAATCTTTCAGGAGGGAAAAGAAGAAAAATAAAGAAATAGTGTCAAATGGAAAATGAGCACACGTCTTCCTCTCCTTCGGTTGCTATCTTTGTCCTCAAACACTCACATAAAAATTATATTAAAAAAATATGTACAACTCAAACCTGATTTAAATTGGACAATGTTATAATCACGCGGCACAAAACGGAAAGGGGCAATTGTGATGCTTAATGACTATTTACTAGATTTTTAAATTTAAGTGTTGATTTTGTGAAATTATTTTAGTTTTAGGTGTTATTTTTGTCCTTTTTCCTTTCTTTAATGGGTTAGTTGTTGGGTAGAATTTGGATTTACGGATTTTAGGGGTTGTTTAAAAGTAATCCTAATTAGATTAGGATTTAGCCTATTCTATTTAAATTTTGACCAAATTGAACATTAGTTGACCAATTATATTGTAATTGTGGTCAATTTAATTTTAATTATGATCAAAATTTAATAGATTGACTAAATTGAATTAAAATTCGGTACAAATTAATACCTCCTTTAATCTCGAACTTTTTGATTTAATAAAATCAAACAAGTATTTCTTCAAATAAATTATTTTTTGAGAATAAATTATATTTACATCAAAATTGAGAATAAATTATATTTACATCAAAATTTTAACCATTTGAATCAGTCTTCAAGATAACTCTTGATTAAAATTTGATTTTCTGTAAATCACTATTTAAGTAACAAAATTATACTAATACAAAAATGTATAATCTCTACTTAACATGACAAAATTACCTAGATCAATTCTTTGAAACGTTTTTATCCAGATAAAATAGATAAAACTTGAAATTAAACTTCGTCGTGGAGGGCAAAAATTAGGTGTCAATGGATATTTCAACAACTCTAACAAAAATTATCGAATATTTTTAAAAAATTTAAAAGTAGATGATACAAGTGGAAATAATCTTTTTGAAGTTACTTTAGATGAAATAAAATGTATTGAACTTGATATTGATAACTTAAGAGAATAAGGATATAATAATGGATCTACTATGAAGAGAAAACACCAAGAAGTGCAAAAAAAATTTCTTGATATAAATTCTAGATCATTTTATACACCACGTGGTTGTCATAATCTAAATTTGATAATATGTGATATGGCTAATTCTTGTACAAAAGTTACATCATTCTTTGGAATGATACAACACATATATTTACTATTTTCTTTTTTCACTATGCGGTGAATATTTTAAAAAGATAGTGCATCCGGTTTAATTCTTAAATCATTATCACAAAGACGTTGATAAAGTCGTAGTGAAAGTATTAAAATAATAAGATTTCAAATTCTACAGATAAGAGGTGTTTTATTGAAACACTACAAGAAACAAGACTTATTGTAGCAACTTTTAGTGGCGACCCTATTTGTTGCTACATAAGATTCATATTCAATGGCGATATATGCTGTCGCCGCAAAATATAAACTTTTAGCGGCAAGTTTTCTTGACTTGCCACTAAAGTGCGTTACTAATTCTGAAATTATCAATTTCCGCAAATATCAAAATTTTGGCTCCATAATTTTAGTGGCAACTTATAAATAATCGCCCTTGAATGTCATTTTGGGGCGACCTAGTCGCTGTTATATTAATCCAATTAATTTATTTACTTTAAAATAAAATGAAAGTTCCAAGTTGAACAAAAGAGAAAGCAAAAGCCATATATGTATTTTTCATATTTGGTCAGTTTCTCTCTCTAAAATTTTTGAGTTTCTCTTGATAAATCCCCAATTCTTCATTACTTTAACTCTTAAATCTTCTAATACCACAATATTTGAGTCCCATCTTACAGACCCGAAAATCCTAATTACATATAGTACTCGGCCAGGTATGTGCTTAAATTCCTTTTCGTATATACATACATACATACATACATACATATATATATATATACATATATATATATATATATATATATATATATTTCAGATTTTACCTGCAATTTCTTCAACCCATTTAAAAATATTTAGGAAGCCGAAGGAGGAACGAAGAGAGTTCATGGTTTGAAAATCAGTACAAGGTAAGCCATTTGAAGTTATGAAGATTTGAACTTGTTCGAAGTTATGAATTGATCCCTAAAAGACCAAAGCAGTGAGAAACTGGCTTAGGCCCATCTCTCCATCAGATATCAGGAGTTTCTTGGTCTTGGATGGCTATTATCGATGGTTTATTAAGGGATTTTCATCTATTGCATCCCCTATGTCTAGATTAACTCAAGAGAAAGTCAAATTCCAGTGGCCAGATTCTTGTGAGGAGAGTTTTCTAGAGTTGAAGACTCGACTCACTACAACTCTAGTTTTAACCCTAGCAGATAGTTCAGATGGGTTTATGGTGTATTGTAATGCCTCTAGAGTCGGTTTGGGGTGTGTTTTGATGCATAGAGGTAAGGTCATAGCCTATGCCTCTAGATAACTTAAACCCCATGGTAAGAACTATCCTACTCATGATCTTGAGTTAGCAGAAATAGTTTTTGCCTTAAAGATTTAGAGGTACTATTTGTATGGTGTGCACCTTGATGTGTTCACAGACTATAAGATCCTGCAGTATGTGTTCTCTTAGAAAGACCTAAACCTCCGTCAGAAAAGGTTGTAGTTGTTAAAATACTACGACATGAGCGTCCTGTATCATCCAGGAAAAGGCAATATCATGGATGATGCTCTTAGTAGGATTAGAGCCGTTAATATGGGCTAGGCCCGTTGGGCTGTCCTAACCCGGCCTGTAATTTGATGGAGTTGGGCTTAAGTTTTGGTAGCCCATTTAAGAATAGGGCTTTTTAGCCCAGCCCAAATAAACCCGTGGCCCATAGGGCTTAAGCAATGTGGGGTGGGCTAGCCCGTGGGCTGGCCCATAAGTCAAATACATGCAACTATTTAGATTGTTTATTAGTATTTTCATTTGGTTCAAAGGATATTATGTCAAAAGTTATTTAATTTTGCTATTAGGAGTATTATTTTGGGGTGTTGGAGACTTAATTAACCAGTATTAACACTATGTAATATTGTCCGATAATATTTATCTTTGTTAACATTCTAAAATGAAATTATAAGATGTTATTTTTTTAAAAGTGGGATGGCCCGTGAGGCCCACAACCCACAAAGTAATGGTGTGGGCTTGGTGTTTTTTGGCCCATTATTTTGATGGGCCAGCTCGTCCTGGCCCGTCAAACTCAAAGCCCGTCTGTGCTAGCCCAAATGGGCTGGGCTGGCCCGTATTGACAGCTCTAAGTAGGATGTCTATGGGGAGTGTTTCTCATGTTGAGAACAATAAGAAGAAGTTAGCTTAGGAAGTTCATCAGATTGCCCGACTAGGTGTTTTCTTAGTTGATTCAGCAAAAGGTAGTATGTGGGTGCATAGTAGTTCAGAATCATCCCTGGTTTTTGAGGTAAAGGAAAATCAGGATAGGGATCCCAGTTTACTAAGTTAAAGGAATTAGTCAGCGATCAGAAGGTAAAGGTTTTCTCCCAAGAGAGAGATGGTGTGTTGCGCTGCCAGGGTCGGCTAAGTATTCCAGGTGTAGATTACTTGAGACAACAAATTTTTGCAGAAGCGCATGATGCGCGCTACTCTATTCATCTAGGGGCCACTAAGATGTACCATGATTTGCGGAAGATCTATTGGTGGAGTGGGATGAAGAGAGACATTGTAGAGTTTGTGGCCAAGTGCTCAATATGTCAATAGGTTAAGATTGAGCATTAAAAGCCTAGTGGGTCCATGCAGGAGTTCAGTATTCCCACCTGGAAGTAGGATGAAGTGAACATAGATTTTATAACGAGTTTGCCCCATACTCGTCATCAGCATGATTAAGTTTGGGTCATTGTAGATAGGATGACCAAATAAGCTCATTTCCTACCAGTCCATACCTCTTATTCAGTTGAGGATTACGCCAAACTATATATCAGGGAGTTGGTTGGATTGTACGGTGTTCCGTTGTCTATTATCTCAGATAGAGGTACCTAGTTCACCTCTCATTTTATGGAAGACATTCCAAAAGGGTCTTTATACCCGAGTTCACCTCAGTACAACCTTTCAGATAGATGGCCAAGCAAAAAAAACCATTCAGACTTTAGAAGATATGCTGCGAGCGTGTGCAATAACTTTAAAGGTAGTTGGGATGACCACTTGCCTTTGATTAAATTCGCATATAACAACAACTATCATTTCAGCATTCAGATGGCTCTGTTTAAGGTGCTTTATGGGAGAAGGTGTAGATCTCTCATTGGTTGGTTCAAAATGGATAAGGCCGCTGTGGTAGGGCCTGACTTGGTATTTAATACCTTAGAGAAAGTTTAGTTGATCAAGAAAAGGCTTAAGACATCTTAGAGCCAATAAAAATCGTACGCAGATATATGTAGAAAGGATTTCGAGTTTGAGATTGGTAATTTTATGTATTTGAAAATCTCTCCTATGAAAGAAGTGAAGAGGTTTGGCAAGAAGGGGAAACTCAGTCCCTGATATGTCAGTTCTTACCAAATTCTTAGCCGTTTCGGAAAGGTAACTTAGGATCTTGAGTTGCATTTGGACTTAGCCTCAGTGCACCTAGTGTTCCATGTCTCCTTGCTTAAGAAATGTATAGGTAACCCAGCAGTTGTTGTCCCTATATAGGGCATAGATATTCAGAATAGCCTCTCTTATAAGGAGATCCCAGTTGAAATACTTGATTATCATATTCATAGACTGAGGAACAAAGAAGTCCCTCTCGTCAAAGTTGTTTGGCTAAATCAGTCCATTGAGGAAGCTACTTGGGAGGCAGAAGCAGATATGCGTACCAAGTATCCTCACCTCTTCTCCGCAAACTCAGACTTAGCCCAAGGTAATAGTTTTTCTTTTAATTTACTTAGTCTTATGTTCAGATATAGCTACCAACTTGGTATTAATTAACATTGCATACTCAGTCATGCATTCATAAATCATGTTTATCTATATGCTCATGCATCAGATATGCATGTTCAGTATGATAATTCAGTATATTAGTAATTTCAGTCATAAAATCATGCTTTAGTTGTACATGTCCAGTGTCTAAATCCAGTCTATCAGTATTCTAAGTTTAATCAGTCTCATTCAAGGATGAATGTTCCCAAGAGGGAGATATTGTAAGACCCCACAAATATCCTAAGCTTAAATCAGTCCTTAAAAGCTTGTTAAGGGGTCCCAGACTTAGAAAATTTTAGCTAAGTATTCAAACTTAGTGTCATTTTGACCTTCGTAAGTTGGAAACTCTATTTCACGACCTTGATGACCTTAAAATGTCAATCTTTAGGTTAATTCATGATCAGGAATGTCAGTAGGTGTTCTTGGACAAGTTTCATATTTTTTTGAACCTCGTTTAAACTACGTTTGTGAATCAAAAATAGTGTATCAACGCGATCTCGGTGCGGCGCGTAGGCCATTGCATTGATCACTATTTTTCTTGGCTTCCAATGGAAATTTCCAATGAACCGATGTGGATTTGATGTGATGCGTTGGTCATCACATCGATTCTAATGATGCGGCACGTCGTCCTGCGCATCGATGGTTCAACTTTCAGTCTTTTAAACCCACGTGCAGAAGGGTAAATGGGTCTTTTCCCACCTTATATCAGCCCCCAATATATATCATTAAGCCGTTTAAGAGGCAAAATATACTCATTCTCTCTATAATTTGTCAAGAAGAAACCCTAGTTCATCATATTCAAGATCTAAGACTCAAGGTTTCCACTATTATTCTTTAATAATTTGCCAACTAAGGTATGTGAAGTGTTCATCCAAGGGTTCCTTCCACCCTTGGAGTCCAAGAAACTCTTTTAAACTTCAAGTAGTTGGAATTTATGACCTCCATGGTTGGAATTAAAGTGTATTCATGATTATTATTTGAATTAGATTTCTATTTCATGATTTATTATACGTTTCATGCGGATTAGTTAGTATGTGTGTAGATTCATATGAATCCATGTTAAACCCCTTGAAATTGTAAAATTGGAAGTGAATCATGATGCCCTCTTATTATGTGCATATATTATGCTCACCAAGTTCTTGATGAATTGTTCATGTAAACTAATAAGGGAAAGAAATAATGTCATGCTAGATTATGTGTAAGTTATACCATGGAAGTGTTTGATAAAATGTCTCTTAGATACATTATGAACATGTGTCCATTTTATGCTATGCAAGATCATGTGATGCTTTACTTTTCATGTTATCGAGTCCTGGGGGTATTTAATACCCGATAATTTAGCTATTTACCTAAAGCCAATGTCAGATACCGAATAATCTCTGTCTAGTCACGATCAGTAATACTCTCAGTTAGGTACAGGACTCAGGAAAACTCAGTAGAATCTATATCAGTCCAGTCCAATTTAGTATTCAGTTCAGACCTCAATATATTCAGTCAGTTAACAGAATTCAGTAGTATTCTGTCAGTCAATGGAACTCAGTAAACTCAAGCCTAGTATGAACTAGAAAACCAATCCAGTGTCTATTCAGATGAGAGTAGGATTAACACCTAGTTAACCCAGGGATGGGGGCATTCTTGCCAGCAGAGAGTTTGACCCTTAGTAGCAATGCCTGTATTACATAACTACGTAGCCAGTGTAGATTGAGATATCTTCCTGCCCAGATATTATGAGGGTTGATACATCTCATTCGAGTTTTCTTACCAGCGAGGGTTGACGAAAGAGCTTCGTGTCAGAGAGGGTTAACTCACAACTTGTCTTTAACCGTGGCACGGTATTGACACCCTTCCAACTAGGGTTACGGGTTGGACATCAATCTATGTAGAAAGGGGCATGTCGATTAGATGATTACCTCTCACAGTCTCAGTTTTAAGTTCAATCTTAGTATAGAACTCAGTTCAGTTCTACAGATTCAGGACTGTCAGACACATTCACTTAGTTCAATATGGAACTCAGTATAGTTCCAAAGAATCAAGACTGTCAGATACAGTCATTCAGTTATCAGTAATTTAGTATCAGTATACTCAAATATCAGTTAATCAGTATTCAGACTCAGTATTCAGTGTTATCACAAGCTCAGTTATAGTTTACGTATTTATTCATGTACTCTCATTCATTTTTATTCATGCCATTCAGTTAGTATTGTCCATGCATATGAACCCATGCATTTTAGCCTACCTCACTTAGCATACCGGTACATTCAAGGTACTGACACATACTTTTTTCTTGTACTATGATGTCTTATATCATAGGTTCCGACGCACAGGCTCTCGATCATCCCTAGCAGTAGCAGATCTTCAGCAGTCAGAGTTAGTGGTGAGTCCTCATAGTTTGAGGAAATGATTATCGTTTTTGTATTTCAATTTTATTTCAGTAGCCGTAGTTAGTTGGGGACTTGTCCCATCAACTCTACATTTCAGACAATTTAGAGTCTTTTCAGACTAGAGTATTTTTAGACAGATGTTTCAGTTTTGGTATTGCTATACCGTATTCAGTTTTATTACAGTATTGAACCTTATGACATGTTTTGTGCCTAATTTCCACATATTGCAGTATTATTATTCAGCTAATACAGTAGGTACCAGTCATGAGTTAGCTTGTGGTCCTTCGGGAGTATGAGTACCACGTAGCGTCTGGGTTACAGACTCGGGGCGTTACATAATTCTAGGTTTGTTTGGTTGTCTGATCTACTTCATTGTGAATTATAATGTCAATACAAGGTTCCCGCTTTGATGGAAAAAAGTTGTTTGTTAGGAATGGTGTGAATTTTCTTAATAAAATTCAAATATGACACTCTTGTTATTCTATAACAATTTCCTAAAGATGGTTAAAACTCAATTTGATGCTTGTTTTGAGACTATTAGAATTAACAATGGGATAAAATTTGTTAATCTTCAGTGCAAACTATTTACCTTTTATGGTATAATACACTAAATAACTTGCATTCACACTCCTAAAAAAATAGCGTAGCAAAGAGAAAGCATATACACCTAATAAAAGTGGCCAAGGCCTTAAGGTTTTAAGGTCATATTCCATTAAGGTTTTGGGGTCACTGTAGTTTTGTTGTTGCTTATTTTATTAACAGATTACCTATATCTATTTGAGTGGAAAATCTCCTTTTGAGGTATTTCACATGGTCAAGCTTCAATATGATCTCCTTAGAGTTATTAGATGTCTTTGTTTTGTTTTTCAGTTGCCTAGAAAGGATGAATTCCAACCTAAAAGAAATCCTTTTGTACTTATGACTTATACTCCCATTAATGACTATATTTTTTTATGACCAGCAAGTTAAGCACTTTTTTGTTGTAGTGATGTCTAATTAAAAGAAACAAAATTTCTTTTTTCTACCTCTTCTACAGATCAGCCCAATCCATTCTTTTTCACTGAAGATCTTGATGCAGAAATCAATCAAACTCTTATCCCTGTATTCCTACCTATTAAATCTCCTACCACCTCTTCTAGATACTTCATCATCCCACCAATTTCATCTTTATCTCTCCCTCCATAGGGAAATTCTACTAGAGGGAAGAAGTTTTCTATCTAGATAAAGGACTATGTCACTTTCGCAAAATTTGGAGTTGCATCAAATCCCTATTCTATGGCCAATTATGTATGCTATGATCATTTATCATTCATGCAGATGAGCCTTTAGGTTGTAAAAAGGTTGTCTCCTATTGTCCAATTAGTTTAGAAAATGACAATCTTTTTAGATTTTTGGGTAGTAAAATTGTAGGTCTATTCAACTTAATTATGAGGAAATCTTAGAAATTTATACAAAGCCTCTAAATACAAAAATCAAAGAAAAGTTTGAATATCTCAAAATGTGGAAAATGCAAAAAGATAAGGGTGGAGGAGATTTCAGTAGTCACTAAAATCAATAGCATCTACCTCAAATCTTCAAAGATGCTAACATGGAAGAAACCACAAGAATCAATGCCCAAAGGTTGTTGGATTGGTACTTGCACATAAGGTACAGAAAATCAAGGTTAAGTACGAACACACATGTTAATTGGTTAGTCAATGTTGATGAAATGACTCTCCAGGTAATTTTTTACATTTTCATGTATTTTTTCCATTTAGAGCTTTCCTATAATTGTTCGAAGTCATTTAAGACTTGCTGGAGCTAAAACTTTGGTTATCGAGAAGTTCATTTCTTTTTTAGAGCTAATTTCTTATTTTTAAGTCTTCATTGGTAAGAATTGGCTATTGGGTAAAAAATTCAAACAAACAACCATGTATGCTAATTCTAATAGTTCCAACAGCTCCGAAACGTCGATTTTAGTCTAAGGGGAGCTTTGATTTGGGTCTTAAGACTTCTAGACTCATTTCAAACTATTGACTATAAAAAGGACACTTGGGTGTGAAACCCACTTTTTGTTGAAATGACCTCGGGAAATTTTTACCGTGTCGTTGAGTCCAAGATATCAAATTTGTTGTATAGCATAGTCTATTTGTATTTATGAGATTTCAGGTGAATCCTTAGAGGTCGGTGGAGACTTGGAAAAGTTCCAAGTCTTTATTTGGTGCACTCGCTTAAGCGCCTCCTAGGTCGCTTAGGCGAAACCTGCTTAAGTGACCAGGCTTGCCCAGATGAGGGCTGCTTAAGCGAAGCCCTCATTTCTTAAGTAATGGTTGCTTAAGCAGTAAATGGTTTGCATAAGCGGTAAATGGTTTGCATAAGCAATGAGTGTGCAGGAAGTAGGTACCACAAAAAAGGCACTGGGCCGCGAAAGCGATGACCATTTAAGAGGCCCAATGTCCACTTAAACGGCAACTAAGAAGCCTTAGATGCATAATTGGCCCAATTTTCTCCCATTCTCCACACAAGTTCAAGAGTGGAAAACCCTAGGAAGTGTGGAAACTTGAGAGAAACATTAATAGGTGGTTTTGGGGTGTTTGTGAGCTTAAATTTCTCATTTCTTCTCCAAATTCTTGGTAAGTCTTATTAATTACATAGTTAATTTCTCAATTATTTCCCCAAAACCCTAGAAAATTGGTAGGTTAATTTTAGCACCATTTACTCTTTGAATTTATCCATTTTTGAGGATAAACACTCTTTGAGCATAGAGAGATGCATTGACAATTTCAAAAGTGCGATTTCGTAAGCGGCCCCCACATGAGATTTTTATGTAATTTTGGACCTGAAGCACAAAAATGAAATATTGATACTGTTGTTCTCGTATTTATGAGTAGATCATCATTTTGATAGCATGACATTGTGCAAAATCTTCTCGAAAGGGAAAATTACCATTTTTCAGATTTCACCAGGCTTTCTTCGGTGCCCAGGTATGCTAGTTCCATCCTTCTTTTAGATTGAGCTTAAATGTAGTATTCTTATGATAAGTTGCTAGATATGTGTTGGAAATTAGGTCTTGAAGGCTTAATGAGTGTAATTTAGATAATTTAGCCTATTACAGAACCATAAATTAGGCGTAATTGACTTAGTTACTCATGCTTACAATAAAATTCTATCTTAGAACTAAATATGGATCATTTAATATCTAGAAGTGAATTTAGATGTCTTAGCCTAGTTTGAAATATAATTTTACTTTGAATGGATTTTCAGAGATTTGAAGTATCCCTCTGGCCCACCTTTGGAAAATACTATTATTAGCTCCTTGTAGACTTTATAGGTATATTTTACCATTTAAATTGTATATTAAAGAGCTTAAAGAGATTTTTTACATGATACTTACGCTACATTTTGGTACTTGAGAGTTGATGCTAGTTTCTATTCAATTCTGATAAATAACTATAGTGATATTGAGTTTCGGTTTGAGTCCTGTATTAAGAGGTTATTTATGGTATGTTACGGTATTTACACAACCCGAACCAGGGCCTTGTCGTGTCGGGCATCTCAAGTTTGACCCTAATCAAAGACTGACGACAAGACCCAACTATAACCTCCATACACCCTATGTTGGATTAATTTTGAACATATAATAAGGTGTAAGGAAATCAATTGAAAGATATTTAAAAGAGTACATAACCATAATCAACCAAATAACCAATCAAAAGTCCAACTGGTATAAGCCCCAATGCCAATACCAACACCACCCATGCTCATAGTTGTCTGACAAAGCCTCTATCCAGAATTAATAACATCCAGTCGGGAGATGCCCCTGACCATAGACAAAACCTAACCATAGAAATAACAAAAACAAAAGAATTCCATAGCATGAAATGGAGACTTTCGAAGTATGAAAGTTCACCGCTTCAGTCTGCCTCATAGTAGTCCCCGAATCCAAGTCACTGAGCAGAAGAAATGGTAGTATGGCCGGTTTTTGCATTGCGTGGGGATACAGCGCCCGAAGACAGTTAGCGGAGTGGACGCTAACATGTACTCAGGGATAAGATAAAATAATGTCAGTAATTCAAAACCAAAGTAAATAACCATATGCAATCACATATATATATATATATATATATATATATATATATCGTGTTGGGAAAGGAAACCAAGTTTAGCATGCATTTAAAACCTTAACCTGAGCTGAGTAGCTTGACCGTCCTAAAACCACCCATGGGTTATATGGGTTCATATCCCCCTGCCGAAAGGGTCCCAATGTATGTTAGCCACATGACCGGAGAAATGAATCTGAGATGACTAGTACATCTCCAAAATATAAAGTGTGTCATCATGCACATGGTTCCCAAGATCACCTCACATCGACAAATGTGAGTTTCCAGTGTCGGTCCCCCCGGGACCCTTACCTTTCACGACTTTGCTACTCAACCCTCTTTAAGCCCATATTAAAACCATTTACATTTTCCAACCATTTACCAAGGAGTCTTTTTATTAGGCATTAACCATTGCTGTCATCATACCAAAATTAGAGCTTGCAAGTTTATCCTTTTATATCATACCAAAACTATTAACCAAGAAAACTCCCAAGTTTCCAATTAAACCAACCCATGTCTATCAAGGCCTTTGCAAACCATTTAAAACCAACCAAACCAATTTCAGTTCTATTACCATATTATGTAATACAAAATTTCAAGAATAGTCAAACTATATGACAAAATCATTCTTAATGACTTTTTAACAAACATGTTGAGGCCATATAGTTTCCAAAACCAAAAACCAAGCATCAATTGACCATTACCATGTAACCACATGTTCAAACCATAATTATATCATGACAATATAAGAAAAGCATGGGAAAATATTATCCAACCATAAACAACCAAAAACCCCAATATCTAATTCAAAACCAAAACAATACCACAATAATAACATGAAAACCATTCATTAAAACATGATTTTTATTGAAATAACAATGAGGAGTAACATACCTTAGACACCAAGGAAAATGGAGAGATTCACCCTTCAAATCCCCTAATGGATTGCCTTGTAGAAACCTTAGCCTTTTCATGAACCTAGAGCTTAAGAGAGGTTTTAAGAGATATTTAAGAGTGTTTGAATGAGAATAATATCCCCTAAAGGTGTTATATGTCATGGGGTCCGAAGCAGTTAAGAGGGGAAATATCTAGAATACCCCAACTTAAAACTGTAGAAAACTCACAAGTGGGTATGAGTTGACCCTATAACTCGTTACCACACCATACAACTGGTACCATCAAGTCATACCCAGAAAAGAAAGTTGAACATCCATACACTGTCCACTATACGACTCCATTGCCCCAACTTCTGACCAGACCATACGACTAGTATGGTCCAGCCGTAACAAAGACATAATCTAAGAAAATTGACAATGGACAACATACGACTAAACCTTACCACTCGTACCCTATCCTCACAGATCTTAGTGAGCCACTCGTACTCAGAGCCAAGTCAAGTTATTAAGTTACTGATTGATTAAGGTACCGACCCAAATGGATTGTTACCACCCCGAATAACCCATACCCATAAAACTGTAACCACAATAGAAACCCAACCACACTTCACTGGTCTCCTAATTACTAGGGACCGCTGACCCTTAACCATACCATACAACTCATATGATGGGTGTTTACAAGGACAGTGAGTCCAAAATACAGGAACTTTCCAAGGGCCAAAACCCAGGGTGTTTTAGATATGGAAGGATTTGCAGTTATGATTTTGTGATACGATTAGTTAAGATTATTTTTTATTATTATTTATCTTTAATTCCACCCTTTGGGCTAATGGGGTCCGTATTTGGTTATTTACTTTTCTGCACTTACTTGCTTATGGGGGGATATTTTGTCAGTATTATTTCTGTTTTTTTTAGATTATGGCTGTTTTAGATATTTAATTTTGGCGTTTAGAGAGTTCTTCCATTTTTCCATCTTACCTTGACCTAGATTATTTATCTTACATTTTTATTACATCTATAGTATTATTTAGCTCACTCAAGCGATGATGCCTACTGAGTACCCATGGCTTTGGTACTCATAGTACACTTTTGTACCTTTATAGGGCAATACTAGTGGTTGCCGCTAACACTACGATCATGTTGATCAGAGTTTGGAGATCAGGTGAGCTCTTGGAGATAAAGTTGACCTTTTCTTCCTTTTCTACTTTTATTTAGTCTTTCATTATTTAAGACTGAGTATATTTAATTATTACAATACTCATATTATTTTGTTAGTGGCTGTTGTATCGACACTACTAAGTCATCGGATGTTATTGTTATCTTATCTATTTTTCGTATTATTATTATTTGATTTAGCGTTGTAAGTCTTACTTGCAAATTTTCCAACATTTATGCCATTTTACACCAAATTAGCCCATTACTTATAGCTCTGGGCTATAGTTTGTCTTACCTACTTGTGGGATAAAGTAGATACCATCATAACTTGAAAATTGAGTTATGACAAATTGGTATCAGAGAGCTAGGTTCACCAATATTGTTGCTACAAGAGAAAGTGTCTAGTAGAGTCCCACAGATCGGAATGATGATGTCTGTTTCTTATCTTTGGGAGGCTATAGGACATTATTAGGAGATCTTCACTTTTTTCACTTATTTGGGGCTAAGATTCTATGTTGGTTTATAAAGATTCCTTTGGTTTCACTCTTTCACAGTTGGCTAGGATGCGTGTTATTGCTACATAAAACGACAACCCTGAGTACATGACTAAGGATTCTATCATAGTTCGTGAATGACCTAGAGGTCAAGGAAAACTAAGAGATCCATCCCTAGTTGATGACCATGATAGGGGACCTTCACCAGACCCTATTTCTACTCCCGAGCTAAAAATTCCTTCACCTCAGTCATTGGTGGGCCAGGGACCAGACAAGGCTCGATCGGGGTTTATTTCTTCTTCTCTACACCAAAATACATTGATTCAGATTTTGGGATTTATTGGCGGTACACCATTTGAAGGTGTACAGGCTGAACATCAGAGTGGTACTGAGGCAGGGCCACAACCTGTAGCTGCAGCCCCCAGAGTTGAGGTCCCTCCCACATTAGTGGTCGCTCAGCTAGTAGTTTTCAATCGGTAGTTACCTAACTTGCTATGTCTATTAAAGAGTAGAAGATGCTGGGTAGATTCTTGAGATTGGCTTTGGTTAGCTTTCTTAATGCACCGAGTGAGGAGGCCTATGAGTTTATGGTTGCTTACAAGGATAGGATCTATAATTAAGGCCTAGTTGAGACTCGTGGTATGGATTACACTACTTTTCAAATAAATTTTATAGCTCAACATAGATGGAGAAGTCATCTTGATGCAGTCCAACTGGATCTCCTCTTTTGACATAGACTAAGTACTTTGAGGTCTTCTTGGAGAAGTATATGCCTCATAGCCTTAGAGATCATTTGAGGGATCGATTCTTGAGGTTGGAGCAGGGCTCTATGACTGTTGTGAAGTATAAGGCTTGATTTTATGAGTTGTCTAGACATGCTACATCTATATTACCTACCAAATATGAGCGGGATTGGCATTTTATTTGAGAATTGAGACTTTATATCCATATGGATACATGGAATTTTAGTTGTTGTGGATAGATCTTTCGCTGAGGTTTCCATCATAACCAAGGTATTATCATGACCCGAGACTACCCCCTAGTCATAACATGGTGCATAGAACCACAAGGGATTCCAAGCTAACCCATGAACTGGCATACTGTTGAGCAACTGATTTAAATATTATATAACAAAACATAATTTGCTGAGTGGAAGCATAATCATGATAAAATCTGTGTGAATGTAATACTGACTATGTTTACAAAATGATACATCTGAAGAAAGAAATTGATTTACAATATCATGACTCTGACTAACTATCTATGAAGCATCTACTATGCTGACTATAGATAGCTAGGACATGTCTCCAACTACCATTAATCAATACATAGAAATAAAAAAAATAAAGTACATGAACAATATCTGATTGAAGTCCTCGAAATAGGAGAGCTCATCATTTGTTGGCTGGAAATTACAAACTTTCTAATAATGATGTGTACGCTACAACTGGTACCTACATTATGAGACAATGTAGCACATATGTGGATCAGTACTTCTGAATGCACTGAGTAAGTGGGGATGAATGCAATAAATAAAACTGAGTTCATACATAATCTTAAATCATGCATGTTAAGTGCAAGTAGACTCACCAAGAGACTAAAATCAAATGAAATCTGAAGTAGCTTAAAACACGAGTAACAAACATAATATGATAACGGCTGAATTACTACACTTAGTTTCTTAAAGATTTACTCAGTAGAATGAGTAGAACTGAAGCTGGAAATGGTACACGTAACTACTGTATGAAAATCTTATGTAAAGATGAATAGACTGTAAAACTGAACTGAGGGTCATGTATATTTACTGAGCATAAAACATAAACATGTAAAACTGAGAATGAAAGACCAAGCATAAATATGTTTTTGAGATAATCTATAATTTGAAAGACTGAAATTTGTAAAACTGAATAACTGAAAATTTATATGCTTTGGTCAAGCAAACCTGAGCTGAGATACACTAAATACTGTACTAAGACTGCGGGAGGTATCATCTAACCGACATACCCCAATCTGAGCCAATCAGGATCCAATCTGTAACCTAGTTAGAAGGATGTCAGTACCGTGCCATGAGTACTAACACTTGCTATATGGATCAACTAAATTGGTGTGACTAATGAGTCACCCTCAACTGGTAGGTGCTCTAAAGAGATATGTGTCACCCTCAACTGGCAGGTAGACACTTATTCCACCCTCAACTGGCAAGTAGACATCTCTAACCTACGCTAGCTATGTAGTTCTATAACTCAGGGATTGATACTAAGGGTCACACCCTCTACTGTCAGGTGAGCCCTCATCCCTGGGTTTGCTCGGTGCTAAATCTTGCTCCTAACTAAACTAACACTGATATTGGAATGGGCTAAGCAATATTGAAAATTAGTACATAACTAATAGTTCTCATCATGATCATAAACATGCTAGTATATTGATAAGAGTCATGGATTAACTATCTGAGTACTTGAAAAGCTGAATTCATGTAAAACACATAGGTATCGAGTGTTCATAACCCACCGGCACTGAATAAACATGAGTATGCAATATCAAACTTGAAATATAGTAATGCATGATTATGGTTTGAAAACCCAAACATGCCATTTCATCAAAACATGTGAAAATCATATACTTAAACATGAGTATATCTTAAACATGAGGGAAACAATAGGATTTACTAGCAAGAATCATAACTTAGGGATTTATACTGAATCAACTTAACATGATATGGGAATTACAACATTCAAAACATGATATGACTTATTTCACTTAAAAGCGCTTATAATCATAACTTGAAATTGAATTAACAACAGATTCATGGAGATAGTTCAACTTAAACATGTAAAACTCATAATTGAAAATCAAAAAGGGTTCTCAGGCTCCATGGGTGAAAGGTGAACCATGGATGAACTCCCACATACCTTAATTAGATGAATTCTTGAAGATTTTTGGAGAGTTTCTTGAACTTGGAATCTTGAATTCTTTGTGTTCTTGAGAGAAGAAACTTGAACTTTGTTCATGGAGGAAAGGAGAGAATTTTTACATGATAAATTTTGAAGAAGATGGGCAAATAATGCCCTTTTGGGTGCCTTAATTTGTGCATTGGACATTCGGGGTAGAGTGGAAAGGATCAAAGTGCCCCTTGACCCTTAAGAAATTGAAATAATTTGATAACTGGTGAAACACTACACTTAGTTTCTTAAAGCTTTACTTCTGTAGAATAAGTAGAACTGAAACTGGAAAATGGTACACATGACTATTGTATGAAAATCTCATATAAAGATGAATAAACTATAAAACTGAACTGAGGGTCATGCATAATTACTGAGCATGAAACATGAACATGTAAAACTAAGAAACATAAACATGAAAAACTAAGAATGCAAGACCAAGCATAAATATGTTTTTGAGATAATCTATAATTTGAAAGACCAAAATTTGTATAACATAATAACTGAAAATCTATATATTTTGGTTAATCAAACCTGAGCTGAGATACACCGAATACTGTACTTAGACAGTGGGAGGTATCATCTAACCGATATGCCCCAATCTAAGCTAATTGGGGTCCAACTTGTTACCTAGTTGGAAGGGTGTCAGTACAGTACCACGGCTACTAACATTGGCTGTGTGGATCCACTAAATTGGTGTTCTGAAGGACTAATGAGTCACCCTTAAATGGAAGGTTCTCTAAAGAGATATGTGTCACCCTCAACTGGTAGTTAGACACTTAGTCAACCCTTAACTGGTAGGTAGACATCTCTAACCTATGATGGCTACATAGTTCTGTAACTCAGGGATTGCTACTAAAGATCACACCCTCTACTTTCAGGTGAGTCCTCATCCCTGAGTTTGGTTAGTGTTAAATCCTACTCCCAATTGAACTGAAATGGATACTGAAATGGACTGAACTAGACTGAACATTATTACATAACTGATAGTGCTCATCATGATCATAAACATGTAAGTATACTGACAAAAGTCACAGATTAACTATCTGAGTACTTGAAAAGCTGAATTCATGTAAAACACATAGGTATCGGGTGTTCATAACCTACTAGCACTGAATGAACATGAGTATGTGATATCAAACTTGAAATACAGTAATATGTGATTATGGGACAAAGACCCAAACATGGCATCTCATCAAAACATGTGAAAATCATACACTTAAATATGAGTGTATCTTAAACATGAGGGAAACAATAGGATTTCATGGCAAGAATCTTACCTTGGGGATTTATCCTGAATCAACTGAATATGACATGGGAATTACTACATTCAAAACTTGATATGACTCATTCCACTTGAAAGCTCTTATAATCATAGCTTGAAATTGAATTAATAAGAGATTCATAGAGATAGTTTAACTTAAACATGTAAAACTCATAGTTTAAAAACAAAAAGGGGTTTTAGGCTTTATGGGTGAAAGGGGACCTATGGATGAACTCCCATATACCTTAATTAGATGAATTCTTGAAGATTTCTTGAGTTTTTTTGGATAGTGGAACCTTGAATTCTTTTCATTCTTGAGTAGAGAAACTTGAACTTTGTTTATGGGGGAAAGTGGAGGGTTTTTATGTGAAATATTTTGAAGAAGATGGGCAAATAATGCCCTTTGGGTGTTTTAATTTGTTCCTTGGACATTTGAGGTTGAGGGGAAAGGACCAAAGTGCCCCTTAAGTCTTAAGAAGTTGAAATAATATCAGAATAGACCAGGCATCGTGCCCCTTAGACCAGGGGAGTAGCCCGCGTGATGCCCTCCTTATCTCGATGCAATAACCCAGGTGGTGTGAGCATATCGCCTGCCTTTACTTCCTCTCATAAAATAGTCTATAACTTTTTGCTCGGATATAAAATTAAGGCACAATTGGTATCGTTTGAAAGCTGACTCAATTATCTATAATTTGGTTGGTCTTGATCTGAAAAATTCCATATATATCAAAAGTTATACACATTCAAATTATACCTTTGTAGAATCGAATACAAAGATTTGGCTGAATTAAAGGCTCTTAGCTCAATGTCTCTCTAAGTGATTCCTACGAATATTTTTCATCTAAAAATTATTCTTAACACTAGTAAAATGATTATGACACATGAATTCAAATATAAATTATGGGATTAGAGTTTACACGCATAGGAACGACGGTTCAAAAACTAGCCCAAAAATGTGGGGTGTTACAGTTATGGAGAAGATGCATCACAAGGACCAAGGGGAAGCAATAAGAAGTCAAAATACCAGGGCAATTTTAGTGAGACTTGTAGTGGATCATGATTCAGTAACAATTCTTCTCATGATAGGTTCCCTCTGTGTCAGCATTATCAGCATCAGGGTCAATTTATTTCGCCCTTTTATTCTACCAATGGAGTCTAGTCTAGTCACAGTGATCATCCTGACTAAAGTGGTGGTGAACCACCTAAAGGTTCATTTTCTGGGTATTCTAGCTGTGGTAGTTATTCCAGGTCATCGGATCTTTGGGTTTCAGTGCAGCACTAGGGGCATGTTATGTTTTTAGAGCATTTAGCCATTTCTCGAGAGAGGGTCCTAGTCATGTGGAATTTGTTTTAGTAGTCAAATTATTTAGTCAATTAGGGAAGTATAGGCCCTAGTAAGAGGTGGTGTGTATGGTTTTTTATATGGTCCCTAAAGGGCTCGCGGCGGTCCTCAAACAGGTAAAATAGGCGATTCATCATGAGCCCAGTTGTGTATGTTTTACCTTCAAGGCCCGAGGAATAATCTTCGGATATTGTTATTACAGGTACGACTTCAGTATACTATCAGATGATTTTTTATTTGATTGGGACCCATGTATTCATATGCATTTGTTTATTATGCCCTATGCATGGAGTTATCTTGGAATTCCTTATCTGTGCTATTATGTGTATCTACTCTTGTGAGTGATTCTTTAGTAGTGGATCGGGTTTATAGATCATGTTTTATTACTGTTTGAGAGTTTTATACTCAGGTTGATCTTATTATATTAGATATGATGGATTTTGATGTGATTTTAGGCATAAAATAGCTATCCTCCTATCATGCAGTCTTGTATTTTTTTGTGAGGATTGTTACGTTGTTCATGTCTGGAATACCCTTAGTTGTGTAGTAGGGTGATGAGTGGTGAATTTACCACTCATTAAACTCAACATTCGTGCACACTACTATGATTTGAATGCATAAATGAGACATATTTGGGATTAAATGCACTAATTTCTACATTTTGTAGTCATACAGGTTATGAGATGAAAAGATATGGATTCAAGCTAAAAAGGATAAAAAAAGGAAGAAGGAAGGGCAGCTGAAGGACCTAAATAAGAAACCATCCTCAGTTACTACAATCGCGGGCTTGTCAATCCAGGTCAAAGTACAGTGATCACGGTGATCTCACCGCAGTCGCGGTAGCCATGATAGCGGATAAGTGTCAGTGATCGCGGAAATATGGGATTATGAACAAGGGCTATTATGTAATTTCACACAGCCAAATCCAATTCCCTTAAATGGCTCAAACCCTTTCTTATTTGGATAATCCTCAATCTTTGGGAGTTTTTTTTTACCAACTAGGTTTCAATTTTGAGGAATCTTTATTGTACTAATTTTGGAGTGAAAAAGATATTAGAGTGACTCCTAAGTGGAGAATTAGTAAGTTCCATCAAAGATTTGTTGAGATTTATAACTTGAAGTTGTATTCTCTTTATCTTTCATGAATAAATTTGATGGATGTTTTGGTATATCTTTGTTTATTATTCTTATGAGTTTCTAGTTTTCCGTGGTTATGTTTTAATAGGATGAAAATGTGTGTGGATGTGATTGTTAGCTTAAATTATTAGTTAATGTTGTTGGGTTTTACAAATGTTTGATTACAAGATAGGATTTGTTGGTGAAAACCTCAAATTCCCTAAACCTCACATCATCCTTGACAAAGAGATGTGGATAGTCTAGATCCTACATCATCTTTGAGATAGGGATATAGGTGACATAACCATTTGTGAGCAATAAGATAGATAATAGTTATTCCCTTTTTCATTGTCTTAGAAATAAGGATAGATTGTGGAGTTGCTATATCTTAGGCATATTTCTAGAAATAGGGATGCCCAACCTGAGGCTTTGTAATGATTGGTTGAACACACCATGGGGTATTCGAAAGAATCCATGGGTGACAGTTTGATACTTTGGTGAAAGGCTAGTATCAAAATCACTAACCAAGCCTTCCCATACATGCTTTAACTAAGATTTGAATTTGATTTTCATGTACCCACACACTAGTTACCCCTAGTAAAGCATATCCCCAAGATTTGATCCTAATCGATTATCCTTTAATTATTTTTAGCCTTGAGTTAGTACTTTAGAAGAAAATACTAGTTACATCTTTGAAAATGTTTAAAATCCCCCAATTATTTGTGTTTAGTTTAAATCTAGCGAGAGAATTCCATTTTGAACTTACCCGATCGCCACTCACAATGTTCCTCGTGGATTCGACCCCGACTCAAAGTTGGGTAATTTTATTGACAATGACCAGCTTGCACTTAAATTAACGTGTGAGTTGAACACTATCACAGGGATCTATTAGCCGCGAGCTGATGGGGATTATTTCTTATGTTTGGGCTAGGAGACTTATTTTGAAGGGTTGCGAGTCTTATATCACCTATATTCATGATGTTAGCATGGAGAGTCCCTCAATTGACTTTTTTCCTATAGTCTATGAGTTTTTTTATGTTTTCCCTATTGATCTACCTGGTCTTCCTCCTGAGCATGATATTGAGTTTATTATTGCTCTTAAGCCAGTCAGCTGACCCATTTCTGTGACACCTTACTATATTGATCCTTCCAAGCTTAAGGAGCTAAATTATCCACTTCAAGATCTTTTCGTTAAGGGTTTTATTAGATCAAATATGTCTCCTTGAGGTGCACTTGTCTTATTTGTAAAGGAGAAGAATTGTTGCTTGCATATATGTATTTACTAAAAGTTGCTCAATATGGTGACAGTAAAGAATAGGTATCCTATGCCTCATATTGATGATTTGTTTGACCAGCTTCAAGGAGAAGTGGTGTTCTCTAAGATTGACAAGAGGTTCGATTATCATCCGTTGAGGATTCGAGCTAAGGACATCCAAGAGACAACCATTAGTACTCTTTATGGTCATTATGAGTTCTTGGTGATGTCTTTTAGGTTGACCAATGCCCCAATGGCACTCATATATTTTTGATAAATTGCTTTTTTAGGCGTTACTTAGATTCCTTCATGATTGTGTTCATCGTCGACATCCTTGTGTATTCAAAGAGTAGAGAGGAGCATATACAACATTTGAGGATTATGGTTCAAACTTTGAGAGATCTTAGTGACACAACCCAAACCAGGGTCGAGTCATGTCGGGCATCTCAAGTTCGACCCAGATCGGAGACCACCCTCAATACCCAACCATAACCACCAGTACCCTATGTTAGATGAATTCCGAACATATAACAAGATAGAATAATTATAATGAAGGGAATTTAATAAAGTCCATAACTATAACTATCCAAATATCCAACCAAGCATCCAAATGGTGTCAGCCCCTATACCAATACCAATGCCAAGGTGACACCAATACTGACACCACCCATGCCTATAGTAGTCACACAAAGCCTCTAACTAAAATCTAAGAACATCCGATCGGGACATGCCCCTGATTATAGCTAAAAGCAAAGTCCAAGAAAGGAAAAAAAGTATGAAAAGAAATCCATATCATGAAATGGAGTCTTCGGAGTATGGAAGCTCACTATTTCAGTCCAACACAAAACTATTCCCGAATCCAATATCACTGAGAAGGAAGAGTAGTATGGTCGGTTCCTGCATCGCGTGGGGATACAACGCCTAAAGATGGGTTAATGGGTGAAAGCTAGCATGTACTTAAGAGTAAGGAACAAATAATGTCATTGTTAAAAACCAAAGTAAATAGTCATATGCAATCATCGATTTTAGCATGCATTTAAAACCTTTAACCTGGGTTGTGTAGCTTTACCGTCATAATCCACCCATGGGCTATATGGGTCCGGTGTTACCCCTGAATAGGCCCAGTGCGTGTAGCCACACAAACTGGAGATATCGTAGAGGTTGGGTATTCCCTTGTACCCTTTGCTCTCTATAATACATATATACAAATGTAAGCATTGGGGATTCCCATATTCCCCACAATCATATGGTCACCATGATCGACCCTCATGTTGACAAACATAAGTTTTCAGTGTTCGTTCATCAAACTCACACCTTCACGGTTAGATATCACACCCACCATTATTGCCCAATTAAAACGTTTAGCACATAATCAAACAACCAATTCCAAAAGTCAAGTGTCAAGGAATTTTGAAGTGTTATCGTCATACCGACTATAGCCTATAAGCAATGTCACTAGCCAACACTAATGGGATTCCCATGTACCCTATAAGATTTTTAATTAAACCAAAGACATGGCCACTAAGGCCTTTCTAAACCATTAAAAACCATTTAAGCCAATTTAGGTTCCATTACCATATTATGCAATGCAAAGTTTTTAATAATAGTCTGACTTTGTGACAAAATCATTCTCTTGGACATTTAACAAACATGTTGAAGGCATAAATTTCCAAAACCAAAACCAAGTATCAATTGACCATTCCCATGAAACCACATGTTTCAAACTATAATTATTACATGAAAATCATAAGAAAAACATGTGAAAACATTATCCAACCAAGAATAACCAAAAACCCTAACCTATATTTCAAAACCCAAACATTATCACAATAGTACCATGAAAATCATTCATTAAAATATGTTTTTAGTTGAAATAACAATAAGGAAGGAGTAACATGCCTTACAAAACAAGGGAGATGAAGAGAAACCACCCTTTTGAGCCTTAATTTATTTCCTTATAGAAAACCCTAGACTTTCTTGCACTAAGACCTTGAGAGAGATTTGAGGGTTTTTAGAGAGTGTTTGATTGTGAATAATAGGTTAAGAAAGTCTCCAAAGGTGTTTTATTTCATTGGATCAAAAGGAGTTATTAGGGGAAATGTCCAAAATACCCCCAACTTAAACTATAAAAAAACGTAGGAGGGTACGATTGGACCCCTCAACCCGTATCCACATCAAATAAGTGGTACCTCCTACTTATATCTTGATCAGAAAGTTGGACACCATATTTTTTCCAACATACAACTCCTTAGCATAACCGATACCATCACCATACAATAAGTACCCTTTAAGTTGTACCCTAAATAGAACATCAAGGCAAGACACTGGATAATATACAAATGGACACTATACCCTTTGTATCATGAACATACTACTTATCATCACCAATCTGTAACCATGAAAAAACTCAACCACCAAACACTGGACACCCTACGAGTTGGGTGACCTGACCCATACCCACACCATACGACTAGTATAGTGAGTCGTATAGTAACCAAAAAACTCAAAACTCAAGAAATTTGAAAGGGCTAGAGCCCAGGGTGTTTCAATTCTCCCCTACTTGGATCATTCATCCTCGAATGATGGAATAAGGTAGTACAGGCACGATTAAACTCGTAAAGTCTCTACTCTTACCTTTAGGATAGCAAACAGAACACCAAGGAATTCACCTTCTTACCTTTAGCAAAGACAATAAACAAAGAAGTTAAGAATCAACACATACCTTAAGCATGAATTTATGGAATAGGGAATAGGAACGGATACTTGGACTTCATGTCCTCTTCAGTTTCCCATGTATCCTCCTTAGCCTAACCCATACTATCACCATATGACAAGTACCCTTCAAGTCATACCCTAACCAGAACATCAAGGCTAGACACTGGACAATATACGAATAAGAATTATTCCCCTTGTATCATGAACATATAACTCATCACCACCAACTTGTAACCATGATAGAAACTCAACCACCAAACATTGGACACCCTACGAGTTGAGTCACCTGACCTGTACCCATACTATATGACTAGTATGGTGAGTCATATAATGACCAAAAAGCTTAAGACGCAAGAAATTTACAAGGGCCAGAACCTAGGGTATTTCACTTAGGCTTTTTGCCAAATTCTCTAAGTGTAATTCTGGCTCAAGATGGTGACATTCCTAGGACATAATGGTATCTAAGGATGGAACTATGGTGGATCCAGCATAAATTGAGGCTATTCATAATAGGGCCAGGCCTACGTCTTTGTTTGAGGTTTGTAGCTTCATTGGTTTGGTTGGTTACTATCGATGATTCATTGAGGTTTTTACCATTATTACAGTGCCGATGACTAGATTGACCTAGAATGAGGTTCCTTTTTTGTGGTTCAAGAAGTGTGAGTCAAGCTTTTGAAAGCTCAAGGGATTTCTCGCTTTAGCTCCAATATTGGCTCTTCTTGTTGAGGGTGAGAAATTCACCATCAATTGTGATACATTTGGTGTTGGCTTGGGTTGTGTATTTATGCAACAAAGTCAAGTTATTACTTATGTGTCAAGGAAACTGAAGGTACATGAGTGCAACTACCCCACTCACTATTTGGAGTTGGTGATGGTAGTTTTTACACTTAAGATTTGGAGGCATTATCCTTATAGGGTGCATTGTGTGATCTAACTGGATTATTGTAGTCTTCAATATCTTATAACCCAAAAAAAGCTTAATTCTATGTAGCACAGATGGATAGAGTTTCTTAAAGATTATTACATCTCTATTTTATATTATCCAAGCAAGGTGAATATAGTAGAGGATGTTTTAACATGAAAGGCGGTGAGTATGAGTAGCTTGGCTTCTATCTCAATATCTCAGACGTCATTGGTGTTAGAAATCCAGTCCTTAGGAAACTTAATAGTGTAACTTAGTATTTTTTATCGTAAGAGAATTCTTGCTAGTGTTGAGGCAACGTTTGCCTTATTTAAATAGATTTGAAGTCATCAATTTAAGTATATGAGGTTAGGTGTCATCCGTGATTAGGTGTTGAGTGGTGAGTCCAACAGGTCTACCATAAATTCTGAGGGTGTTCTAAGATTTGATGGTTGCATTTGTGTTTCGAGTATTGAAGCTTGATCCACTTGATATTTGCAAGACTGATAGCTCTAGATACTCTACTTGCCCTTAACATCTAAGATATATAGGGATTTGAGACAACATTACTAGTGGAGTGGCATGAAGAGAAATATGGCAAACTTTATAGCTTATTTCCTATATGGTCAGTAGGTAAAGACCGAGCATTAGAGACATAGTAGCTTGATTCAGAGGTTGCCCATTCCCAAGTGGAAGTTGGAGTGGATTACCATTGTCTTTATTAGTGGTCTATCTTACACTTCTCACGGTTCCAATGGTATTTGGGTTATTATGGATCGATTGACCAAATTGGCATATTTTATTCCTATTCAGATGTCCTTCAGTGCTGAGAGGTTAGCCCGTATCTATGTTGGGGTGATAATTTATTTGTATGGTGTGCCTATATCTTTCATTTCAAATCGGGGTTCAGTGTTTACATCTAGCTTCTGAAGAGATTTTCAAGATGATTCGGGCACTCGGGTGGACATAGCACCCTTCCACCCTCAGACTAATTGGCAGTCGGAGTGGACTACTCAAGTTTTTAAGGATTTTCTCTAAGCCTGCATTATTGACTTCGGATGTCAATGGTAGCAACACTTATATTAGGTAAAGTTCATGTAAAACAATATCTATTATTTAAGTATTGAGATGGCACTATGTAAGGCCTTATATGGTAGTCATTGTCATTTTTTGATTGGATGGTTTGAGACCTTCGACATCAGACCTCATGGTGCTAACTTGCTTCAAGAGTTATTTGATAGAATTAGGGTAATTCAGGATAGGTAGAGGCCAGCTTAAATAGGCAGAAGCCTTATCAGCTCGTAGACTTTGAGCCTTGAGATTTGGAGTTAGTGACCGAGTAAACCTTTGGGTATCTCCCACGAAAGGTGTGATAAGGTTTGGGAGAAAAGGCAAGATCATCCCCTAATATATTGGACCTTTTGAGATCTTTCCTAAAGTTAGAGAAATGAATTATGAGTTATATTTACCGCCAAATATTTTTTGGTTCATCTAGTTTTCCATGTCCTTATGTTGCGGTCGTACATTCTGAATGATTATCATCTGCTTCGGTGGGACTCAATTTGTTTGGATGAGTGGTTGACCTTCTTGGAGGAGCATGTGTTCTCATTGGCCAAGAATGTCAAGCAATTGCACTCGAGATATTCCATTAGTTATGGTTAAGTGGAGACACCACCCAATAGAGGAGGCTACATGAGAGATCCAGAGTGAGATGTGGGCCCAGTATCCTCACTTGTTCGAGCCTTTAGGTACATCCTAATCCTTTACTTTTGCAAACGAAAGTTCTTTTAGTAGTGGATATTATAATAATCCTCCAGGTTATTTTCTACATTTCAAAGTATTTTCATCATTTAAAGCTTTCCTATAGCTTCCTTAACTCATTTATGACTTGCTGGAGCTAACCGCTCAATTATGGAGTAGTTTATTTATTTTTCAGAGCTAATTCCCTATTTGAAGTCTTCGTTGGTAATAATTGACTACCGGGTAAAATATTCAATAAAATGACCTCTTATGCTAATTCTAAGTGTTACAAAAGCTCCAAAATATTAATTTTAGGCTGGGGGGACCTTTGGTTTGGGTCCCAAGATTTTCGGATTTATTTCGAGCTATTGACAGAAAATTCATAAAAATGGTACTTTTGTTGAAATTAGGTGGGGGATCCACTTTTTATTGAAATGATCTCAGATGAAAATTTCAACCATGCCATTGAGTTCAAAACATTGAATTTAATGGGATAGCATAGTTCATTTGCGTTCATGGGATTTCGGGTGAATCCTGCTGGATTAGTGGACTTCAGCTGGTATATTCCCTTAAGAGCCCCTTGGGTCACTTAAACGAAGGCCACTTAAGCGACCAGGCTTGCCCAGCTGAGGGTTGCTTAATTAAATCCCTCATTGCTTAAGTGTAGTTCGCTTAAGTGGAAAATGGTTCGCTTAAGCGATGGGTGTACAGGCAGTAGGTGCCGCAAAAATGGCATGTAGCCGTGAAAGCGATGAGCTCTTAAGAAACACCCGAGTAGCCTTAAATACCCAATTAGCCCGATTTTCTCCCATTTTCACACAATTTCAAGAGTGAAAACCCCTAGGAAGTGTTTTAACTTGGGAGAAACATTAATAGGTGATTTTGGGGGTGTTTGTGAGCTTTGATTTCTCGTTTCTTCTTTGAATTCTTTGTAAGTTTCTTTAATTTAAAATTTAATTTCCCAATTATTGTTTTTCAAAATTCCTAGAATATTGGTGGGTTTATTTTAGCACCACTTGAACTTAAAATTTATCCATTCCTGAGGGAAAATGTTCCTTGATCATAGAGAGACGTGTTGATAGTTTTGAAAGTGCAATTTCGTTAGCGGGCCTACATGTAATTTTTACATGATTTTGTACTCAAAACACAAAAATAGAATATTAGTACCATTGTTATAGTATTGATGAGTATATTATTATTTTGATAGTGTGGCGTTATGCGGAAGCTTCTCAGAAGGGAAATTCACAGGATTAGCAGATTTCATCTGGCTTTCTTTGTCATCCAAGTAGGATAGGTTTACCTTTCTTTTATATTGAACTTAATCGTAGTTGATTTATGATAATGAGCTAGACAATGATTAGAAATTTGGTCTTCGGGGATTAATTGATATAATTTGAATTATTTTGCCTACTAAGAAATCGTAAACTAGGCATAATTAACTTAGTTACTCATGCTTATGGTAGAATTGCTATCTTAGGTCTAATTGTGGCTCATTTAATATCTAGAAGTGAATTTAGATGTCTTATCCTAGACTAGGGTAGAATTTGGCTTAGAATGGATTCTCGAGGATTAGAACTAGACCCTTCGACCTACTTTAGGTCAAGACTATTATTAGCTCCTCGTAGACTTTATAGGCATATTTACCCTTTAAATTATATATTTAAGAGCTCAAAGAATTTAGTTACGTGATACTTATGCTAAATTGGTACTTGGGAATTGGTGTTAGTTTTGGTTCTAGTCTTACAAATGATGATGATGATATTGAGTTTCAATTTGAGTACGGCATTTAGAGGTTATTTAATGTATTTACTGTATGAAAGGATTCGCGGTTATGATTTCTAGATATGGTCGTTTAGGATGATTTTCAGTTATTACTTCTCTTTGATAGCACCATCCTAGCTTCTAGGGGTCTACTTGGTTATTTACTTTTATGCATTACCAACTTATGGGGTCCAGTTTTGATAGTATTAGTTATGATTTCATTCATATTATGATTTTTTTGAATATTTAATTTCAGCATTTGGAGCATTATTTTGGGTTTACCCTCTTACTTGACTTAGCTTATTTATCTTGTATTTTTATTATATTTATATTATGATTTAGCTCAGTCTATCGATTGATGCCTACTGAGTACCCATAGTTTTATTACTCATACTACACTTCTATACCTTTTTGGTGCAAATCCGAGAAATAGTTGTCATCGCTGACGCTACTATCGTTATGATTAAAGTTTGGAGATAGGATGAGCTCTCGAAGCCGGAGTTGACCTTTTATCCTTGTTCTACTTTGTTTAGTCTTTCATTATTCGAGACTGATGTATATTAGACTATTTTAGTATTTATATTTTTTTGCTAGTGGCTCTTGTACCGGCACTACTAGGTTGTAGGATATTATTGTTATCTTTACTATCTTTCATATTACTATTACTACTTGATTTATCATTGAAAGTCTTACTTGCAATATTTTCGGCATTTACACCATTTTTCACCATATTAGCCTATTGATTATAGCTCTGGGCTATGATTTTGCATACCTACTAGTGGGATAAAGTAGGTACCATCATGACTCAAAAATTGAGTAATGACAATTGACCCTCATGATCGCGAGGTGGGGTCCGTGATCGTGAGGTACTGTTCACAGAATAGTATAAATACTTTATTTTTTCTAATTCCACCAAATAAAAATAGACGTTGAAAGTAAGTGTTCTCAACATATATACTCCCTAACTTTTTTAAATGTCAAGAGAGAATTAATTATTATTTTTGACTTTGTTCTTATCATTAGTTACTCTAGAATTAATATGCACGTAAATAGACAACGATTAGAATCTAAGAAGGATAGAGTTAGTGATACTTCCTCCTTTTCATTTTAGTTGGCCTTCTTACTAAAATGATTTGTTTCAATTTATTTGTCCTATTTATGAAATTAAAAAAAATATTTTTGTCTTCTAATACTACCCCAATTACTAAATGACTACACAAAGTGTATATACTCAAATTTATATTTTTAAAGCATTATTTATAAGGCTAATTTGAAACATAAGCTCCTAATAAATATTTTTTTAAGGGGAGTGTCGAGTCAACAAGGGTCAACTATTTTGAAATGGAGGACACACATTTATGATCTTATATATTTCTTAATAGTTTTCAGAATAAATATACGTACTATTTTTAGTATCTTTTTTTATGTAGCAACGTATAGATTAAACATCCTTATTCTTCTTTTTCAAGGTCCTCTAGATACCCTGGAATAAAGAATGTTCTCCTACTCAAAAGCATAGATTCCTATTAGAGCGATCAACCATAAAAATTCAGTAATAAAGAATATATGCTCCTCGCTCCCTCTATGGTTCGATACGATATGATTTGATTGGCCCAACCTTTAGAAACTAACTATCTTATCTTTCTGTCGTTAGTTCTCTTTCTTTTTTATCTTACTCCTTCAAGTGCAGTAAGGAGTAGGGTTGCTACTACCACCATTTTTGGTGGACCAGAAGTGCATAAATAGTTGCTAGAGTTGTTGAGTATGACTTCTATTACAGGAAAAAAACATCTTTGAGAGAGAAAATCTTTCTTTCTAGGAATATATGCTTACTAAGCCTGTATTTGATCTTTATGCCTTTGCCTTAGCACGTTTTGGATGTTTTTCCTGTAGTGCCCTTTTTTTCCTCCTTGTCTCTTTCTCTTTCACCTTCTCTTAGCGTTCTTTCTCTTTCGCCATGGATCACTCCTCTTTGTTTTGTTCCTTTCTAATAAAATCTTGGTACATGTTCTGAGCAAGTCTTCAAATGAGGTGAATAATACCTATGAAGTGGAATCTATTTGTCTTGTTTTCAACTCATAAGGGAGTTGCATTATGGGGGACTCAAAATATCCACATCTATTGTAAAGCTTGCGCATAATAAATTATGACCCAATTGAGCCGTGTACACACCTTGATTAAATAGTGATGATGTGGTCAACCCTAGACACGTAGCTCTTCGATGGGGAAGGACCACACTAGTCATCTAAGTTTGTAGTATGTAGTGCGTGCGTCATAGTGTCTTCTTACTACGAAAAAGAAATGAGAAAATGTATGATTCTCATTCTTTAAGCTCCATCCGTTCTCTCCTTTCTTTTGCCTAAATAATTTTATTGACTTACTTTGCCCACCTCTAAAAGGCTATAACAAAACCACCTTGCTAATTGAGCGCATGAGAAGACCTTGTAGAAGTCCTTCATCCATATATTACCAACCTGACCATCCATCTATCATCGAAATCAGAATAAACTGATCCGTCTGATGCCCCAAGGGCTAATTCGAACCTCATTCAGAGAAAAATTAAAATAATATATAGTTTACATTGAATGTCGATCCCTTTGGCTAGTTCGTATGCTTACTTCTTTCGATTTTGAATTCTCTTAGTAAAAATTCACGTTTCATCACTGCACGTAGGACATATATGTCTTCTTATTCAACTTTATACAAATTTAACTATTTTTATGCTTATAACTTCATCCTTACTAGAAGATGGATAGCCTCGGTCATAATCATCATCTAGGCTAAAGAGGATAGCTCTTTTTCCTCATTTCATTATATATATATATATATATATATATATATATATATATATATATATATAATATGTAGAAGGTAGAATAATACTAAAAAAAAATCAATTAGGAAGAAAAAGGGAAGAATGATTATTTTTCAAAGTTGAGGGCGTATTAATTTTTAAAGTAAATTCAGGGTGTAACAATTTCACACATTAATGTTTATATTATCGATAATAAATATGATAATTTGTAAAGTTTAGTACTCCCCCGTTTCATATTAGTTGACCTTCTTTCTGAAAAAATAAAATTTTCAATTTAGTTGCCCCAGTTCTAAAATCAAGACTATTTTATACATATGTTTTCCATTTTACCTTGATAGGAATACTAAATACATCCATGGTTTTCAAAATTACTGAATGATGCATAAATGATCTTAATTCTCAAAATCAAAATTAAATGATTCTTACTAGTTTCAATTATAAATACTGAATGTTCTAAACATAATGCATGAAATGGAGTAATATGTATCAAATTTCAATGTTTAAACATAAATATATAAAATGCAATTCTATTTATTAATTTCTTAATGAATGTGTCAAGTCCATAGGAACTAACTAATATGGAACTGAGGAAGTAGCATAGTAGGAGATGAAGAGCCCTTTAAGATTATACAACGTAATCCTATCGTCGAACTTTTTATCATTAATTATATGCAATTATTTAACCTTTAATATGATATTAAATAAGATACCCATTTTTAATATTCACTTACTATCTATTTTAATTCAGTTCATGACAAGTTGAAAGATAATAATTTTTGGAATCATGTACTCCCTTCATTTTAAAATAAATGAATTATTGAGATATTTTTAAAGTCCAAAATAAATGAGTTATTCATTATTCAAGAGACATGTTAAAAATTTCTTTCAATTTTATCCTTTTATTTAATAAGGTTCTTAAGTATTTCACATTTTCTAAGAAAGTAATTTAAGAACAATTAAAAGAATAATAGTGAAAAGTATCTTACAATTTATGTCCTAAGGGGCGTGTCATGCCCCAATAAAGTAATTATTTTGGAATGGATGGAGTAGTAAATAATATGTCATTCAACATAATAAGAATTAAATAAATTCAATCAAACGTATATTTACATTTTTGTAAAAACTTAACGTAGGAACAATATTTGACTGAAGGGTAAAAATACCATTCAATATTATGGTAATCGAACTTTTAACATCATGATTTCCCACTTATAAAATAGTATTGATAAAGGAGAATGTAAAACAAGGTGATGTAACACTTCTTTATAATCTCCAATCCTCCAATGATATTTATTTTTTTTCTCTTTTTTTAGCAATTTTTGTTCATTATTGTACGTAATTTGTTAATAAAAAAAAAACTACTAAAAACCTCATCATATAAATGTAGAAATTTGACAAAGCAAGCAAACATAAAAAAAAATCTATATTTTATCCTTATCATTAATTACTTATTCTTCCTTTCAAAGGTTCAAAGGAAAAACTAAAAAAAGTAACATACTTAAGATTTAAATTATGAAAAATAGCAATACTTTAATGAAATTACATTATGCAACAAAAATAACATTTTTTTTAATTGTGGTACCCCACTTACAATCTTTTAGAAGTTACCATCTATAATGTTGCACTTTTCACGCCACTTCTCTTTCTCTTTCTTTTAATTAATTTTACTTTACCTTTTTCTCTCAGATTTCTCTTTTAATTTGTTCCCTTTCTCACATCTTTTTCACGATTTGATAAGAATAGTGTTCTACAATTTCAGGTAACTAATATATTTTCAGTTATTGCATATTATCATGTTCACAATTTAATTTTTTTTTTATATTTTGTACTGTAAATCATTACCATCTTCGAGTGTGAGTTTTTATCCTCTAATGGTAGAACACACACCAAAAACACGAACAAATAGGAGTATACCATCTATTAATTTATTTTCTGATAATGCACCATCATTTATTTTTGAATTAACTTAAGACGAAGTATTTAAAGTTGTTTCTACACCTATACAGTCGAAGAAATCAGTGAGTACAAAAGAGCTTAGGTTGAGTTTTCGTAATAACTCAGTGAAAATGGCAGATATTTTGAAAAAAAAAATTATTGGAAAAAACTCCTTCTCCAAAAGTCATAAAATTACAAAAATATGAGAAGAAAAGAAAAGCAAAAGAAATTGCCGATTCAAACAATTTGTAAATGATGATGTTGAAAACTCTTCTAGTAATGAATCGAAAGAAGATAAGGAGGAAGAGGTATTTTTCAGTGTATATGTATTTTTATGTACTGATATGTATTTAGGAATTTCTGTAAAGGTGATAGCATCTTGGGGTAATATGCATTTTAGTAAAGCTGATGTGTATTTACTGATATGTATTTTGGTGAAACTGATATGGATTTACTGATATGTATTTTGGTAAAATTGATATGTATTTACTGATATGTATTTTGGTGAAGCTGATAGCTTAAATAAACATTTTGGGGTAATATGTATTTATTTATATTTATATGTTAAATACATATGCTAATTTGCATGTATGGAAAATACATTTATATATGAACTATTTATGAAGAGGTATTTGCCCATATGTATTTTTTTTATAATTGTTATGTGTTTTAGTATATTGTAATGTTGAAATATACATTTTGGTATTCTGTTTGTTTAAATATGCAGTTGGGGTTATGGACTGTATATAATTCCATATGCAGAGTGTCTTTCTTATGGTCAAGGCATTCATTTGGTTAAGTTCAATCCCAATGTACTTCGTACAAGATGTGCTTCACTATTGTGGGACTATGGTATGAGAAAACAAGAAGCAAAAGTTCAAAGTGATGATGAAACACCATTGGGGCCGATTAAAAAAGCAAGATAACAAGTGTTATAGAAGTATTTTAAGTCTGATTGTTGATGATTTTATTCCATTTTGTATTTGACAAGATTTAACTGGATGTTGATAGTAATTTAGTGCAGTAATTTTTGGAACTTATTTTCCGTTTTGATGTTAATGAAAGTTATTCATTTTGAAGTGAATGAAAGTTATTCATTTTAGTCTTTTATGTTGAATATGTTTTTGATAATTATATAGTATGTGTTTTATTCAAGTTTACAGTTATATATATATGGATGCAGTTTACATTTCAATATACACATATGCAGTTTTCAGATTTATCTTCAAAATACATATGTAGTTTTCAGATTTATCTTCAAAATACATATGCAGTTTACATTATATACACATGTTTAATACATATAAGGTTTCACATATACTTATGCACTGTATATATGTATTTTAAGTTGATTTATATACGTATTTTACTTGGTGTTCGTATAATTTCAAATACATATGCTGCTTTATATATGTAATTTTCTCTGTTTTCATATAATATCAAATACATACATTGTTGCATATATGTATTTTACTATGTGTTCATATACTATTAGTTTACTCTGTATTGTTATAATATATATTTTAGCAAATACGTTTAGTCAAATTCATAAAAACTATGTTGTTAACTGTGACGCCTAATACAAATAGACAACTATACAAGTAAATATTATAACAGAGATTGAAATACATAGTGACAATAAATATATTTTCGAATACACATCTTATGTAAATAATTATGGGAAACTATGTATGTATTTGATATTAGAAATACATATAAGTCACCATATTTGAATACAACAGAGTTATCAAATACATATACCCAAAAGCATATATATTTTTCAAAGCAAAAGTATAAGTATTTTCATTCAAAGTTAGAAATACATAACTGTATTACTTATTGTCATTTATAATGCATTATAGTAAATGGAACATAAATGTCATAAAATATATTTAACAAATGAATTCATTATTATAACAAGTAGAAAACAAATTATAAAGCAAGAATACATTAGAACAAATGTATTATTTACGATATTTCCTACGCGAACGCCTGTTGTGACCCTTAGACCCACAACCACTAAATGAGTTGATATTCTTCTTTTCAAACATACTCCTTCTCGATTTTTCACGATCTTTCTTTGCAGTTCTTCCAGGAGGTTGTTGTACTTTGGACGTAGTAGTATTTCACCAAGTATGCTATCTGAAATTATCCAGTCATCTATGTGTGGTAAAGGATAGATTGGAACATCATACGTTTTCAAAACTATTTTTGGCTTATACAGATCACAGCAATATGGTCCCTTGGTGAAATTCTTGCTATCCAAGACCGAACAAGCATGTGCACAAGGTATCCTATCCAGTTGAAATGCGTGAATGAATATGTTTTTTCTTTGAGACAAACAATAAAATGCTTTTCTCTGTCATACACCATGTAGACATACTATGTGGCTGGTACTACCTGATATTATTTTAAAAAAAAAAAAATTAAAAAAGGTCAAACGCAAATATGTAAATGTATTGCTACAAACAGATGTGAAATTTATATTTGATTTTTTGAAAACACAGCTGCAAAATACAAATACACATATTGCTTACTGCATATGTAGTTTTTTACTTACTGCATATGTGTGCTCATAAATACAAATATAAATAAATTCGTACCAATAAATACCACAAATATACATATTGCTTACTTCATATGTATTTTCTTACTTACTGCATATTTGTGCTTATAAATACAACTACAAATAAATTCATATCAACAAATACCACAAATATACATATTGCTTACTGCATATGTATTTTGTTTCATGAGAGAGATTAATGCATATGCATTTAGCAGATAACATTTATTATTGCATATGTATATCTTGGAAAAACAAAGAACATTGATTACTTTAAAAAAAATAAATTAAAGCACATATGTCCATAGCTATTTATGCATACAACTACAAATAAATTCATATCAATAAATGCCACAAATGTAAATGATCATACCGTCATACGAGTATATGCTACAATTACATACACAGCAAAATTGATCCGGCGAAAATATAATTAGAATATATTTGTACAACGTAAAATACAAACACAGCCACAACATCCATAATCGAACAAAACCAAAATATTCATAATCGAACTTTACAGAAATACAAATATACTCATAAATTTTGAGAATCTAAACTTCAAAAAATTGAGTTTGAGCAACTTGAAAAATTGATTTTGATCACTATATTGTTCGATAAGTTCAATTTACTGTTGCGTTATTTTATTTTTTTTTGAAATTCGTTAACAAAATATTCAAAACTAATTTAACAATGAAATAAAAAATTTGAACGAAACATCAGTAATCGCACAAAAAAATTAAACGAAATAACAGTAATGGTTCAAAAAAAATTAGAGTGAAAATTTTTGATTCATTTCAAACAACTGATGAAATTTATATAACCGTAATTCATTAAAATTTTTGATCGGTTTCAAACAACTGGTGAAATTCATATAATAAAACAATATTAAGATTAAAAACCTTCAACAATAGTAATGGTTTAATTTAAATTTTCGCATATATTGAAGAGAGGAAGCTTCAGTTGAATTTGATTTTGATTTTTTTTTGGATGAAAAAGATAATATGAAACTGAAATTTGAATTTTGATTTCGATTGGTAACAAATAATGGAAATCACGTTAATTAAGAGGTATTAATGAAAAAGGAGTCTCCACATTTAATTAATAGATAATTATACCATATTTAACTCAACTGATTTGAGTTAAACATGGATAGTAAAATGATTTGTATATGTATTTTTATAGCAACAGTTTCTTCAAATACAAAATGCAAGTTGCTAGTTTAAGTAATTATGAAAGTTTTGCTATGAATCTCAGAATTATGATCTTAAGTATGCTATTTATGAATTTTTCCCTTAAAAAACCATCTTTCAATATCTATGCTAAACATCAACTAATAGAGAAAATATGATAAAGTCACTATACCAATCATTATTTTTTTTTTTTTTAGAGAGTTTGCCATGTCAAAAAGTGACAAGTAAAAGTGAATGGAGTAATTACCTTTTTTGCTCATTTCATGTTCATGTTCCTGCAATAATTAATTCTAGTTTCCAACTAAATTGAATAATTATTACCGATTAATATCCATGAATTTTTATCTTCAATAATTTTTGTTTCCTACCGTAACTAATGTTATTAATTTTCATTAAAAATATATTAGTAAAAATCCAAAAATCTTCCCTCTCCCCACATTTAACACTACTAAAAAAAACAAGAAAACGGATCACAGCTCGTGGTCAGAAAAACCGACCATATGTGGTCGGTTTTTAATTTTTTTTTAAAAAAATAATTTTTCTAAAAAAAGCAACCACATGTGGTCGCTTTTATATTTTAAAATTTTAAAATAATCATTTCAATAATTTTTATATTAATTATTGTTTCTTTTAGAAAAAATAAATAAAAGCGACCACTTGTGCTCGATTTTATTTTAAAAATATAATTAAAAACTATTTTTAATCATATAAATAAATTATAAATTATTTATAAATTTATAAATTAATTTATTAATTTCTTTTATAAATTAATTAATTAATATAAATAAAGCCGACCACATGTATTCAGTTTTTTATAAATTAATTGTTTAATTTAAATATAAACCCGACCACATGCGGTTGATTTTTTGTATAAATTAATTAATTAATTTAAATAAAACCAACCACATGTGATCGATTTTTTGATAAACTAATTTATAAAACAACCGACCATTTTTTATAAATTAATTAATTAATTTATAAAATAACTGACCACATGTGGTTGGTTTTTTTATAAATTAATTATTTAATTTAAATAAAAAACCGACCACTTGTGGTTTTTTTTTTTTTTAAATTTTACTTTTATTTAAAAAAATTTTTTAAAAAATTAATATTAAATTTTAAATATATATATATATTTTTTTTTAAAAAAAACGACCACACGTAGTTGGTTTTAAAAAAGCTACCACGCTTTTTTTGACCACGTGTTTTGGTCGATTTTTCGATCGCAAATGCAGAAAACAATCACATATGGTCGGTTTTTGTGGTCGGTTTTTCTATTTTTTTTAATGGTGATAAACTAGAAGCTCCAAGGTTTTTCTTCCTTTTTTTTTTTTTTTCTTTTTATTTAAAGAGATGACCTTTCTATCAAGTTTCAAAAGTGCTTCAAATCTTTGAGTTTGCAAATCTTTATCTGTTATCTCACAGAGTATCTTTAGACCTCATTCATTCATTCTTGAAATTTTCATTTTCTGCTAAATGCTATCTTTTTCTTTTTTTCTTTTTTGATTTCCTCTCTCTCTCTCTGCTTGTATATGTATGATAGAGTAGTAGTAGTTATTTAAATAGATTAACTCATTAATTTTTAGTTATTTCGTATTAACTCTAGAATAAGATTATGCATGTATCATGGACCTAAGTATCGTATTTTTGTTGTGATATTGTACAAAGTAATTCTCGATGGGGCAGTTCAAAAAGACTGTGGACCATGAATAATACTCGGTAAGGGTTACTTTTTTCTTATTCTATCCTTTCTCTTATATAAGACCCAACATATACTAGCTTTTTGTGATAAGAAAATTTTTATGAACCAATTAACTATTTTCATGATTTTAAATTTTTTGGAATTATTGATTACAATGATATATAATACATTTTTTTTTTTTATAGATTTTAGATAATATATGTTACTCTCATCATTTCAATTTATGTGACACTGATAAAATTTGAAGATTCAATCAAATTTTTTATATAATTATAAGATTTTTGTATGATTTTTAAATATTTTAAGTTGTTAATTATTATGATTTACAATACTTCTACATAAAATTCAGATAGTATATGATACTCTCTCTATCTCAATTTATGTGACACTGATGAAATTAATAGAGTCAATCAAATTTTTCATAAATAGTTTTGACATATTTTCAGTTATTGATAATTGTGATTTTTAGTACTCACTACTAATTAATTTTCAAATAATATATATTAATCCCTCTGTCTTATGTAATTGTGATAGTATTTGGAGAATGAATTAAAATTTTTATAATTCATTAAATATTTTAAGTAGTTAATTTTTGTAATTTAAAATAATTTTGTGTAATTTTTAAATACATATCAAATTAAAAATAAGACAAAAATATAAAAAATTATAAAGAAGAAACAGAGAAAGCAGGACAACTTCCACATGCTTCCACCGCTTTTCTATGTATAGAAACTAGTATACGTACTCGTGCGATGCACGGATAATATTAAAATATTATTTTAAATTATTTTATATTGACATATCTCATTCCAAAATACTAAATCATATTAATTAAAAAAATTAAATATCATATTATTTATCAGTAAAAAACTAATTTAGAAAAAAAAATAAATTTAACCCAAACCATCTCCACCCCCAACCCACCCCCTCATCAATTTTAAATATAATAAATTATTTAATGTTAAATAATTATTATTTTTGTTGTTGGATTTTACCTTTATATTTAATAAATTAAGACATGTAATTACAATCCTTACCTTCATTTCATCTTTTCATTTTTTTAATTTTAATCTATCAATTCAACTTCAACAACTAACTACACTTTTTTTATAAAAAGGTTTTATCTTTCAATTCATTTCAAAACACTTAAGTGTGTCAATTACAAAAACTCTAATTTCAAAATATAAATTTCACCACTCTCAATTCAAAAAACAAAGCACATACAATTTAATACTTTTTAAAATTTTCAAATAAAGTTCAATTGCTTATAATTTTTTCACTGTTTGATTTTATCATTAATATTTTTAAGTATTTTATTTACACTTATTCTTATACTTCTAAATTAATTTAATTAAAATCTCTCATACCACTCTCAAAATCATCCATCCCCTCACCCCTCATACCAATTTTTATTTTTTAATTTTTTTTAACTTTTAAGTTTTTTTCCTTACCCTACCCAACCCCCAACTTGACCTCTTGTCTCCCCCCAATAGCTAAAAATTATTTATTTTATTTTTTAAAAAATAAATTATTTTCTCAACACCACCCACTCCACCACGAAACCCCCTCTAAAAGAAATAAATCATTTTATTTTTTATTTCTAGAAAACTTTTTTCTAACCCCCAAAAAATTTAACCTCTTTAAATTATATTTTTTAAGAATCTTTTTTCCTATCCCATCCCAACTAAACCTATATTCACCACTCTTTACCCTCCACCCACCTAGACCATCCCCTTACACAGACCCCACCTATTTCAATTCACTCCGATCATATTCATCTCTTTGTCACTATTCATTTTTATTGTTTAGTATTAGAATATATATATGTTTTTAGGAAAATATTTTTTATTTGCGTCGCAAACAAAAATATAAGTAAGAAACAATTTGTTTTCTTAAAAAATATTTTTCATGAAAATTATATTCCTTCATAATGAACACATCCATAAATTCATTAAAAAATGCAGTGATAAAAGATAGGAATGATATTCATCAAATCATAGGAAATATTATATATAAATGATAGTACTTTTGTAACAATAATATTCATCAAATCAAAAAAAATAATAGTATTATTTTATAAATCCAAAAACATGTTTGTTTTGTAACTTGAAATGATCAAGATTCATGAATCTAAAATGTAAAAATAGATGACGAGTACGATATATAATTATTATACAAAATATTGTTTGTGATGGCACCATGAACATTCACATATTGTAATTTTCAGATAGTTTAGTACACAATAAAGCAAGTAATGTCTGTATATACATTGTTCAAAAATAGCAAAAGATTGACTTTTACAAATTTAAGGAAAACAAATTGATTAAATTGGTGTACCTTGAACATTAATGGAAGAAGATGAAGATGAAAAATGACATATTCTTCCTGCATGTAAAAAAGAAAAATATTAAATCAAAAAATACTTTTTAAAATATTAAGAATGAAAAATTGCAGCAAATGAATTCATGAATAAAGCTAATGCTATATAGAGGAGTATATATAATAGAGCATAAGAAACTGGAATTCCATTTCAATTCAAATTCAAATACTATCATAGTTTTCTAGTTTATTAGTCTTTCTTATCCTTTCCTTTTCAAATGTAATATATAGCTACCTTATCTATATATTTTAATTGATATGAATATTTGAAATCACTGAGATAAAAATGATAATTTTTAAAATTTTATTTTATATTTAATATATAAATATATTTTATAGCATTGAAAAAGTATAAATTTATGCATTTACTACTCTCCACTCATGATTTCCTAGTTTTAAGCTAATGAAAATATGTTATTTTTTAAATCTAAAAAGTCAAATATTTTTTAAAAAATTCTAATAATAAGATTTTTATCTTCTATTATTATTATTAGTAGTAGTAGCTACAACAGCTACCGCAGCAGCGGCAGCAGTAGTAGTAGTAGTATGAAAATGCATCAAACATTTCATGGCATCTGCTGGTCATACCACTGAAAACGAAGAGGATTGCTTAGTAAGAGAATCACAAAGCATCCAGAGTAATGATGAAATTGATCTTGATGAATACCTGAAAAAATTTAAGGAAAAATTGAAAGAATCTTCCACGTCAGCAAAAGACAAAGGCAAAGGGATAAGATCGCAACAAACGCAAAACCCCACAATATGAATTATTGGGGAAAATAGCATGTGAAAATAACTTTTATAAAGTTGCTTTAATAAAGTAACTTTTACAAATGTAGCTTTTATAAAGTTGTAAATAGCTAGCCCACATTTTAAGTTTTTGTTTTGTCATTTTGTAATGAGAATCCTCTATAAAAGGATCTCATCTTCAGTATTAGAAAACAGGTTTTTAGAAACTACCTTAAATTATTACTCCTTTGAACCTTTTGTAAAATTTTCATCTTTTAAATAAAAGTTTGCATAGTTCCCAGAAGACACTGGTCACGCTCATTTACATTAAGGTACTTTAAATTTTATTGTTAATTATTTATTTTATTACCTTTACTTTATATTAGCCTAAATGATAGGCTAAATACTTTGTGTTGAACTATAACATACTAAGTTACCAGTATAATATGGTGCAAAGTACGTAAACAAGAATCTAATAACCTAACGGTATTAAGGTTACAAAGCATGATATGGTAGTCATAGTTTCAAGTCAGGCTATATGCCAGAGGTCCAGTTGAAAGGCCTATTGAAGCGAAGATGGCGTTGCAGGCTATATTTGGACTCGTGATGAATTAGAACTAGTTCTAAGAATTATTTGGCTACTTATAAGGAAACTCATAGATTCATGCATATTGGTTTAATAAAAGTTGCTTTTAAATCACTTACTTTAAGAGGTTTACCAGAAAGCTTTATAGCAGCTTTAAGAGATGGAAGAAACCAAGGCTGAAAAAAGTCTTTATAGGGACGGTTCAAACGAGTTTGGCCTATGACCCTGTTTATTTTAATGCTTATCCTAATTTGCAAATATCGTTGAGTGATGAGAATTCCTTAAAAGCTTTAATATTAAGTATTAAATTACATGGTTATAATTATGTGTCAGGGACTGAAGTTGTATGTTGTATGCATATGCTATAGGATTTATTATAAACCTTTATATGCTTTAAATCCTATGTATAAAATTATGAATTTTAAAAATAAGACTATTCTAATAGAAACTAATTTTGGTAGGTCAAAAGTTATTACTAGGCGGCCTATTAAATGGAATGAGATTGATTTTCCCAAAGAATGGTTTGTTGAGGAAGCTCCTCCTCCTCAAAATAATATGAATAGTGAAATTACAGAGGTTGAATAGACCACTGATGGTACTGTCAAGATCAGATTTACTGATTTCACACTTTTAATAAATAAAGTTGATAATTTTAGTGTTGCATCTATATTAACTAGGTCAACATGTTCTTACATTTCTCCTATTGATTATATTGTTAATTCTCCATCTAGAGCTTCTACTTCTCAAATAAGAGAAAGTACTAGAATAAATATTATTAAATTTGATAAAGATAATATAGCTAATGTTATTCCTGATTTGGATCCTACTGAATTAGAAATGGATTTTCCCATATGTTTAAAATGAATCAAAACAAAATTGATTTTAGTCCGGGATCACTGGCAAGGAAAAGAATCTCTAATGAGTTCTTTAAACCTAGATGAGAATTTTTTAGAAAATAATTTTTTCAGAACTTTAATAAAGAGGAAAAGACTTCTTTTCAGGAAGAATTTTATAAAGATCTTTCTGCTCACAATAAAATTATTGCTTTTGTTCCATGGTTTATGGCTAACTATGTTGTTAGTTATATTTCTATGTTAGAAAAAGATTATAAATTAAGTAATGGTGAGATCACCAAATGAATTTTTTTCCCCTCAATAATCTTTTCAAATCGAAAAAGATGACAAGATAGTTTATTTTACTGTATTTGCTAAATTACTTGAAAATAATACTGCCCTTATTACTGCGCAACATGTTAATGTCATGATAAAATAATAAAATTATGCTAATATTTATATGATCATATTGGGTGAACAAATTGTTTCTATTCATGATAGAATTGATAAGATATTCTCTGAATTAAAGAGAATAGATCATAGTGAAACTAAGAAGAATAATCAGGTCTCTATTACTACTACTAGTATACGGCCTCCCCCTGATATTAGGGATTTTAAGTTAAATAACGACTTTGAGGGAATAGAAAAATTATTAGAAAAAAATTAGGTGGATTAATAAGTCCCATCAATAGTCATTGTAATTTAGAGGAAAATAATGAAGTGCTTAGTGAGATTCATAAGATCTCAAAAAGGCATGCAAGAAAATCGGTCCAAAGGATGTATTACTATCCCAGACCAACTCCCCAAGATGTTTTATTAGAAGAACAAGATATAGTTGTCTCTAATAGTTTTAATGGTAAAGAAATCTATGAATGAAATTGTAACTCCTCGAGAGTACACCCTAGGCACCACATGGTGCTTATGATCCCAAGAGACCACAAGCTAACTCATGAGCTGGTACCTACTGTGATCACTGAGTAAAACTGATAACAAAAGATCATATGCAGAATTTAACTGAGAAATACCATAAGGTTTTAAATCATAGTTCTGATAAAGTCTATAAAACAATACTGATAATACTGATAAAATGGTTGATAATGACAACTGAAAACAGTAGACTGATTAACTGTTTGTACTAGTTTGAAAAGCCTCTCTGACTGACTGTGGAGCTAATAGGACAAGCCCGCAACTAAATCTGACTGAATGGAAAAATACTGAAACTGATGAAATAACTGAGATAAATAAATCATTTTCTCAAATTATGAGGACTAACTTCTGCTACAGCTAATAATCTAGTATGTCTATGCACTATTAGAGAACTAAGCATCCGAACCTATGATATTAAACATCATAGCGGAAGAAACGAGTATGCGATCAGTACTTTAAATGTACTAGTATGCTAAATGAGGTTAGGCTAGTATGCATGGTTTTATGTGCAGAAATAATAAATGACTGAATGAATAACAAGAAGTACTGAATAGAATACATGAAATCTATAAAGACTGAGAATGCATGAACAGGCATAAAACATGTTCTGAATATAATCTATAAACTGAGATATTGAATACTGATAAATGAATTACTTATATTTGTATGCTATGGTCAAGCAAAACTGAAAATGAATTAATGAGTTGATTACTGGACTGATACCGTGGGAGCTATCATCTAACTGACATGCCCCAATGAGCAAATTGGGGTCCAACATGTGTCCCGGTTAGAAGGGTGTCATTACCGTGCCACGAGTACTAACACTGATTGTGTGGATCCACTAATGTGCTGTCCCAAAGGACTAAGAGTGTCAAGCCTAAACTAACGGGTGACCCCTGAGAGGTAGCCAAGCGTTAACTAACGGGTGACTCCTCATATACTATGCTGGATTCATAGTTCTGGAGTACAAGGACTGTTACTAACAACGTTGCCTAACTAACAGAGAAGCCACCATCCCTTCACTCACTCGGTGCTAAATCCTACTTCCAACTAAACTGACTCAGGCTACTGAACTGTTCTAAGTTTAACTGATTATGATAACTGACTGAACTGATAATGCTCATAACATATATGAAACCATTCTGAAGATACTGAGACTAAGTAAATAACTAAGTTTTTGGGTATTCAAAATCCCCAGGAATCAATAGAAATAATAGCAAAATAGTACTAAAACTTTGAGGGAAAAATGTGAAAGCATTTATTCAAAATTCATTCTTTTAGGCATTTCATCAAACACTAGATATTCATAGTTTAAGATAAGCATGGGAATAGTTTAAAGCTTATAGTAATATCACGATTTTAATAACAACATCACTAATTATGATTTAAATTAACAAACAACACCATTCAAATGTGTGGGGTTTAATAACAACAACAATTTTATGTGAACATGGTATAGAATCAAAATTCATAGGGATTCATGGTTAAAATCACAATTAAAAACCACAATAACTTCTAAAAATCACAATTTTGAATTTGAAATTAGATTCTAGGGCTCCATGGGTGGAAGGTATCCATGGATGAACAATTAACATACCTTTACTGAGGAATTCGTGAAGGTCCTTGATGGTTTTCTTGAAACTTGAACTTGAATCTTGAAGGGCTAGCGTTTGTTCTTGAGAGAGGATTAGTTTCTTGGAGGGTAATTATGAATAATGGGGCACATAATTCTCCTTTAGGGTTTGAATCTCATGTTTTTGATGAATTTAGGGCAAAAAAAAGACCAAATAATCCCTGAAAAAATTAAAACGCGGACTGGAAATCCTAATTTTGCACTCTGGCATGACACGGTGCTATCGCGTTGCGCCACTGGAAAAAGGACAATCATGAAATTCCACCTTGGTGCGATGCGGTGCTATCGGGTGCTTCATTGTAAAAGGACAAGTGCGAAATTACACCTTGGCGCGACGCGGCGCCATCGCGGTGCTTCATTGGAAAAGGACGAGTGCGAAATTACACTCCAACACGATGCGGTGCTTGCTATACCGCGATTATTGGCATGACACTGTCCAATCATAGTGCGTCACTAGAAAAGGTTGAAACTGATTTTGGCCATCACCGCAACGCGGCATAATCGCGATAAGCTATTGTCCCTCACTAAAAGTGCCATAACTTCTAACCCCGGATATCAAATTCAGGTGAAATTGGTATCTCTGGAAAGCTAATTCAATTATCTATCTGTTGGTGGGTTTTGAGCTCTAAAATTCTCAGCAGAACAAAATATATACTCATTTGAAGTTGACTATATCAATATTTTTCTCAAAAACTCAATCGACAAGGAATATTTTGATTCGTCTAATAGCTAGGGGTTATTTGAGGCCTTAATACACATCAAACTCGCTCATACAACTATCAAAAAACTATAATTTATTTTTCTCAAGCTCAAATCATGGCTCTAATATTGTTTTTGATTCTTGGGGTATTACAGGAATATAGATGCATTTATTGATAGAAAAATTTCTACAGTAGCACATCGAATGTTGATGTACAGTACAATTAGCAAAATTCATGAAAATAATGATAAAACTATAGCAGAAATGATTACTACAGGATTCACAGGTTAGTTAAAAGATTGGAGGGATAATTATCTCACCCTAGATCAGTGTTCTAGGATTCTTCAGTCAATTAAGAGTGCATATAATCAGCAAGTTCATAATACTGTCTATACTTTAGTCCTTAATATTATGAAAAAATTTTCAGGCAGATGGTTTGATAATAGTGAGACTATTAGAATGATGCTTCAGAATTTAAGATGTAAAACTTTCACATCTTTTAGATGGTATAAATATGTGTTCCTATCAAGAGTTATGGAATTACCAGAGAGTAATAACTCTCACTGAAAGTCTAAATTCATAGATGGACTTCCAACACTTTTTGCAGAAAGAGTTCGAAATACTCTTAGAGGTTCCGCAATAAGTATTAACTATGATGAGTACACATATGAAAATCTTATTAATATTTGTACTCAAGAAAGGTTGTCCTTATCTAATAAGATTAGACTAAATCAACAGATCAAGAGATATCGTCTTAATGAAAGACAACAACTAGGAAAATTTTTTGAACAATTTGCCATTAATATTCCCAGTAGCTCTCGAGAACCTTTATACGCATAAGAAGAAAATAAAGTCTCCTCATAGGAAGACTAAGAGGATTGAAAAAAAAATAGAAGAAAGAAGGATAATATCTATTTTAAAGGACTTTCTACCATGTATTTCTTTATTGAGTTTTTATTGCATGGATAATGAAATGGTCAGTGGAAGTGAAGCCAAATCATTGAGTTTTCTACCATGTATTTATTTACTGAGTTTTTTATTCCATGAATAATGAAATGGTCTGTGGAAGTGAAGCCAAATCTTTCTTAGATAATAATCTAAAAGTAGCATGATCAAGGTTTTTAGAAACTTATTAAAGCTAATTTTATAAAAGCTACTTTATTATATTCCAAGCTACTTTTAGAAACTTTTATTAATGCTACTTTTAGAAACTTATTAAAGCTACTTTTATAAAAGCCACTTTTATATTATTTGAGAATGATTTGGCTTCACTTTCACTGACCATTTCATTATCCATAGATTAGAAAACTCAATAAAGAATTACATGGTAGAAATTTCTTTAAAATAGATATTATCCTTCTCCAATGTTATTGATTTTGGAGATACATCTAACCATTAAGCATATAAACCTTTAAATGATTCTGGTAAAAATTTTACGAATGGTTCATAATAAATCCATCATTGTCCAAACCAATTAGGAATATTCTGATTGAAAATATTTTCATAAATTTTTGTGAACCAAGAATGCTTCCTATTAGGATTTTCATATAACAGGGATTTATTAAAGCCTTCAACATGATCTCGATAGTTGAATTTTACTGAAATCTTTTATTCAGGATATAAATAATTATTTTCTTTAAGAGTGCTCATTGCCTACTCTTCTGGAGTAAAAATGTTTTTAATAATAATTTTTAAAAAGCTATATTCTTTTCTGATATTATTGGCTGGGTAGAAATATTGAATTTCAGTTGAGCCTGTTTGAGATAATATTGTCTCAAAATGCATTTTATATTTATATGCAGTAGTACCATATGAAGTATTATCCAAATACCTTTGCATTAATTATCATGGATCATCTTTCCATTTAAGATCATTTTTCTCTAAGATGAGTACTACTTCATCGATCTCATTTTGCTCATATAGCTCAAATTTTCATTACTGTCATCTGTAAGAGCACTTAAATATGAGGGAACATCATTTCCCCCTTTTTGAATTTTATAAAATCCAGGAATTTTTGATATATTTGTTGATCCTTATTAGGATGTGAAGTGCCTGAAATATTTGCAGAAATCAATTTTTGGTTTCCAATCTGGACAAGGACATTTCCCCTGCCCATTTTTAATCGCCTTCTTCCCCTGCCTCTATGAAAGGAGGTTGAAAATTGAGATTTCATCCTATATAAAATAAAATATATTAGTTCAAATATTCCTTGATGAGAAAGTTAGAAAAGTCAATCAAAATCAAACGGCGCCAATAAAGCTTGCCATCTCGCAAACATTTGTTTTTAGAGACATCATGTTTACAGTCTTTATTAAAAATAAAATTTTCTACCTGAAACTCAGTTTTTATTAAAAACTTTTGATTGTACAAAACTCCTTGAAATTTCAAAGCACATTTTATTATTGCAAGAATTTCTTTTGCCACAGTAGCATAATTCCCTTGGCTAGCATTCCATTTTCTTAAATAAAATTGAATAATATATGCTTGCTGGTCTTGTGGGGAATACTTCTTTAGAATTCCTAAATAAGTAATATCAGAAGCATTTATTTCTATTATTTTCTCCCAATTGGGATTGTCCAATGTAAGGCATGGTAGGTTATTAACCTTTACCTTGATATTTTTGACAGCTTGAGTATGCTCTTCTGTCCATGCTTTCGGATTCTTTTACAATCTATCATATAAGATAGTTGTATCCTTAGAAAGTTCCTTTATAAAAAGAGAAATACAATTGAGACTTCCCATAAATCTCTGCAATTAAGTTTTATCAGTAATAACATTCAAAAATTTAGAAGAAAATTCTATGCTTCAGTTTATAGGAATTATTTTTCCATTATCAATATTATCACCCAAGAATCTTATTCTTCTCTGAAAAAAAAGGGACATCTAGGGTTTAGATATTACTAATCCATTCTGCATAATAACTTTCTTGAAAAAATCAAGGTGTTTAAAATGTACCTCTATATTTTTTGTGAATACTAGAATGTCATCAATACAAACAATTATAAAATAGCTATATGGCATAAAAATATCATTCATAGTATTCTGAAATTCAGAGGGAGCATTTTTCAATCAAAAAAGCATCACATTCTATTCAAATTACCCCATGAAAATATTAAAAGCAGTTTTGTATTTATCTGCTTTAGTAATTTGGATCTACCAATAACCTGATTTAAAATCAAATTTTAAAATTATAATGGCATCGTATAATCTTTCTAATAAATCTTTTTTATTAGGAATTGGATATCTGGTCCATTTTAAAATTTATTTGAGAGGATTGTAATTAATAACTAACCTCAGAACTCCTCTCTCCTATTCAGCATATTTATTAACATAAAAAGCGGTCCATGACATGGTGATTTAGAACCAATTTCTTTTTTGCATAATTCCAAATATTCAGAATTTATTTGGCATTGTCTTGCCTTAGTAGGAATGTTATCCTCTTTAAAAGTGTCTTATATGGAAAACTAACCACGTGTTTCTTCCTTTTCCAAAATGCATTTGGATGGCCTCCAAATATTTCTAATGAAAACTGTTTTTCCAAAAATTCTATCTTTTCATTTAATTTAGAATTTTGCAAAGCTTCTTCTATTTTTAAACTGCAAATTTCATTTTTAAGAAAATCTAACTGTCTAGTTTTTGAAAGTATTTTTTCTTTTATTAAATTTAGAAATCTCGTATAAGGTGGTGAACACCATTCAAAAATAATTTCTTTGTTATTAAAAGTGCATATTACACCATTTTCATCCAACCTAGTGATAGGATATATATGAACAAACCATGGCACCCCTAGAATAATTTCATCACTAATATCTTTTATCAAAGCAAATGTTTCTGGCATACAGCATTTGTCTTGGCAAAGATATGCCTTGGGTATTTTATATTCAACTCTCATTCTATGACCACTAGCATTTCTTAAAACATGAGTAGTTTTATGAAAATATTTTAAATGTATCAAACCTTCTTGTATCCAATTACAATCTGCCTCACTATCAATGAGAGTTGTAAACTCTTTTTTAAAATTTTAATCAATTAAAAGAGTTATCTTAACATAGAATTTTTGCCGAGTTATCACTTCTAAAGTCTGAAGAAATCCTTTTTCTGGTAAGCTAGGACTGTTATCTACCTCATCGGTGACTAGTCCCTGATTCCATAAAGTAGATATTCATTTATCTAGAGTTATATTACTATCTTTGAGGATGGCAGTTTTCTACTTGAGATTAACAATCTCTGATTTTAAGTCTTGGGTTGTTGCAGGAGTATTAACAACTTTTACCTTTTCCATGAGAAGTCTTTAAACTTCTGTCATAGTATAAGACCCTACGGGGAGGAAAGTTTCACTTGTTCTTTGGAAGAACTTGTGGAGGGTGTGTCCATTTGACTCATTAATTGAGATCTTAATTGAGGATCTTCTATAATTTCTAGAAGTGTTGTCAGCTTATCATTTTCTAGAACATTTATTTTTAATTATTGAAATTGAAAATAACTATTATAAAAAACATCTTCTTCCTCAGTGTTATTACAAGATTGTCCTATTTGACAAGGCAAACATTCATCTTCAGAAGACATATAATCCTCATCATGAAGAACCCGTAAATATTCATCTGTAGATTCTTCCTCAGCATCACTATGTTGCGGACTTGAATTCTCTGGAGAAAAATTGAGTAATAATTTTCATAAAGATTGCTAAGACTTTAATCTTTTCATTAACGTTACAATCTTTAGCAAAGTGGCATATTCTCCCACAACTGTAGCAGGCATTAGACTTTTTGGATTTAATAAAATTCCTTTTTTATTTAAAATCCTTCTTTCTTCTATATTTTTCTCAATCCTCTTAGTCTTCCAATGAGGAGTCTCTTTTTATCCTTATGTCTATAAAGTTCTTTAAATCTCCTGGGAATCTCGATGGCAAATTTCTCATAAAATTTGCCTAGTTGTTGTCTTTCATTAAGACGATATCTTTTGATCTGCTAATTTAGTCTAATTTCATTACATAAGGACAGCCCTTCTGGAGTACAAATATTAATCATCTTTTCATAAGTGTACTCATCATAGTTAATACTTGATGCAGAACCTCTAAGAGTCTTCCGAACCCTTTCTGCAAAAAGTGTTGGAAGCCCATATAAATTTAGACTTCCAGTGAGAGTTATTACTCTTTGGTAATTCCATAACTCTTGATAGGAAAATATCTTTATTCCATCTGAAAGATGTGAGAGTCTTACATCTTAAATTATGAAGAATCGTTCACTATTATCAGACCATCTGCCTAAAAAATATTTCATAATATTAAGGATTAAAGTATAGACAACATTATGAATTGGCTGACCATCTTCACTATTAATTGACTGAAAAATCCTAGAACACGGATCTAGGGTGATATTATTATCCCACCAACCTTTTAACTGACCTATGAATCTTACAATAATTATTTCTGCTAGAGTTTTATCATTATTCCTATGAATTTTGCAAATTTTACTATACATCAACATTCGATGTACTACTGTAAAAATTTGTCAATCAATAAAGCCATCTATATTTTATTCATAGATTTCTTTACCATTAAAACTATTAGAGACAATTATATCTTATTTTTCTTATAAAACATCTTGGGGAGTTAGTCTAGGATAGTAATACATCCTTTGGACTGGTTTCCTTACATGCCTTTCTGAGATCTTACGGATCTCACTAAGTACTTCATTATTGTCCTCAAAATTATAATGACTATTGATGGGACTAAATTTTAATCCACTAATTTTTTTCTAATAATTTTTCTATTCCCTCAAAGTCATTATTTAACTTACAATCCCTAATATCAGGGAGAGACTGTATACGAGTAGTAGCAATAAAGACCTGATTATTCTTCTTAGTATCACTATGATCTATTCTCTTTAATTCAGAGAATATCTTATCAAATCTATCATGAATAGAAATAATTTGGGGCAACATAATTTTCCAGTAATTTAGAAAATGCAGTAAAATAAACTATCTTTTCATCTATTTTGATTTGAAAAGATTGTTGAGGGGGAAAAACTGATTTGGTGATCTCACCATAACTTAATTTATAATCTTTTTCTAACATAGAAATATAGCTATCACATATTTAGCCATAAACCATGGAACAAAAGAAATAATTTTGTTGTGAGCAGAAAGATCTTTATAAAATTCTTCCTGAAAAGAAGTCTTTTCCTCTTTCTTAAGGTATTGAAAAACTATTTTGTCAAAAGTTCCCATCTAGGTTTAAAGAACTCATTAGAGATTCTTTTTATTATCGATGATTCCAGATTAAAATCAATTTTGCTTTGATTCATTTCAAACCTGTGGGAAAATCCATTTCCGATTCAGTAGGATCCACATCAGGAATAACATTAACTATATTATCTCTATCTAATTTAATATTAGTCATTCTAGTACTCTTTCTTATTTGAGAAGTAGAAGCTCTAGATAGAGAATTGATAATATAATCAATAGGAGAAATGTAAGGAGACGTTGACCTTGTTAATCTAGATACAACACTAAGATTATCAACTATATTTATTAGAGGTGAGAAATCAGTAATCTGATCTTAACAGTACCATCAGTGGTCTATTCAACCTCTGTAATTTCACTTTTCATATTATTCTAAGAAGGAACAGCTTCCTCAAGAATTCATTCTTTGAGAAAATCAATCTCATTCCATTTAATATTCTTGATAAAAGATGTGTTGAACATATAATCCCTATTGTTACTAATATACCATGGCTCTGATACCATAAGAGAGCCGAATCACTTCATTGATATTAGAGTAACCTATACACAAGGCATAAACTTAATAGTCGTAGTTCTAATTCATTATGAGTTCAAACATAGCCTGCAACACCATCTTGCCTTCAATAGGACTTTCAACTAGACCTATGGCATATAGCTTGAATTGGAAATATGACTATCATATCATGCTTTGTAACTTTAATACCAGTGGGTGATTTGATTCTTGGTTACGTACTTTGCGCCATATTATACCAGTAACTTAGTATGTTATAGTTCAAAACAAAGTATTTAGCCTATCATTTAGGCTAATCTAAAGTAAAGGTAATAAAATAAATAATTAACAAAAAAATTGAAAATACCTTAATGTAAATTTGAGTGACCAGTGTCTTCTGGGAACTACGCAAACTTTTATTTAAAAGATGATTTTTTTACAAAGGGAGTAAAAGAGTAATAATGTAAGGTATTTTCTAAAAACCTGCCTTCTAATACTGAAGATGAGATCCTTTTATAAAGGATTCGCGTTACAAAATGACAAAACAAAAACCTTAAACTTGGTCTGACTATTTACAACTTTATAAAAGCTACTTTTATAAAATCTACTTTATTAAAGCTTCTTTATAAAAGTTATTTTCACATGCTATTATCCCAAATAATTCATATTGTAGGGTCTTGTGTTTATTACAATCTTACCCCTTTGTCTTTTTCTGACCTGGAAGATTCTTTCAATTTTTCTTTGAAGTTTTACAGGTATTCATCAAGATTAATTCCATCATTACTTTGGATGCGTTGTGATTCTCCATTTAAGCAATCTTCTTCGTTGTCAGTGGTATGACCAGCAGATGCCATGGAAACTTCTGATGTATTTTTTATTTCCAGATTTCTCATTAAATCTTTCTTGATTTCCACCATATATGAAGCTTTTAGTTCTAACCTGGATATGATTCCTTTCATCATCTGAAGTCTTGATACTTTTGAAAGGACTAATATCATCTTTTTCTTGCTATGGTACCATATCTCATTCTTCTTTGTATTCAGTAATGGCTGCTTTTATTGAATCGATTATTCCTTGTCCACGGATATGTCCATCTGTTGTCTTCTGATTTAGTTTATTCCACAATATTGTATAAAAAATTCTTGTGAGGCATTGAAAATTATTAAGATTTGGCTTCACTTCCATAGATCATTTCATTATCCATAGAATAGAAAACTCAATAAAGAAATATATGTTAGAAATTTCTTTAAAATGGATATTATCCTTCTCCAATGTTATTAATTTTCGAGATACGTCTAACCATCCAGTATATACACCTTTAAATAGACCTGGTAAAAAATTTACCGATGGTCCATAATATATTCACCACTGTCAAAACGAATTAGGAATAGTCAAATTAAAAATATTTTCACAAATTTTTATGAACCAAGAATGCTACCTATGAGGATTTTCATACAACAAGGCTTTATTAAAGCCTTCAACATAATATTATCAATATTATGACCCAAGAATCTTATTCTTGTCTGAAAAAGGGACATATTGGTTTTAGATATTACTAATCCATTCTTTATAATAACTTTCTTGAATAAATCTAGGTGTTTAAAATGTATCTCTATATTTTTTGAGAATATTAGAATGTCATCAATATAAATAATTATAAAATTGCTATAAGGCATAAAAATATCATTCATAATATTTTGAAATTCAGAGGGAGCATTTTTCAATCCAAAAGGCATCACATTTAATTCGAATTGACCCATGGGAACATTAAAGACAGTTTTGTTATTAAAATTGCATATTACACCATTTTTATTCCACCTAGTGATAGGATATATATGAACAAACCATGGCACCCCTTCAATAATTTCATCACTAATTTCTTTTTTCAAAACAAATGTCTCTGGCATATAAGATTTGCCTTGGTAAAGATATGCTTGGGTATTTTATATTCAACTCTCATTCTATGAACTCTAGCATTTCTTAAAATATGAGTGATTTTATGAAAATATTTTGAAGGTATCAAACCTTCTTGTATAAATGACAATCTGCCCTACAATCAATAAGAGTTCTAAACTCATTTTTAAAATTGTAATCAATTAAAAGAGTTATTTTAGCATAAATTTTTTGCTGAGTTACAACTTCTAGAGTCTTAAGAAATCCTTCTTCTGGTAAGCTAGGACTGTTATGTACCTCACCGGTAACTAGTCCTTGATTCTCTAAAGTAGATATTCATTTATACAGAGTTATATTGCTATCTTTGAGAATTGCGATTTCCTTCTTAAGATTATCAATCTCTGATTATTAGTCTTGGGTTGTTGCAGGAGTTTTAACAACCTTTGCCTTTTCCTTGAGGAGTCTTTGAACTTCTGTCACGGTATAAGGACTCTTTGAGGAGGGAAGTTTCACTTGTTCTTTGGAAGAACTTATGGAGGGTTTGTCTATTTGACTCATTAAGTGAAATCTTAATTGAGGATCTTCTATAATTTCTAGTATTGTTGTCAGCATTTCATTTTCTCAAACATTTATTTCTAATTCTTGAAATTGAGAATAAATATTATAAAAAATATCATCTTCCTCAGTGTTATTGCAAGGTTATCCTATTTATCAAGAGAAACATTTATCTACAGAAGATATATAATCCTCACCATGAAGAACCCATAAATCTTCATCTGTAGATTCTTCCTCAGCATCACTATGTTTTGGACTTGAATTCTCCGGAGAAAAATTGAGGAAAATTTTGCATAAAGATTGCATCATCTCATCATCTATACTGAGACTCTTAATATTTTCCTTAACCTTACAATCTTTAGCAAAATGGCCTATCCTCACATATTTATTACAGGCATTAGGCTTTTTGGATTAAATAAAGTCTTTTTTTACTTTAAAATCCTTCTTTCTTCTATATTTTTTCTCAAGCATCTTAGTCTTTTTATGAGGAAACTCTTTTTTCTTCTTATGCCAATAAGATTCTCTAGAAATCCTGGGAATATCGATGGAAAATTGCTCACAAAATTTTCCTAGTTGTTGTCTTTCATTAAGAGGATATCTCTTGATCTACTAATTTCATCTAATCTCATTACATAAGTATATCTCTTTTTGAGTACAAATATTTATCAGCTTTCCATAAGTGTACTTATCATAGGTAATACTTGTTGAGGAACCTCTAAGAGTTTTTCGAACCCTTTCTACAAAAAGTATTGGAAGCCTATCTATAAATTTAGAATTCTAGTGAGAGTTATTACTCTCTGGTGATTCCATAACTCTTGATAGGAACACATTTTTATACCATCAGAAAGATGCAAGAGTTTTACATCTTAAATTCTGAAGCATCTTTTTAATCGTCTCACTATTATCAGACTATCTGCCTTAAAAATTTTCTATATTATTAAGGACTAAAGTATAGACAACATTATGAACTAGCTGACCATATTCACTCTTAATTTGCTAAAGAATACTTGAACACTGATCTAGGGTGAGATAATTATCCTACCAACCTTTTAACTGACCTGTGAATCCTGCCGTAATCAATTCTGCTATAGTTTTATCACTATTCCCATGAATTTTGCAAATTGTACTGTACATCAACATTCAATGTACTACTATAGAAATTTATCTATCAGTAAATCATCTATATACCATTCATAATTTTTTTTTACCATTAAAACTATTAAAGACAATTATATCTTGATCTTCTAATAAAATATCTTGGGGAGTTGGTCTAGGATAGTAATACATTTTGGGGCAAAGATCTAGGGTTTCAACTAAGGTATTACTTTGGGGCTTGTCTTGGTGAATTCTTTCCATCAATTTTCTTGGTTTAAGGCATTATTCTCTTCCCTACTTGTAATTTCAATTAAAGACATGGTTATATGGTTGATTTCATGGTTTTTACTTTTGCATGATTTTGCTTTTCAATCATTGAATTGGGGGTTTTGATAATTAAAGGCTCGATTATGACTTCTTATATTTTTAATTATGCTTTTTATGCATTAATGGTTGTTTTGGATAATGGAGTTGCATGGTAATGGTTTAATTGTAATGGAATTTGGTTTTGGTTGTGCTATGCCCCTAAGTTGTTTAGTAAAATGCTTATAAAGATATGTTCATTGCATTGACTTATGTTAATGGAACTCTTGCTTGTTTTCAGCTTATATATAAAATCTTAAATATTTTTCAATGTTTTACAAAGGTTTTTGGATAATTGGTAATGCTTGTGGAGAACATGGTAATCTCCCAAGAGGTTAATATGGTAAATGGAAAGGGCACCGAAAGTCCCCTTAATCTAAATGGTTTGGCTATGGATAATGCTTATAATGGTATGAAGATTCCACTAGTTTACCAAATATCCTTGATTAATAAATGGATAATTGGATTGTTCGAACTTGGTTTTAATTGGGCATTAGTGGCAAGAAGTGTAACCTAAGTCGTGAAAGGTGGCGATCTTGGGGGGATAAAAATTGGAAACTCATATTTACTGATATGAGAGGTCTTCAATGGCCACGTGTGAGGGTCACATTTACATAAGAGGGATGTACTAGCCATCCCAAATTTTTTGCATTGTCATGTGGCTACACACACTAGGACCCTTTCACCAGGGAAAGCTGAACCCATATGGCCCATGAGAGGTAGGGCGGCTAAGCTACACAACCCAAGTTAAGGTTTTAAATGGCATGCAAAACCCAGTCCCTTTTCCCAGAACTTACATATATGTATGGTTGTTTGCATTGGATAGTTTTCACTTGGTTTGATAAATAGCATTACTTTATCCCAATCCTGAGTTTTATGCTAGTGTTCACTCACTAACCCGTCTATTAGCAATTGTATACCCATGCTATGAAGGAACCAGATATTTGACTCTTCTTTCATAGTACTTGATTCAAGGACAGCTAATTGGACTGAAGTAGTGAGCTTCCATTCTTTCGGAAGGCATCATTTCATGTTGGACATTCTTAGACTTTTTATTTTCTTTTTGGATATTGGTTTTGGCCATGGTTGGGGGTATGTCCCAACCGAATATTTGTATTCTTTTAGATAGAGGCTTTGTGGTACTACTAATGGTGGAATGAGATGGATCAGTATTGGTGTTGACCTTAGCATCGAGATAGATATTGGGCTTACACCCATGGACAATATTATTAGTTGTTCCATCGTATTATATTTTAGGTCTGACTTTCATATTATGTGTTGATATTCTCTTTGGTTTGGCATGGTATGGATGATTGGTTTGGTATGGACAAACTTGGTTGGGTTGGTCATGGTGGTGACCCTATCCCAAAGTCTTCATGAGAGTATTGTGCAATCTTATTATATGCTCAAAATTTAGCTCATCTAAGATTGTATAAGGTGGTTGGGTTAGGTTGAGGGGATAGTATCTAGTCCTAGGTGGACTTGGGATGCCCATTATGATAAGGCCTCGATCGGGGTTGCATCAAGTTGGTATCAGATCCTAGGTTCATGGTTAATTGGGAGTCGACAAAGTCGTGTTGAGTAGAGTTTCTTTTAGGGGTATGTAGTGTACCACACTTATAAGGGAGAGGCTGCAAGACATGTAGGAATGTGTCACTTTCTTGGTATTCTTTCTTCTTGCTTAACTTCTAAATCCTGTAATCTTCTATAATCATTGTTTTTTTATCTTTCAGATCATGCCTTCTAGATTTAGAACACAATGAAATTCTTTAGTCCCATTTAGGGATATTGCTGAAAAAGTACCTCATATGTCTGGAGTACATCATCGATTTTGTGGTCTTATTCCTGATTATACCGGAGTTCCTCCTATTTCTCCTACTACTCCTCAGGTCCCTCAGGGCAATATGATGAATGCGGAGTTTCATCAGTCTATGTCTGCTATTTCCCAACTGGTTGATACTCAGGTCAAGTAGGGTACGACCAGTATTGTATCTATTGAGGCCGCTAGGCTTGGACAGTTTATGAAGATGGGTCCTCAGACTTTTGCAGGAGTAAGGGTCGAGGAAAACCCACAGGACTTTCTTGAAGAGGTGGAGAAGATCTTTCTTGTAATGAGGCCTACTAATATGGAAGAAGTAAACTTTACAACTTATCAACTCAAAGAGGTTATTTATCTGTGGTATGAGGAGTGGTATAGAGATAAGAGTGATATAGAAGAGGATGGTTTGTAGAAGGCCTTTTTTGATGCATTTATGGATTGGTTTTTTTCTCAAGAGTTGAGGAAAGCTAAGATGAAGGAGTTTGTGAACCTCAGGCAGAACGAGTATGCTTTAAAATTCCATCAATTGTCGAGATATTCTTTTAATTTGGTGGATGATATGAGGTCGAGAATAAAGAAGTTCACTTCCGAACTGAATAGATATCTGATTCTGAAGAGCAACATTATTTTACTCATGAAGGATATGGACATGTCGAGGCTGATTGTTCATATGTAGAAGGTTGAAAATAAAAAGAGAAGACAGGTAAAATATGAAGATAGGCATGGTAAGCGAGATAGGTTTTCTGATTAAGGAGATGTCCAGTCTCAAGGTGGTAGAGATGGTGGGAAATGGCAGAAAAAAAAATGGGGGAGTTCTGGTTCCTTCTTTACTTCTAATGCTCCTTATCCCTAGTAGTCGAGCGACAGGCATCATCATAGTGACAATTCTCGGGCGCAGGGAGCCCAGTCTCAGGCAAGTGGAGGTCAGTCTATTTCCTTGTGTCCTTCTTGTCGTCTTTACGGCTGTCCTTATTAGGGATTCTGTGAGAAAGGTAGGAATAAGTGCTTTAAATGTAGAAAAATAGGCCATCAGCTCAGGGATTGTCTGTCTACCAAGGTTTCTATAGGCCAAATAAGATTTTAGCTGCTTCATCTTCTATTCCTACACTTGGTGGTATGACATTTTCTTCTTTACCATTCCTAGTTTCATGCTGGTGGGAATAGGTTGTATACTTTGGCGTCCCATCAGGAATCTGAGGAATCGCTTGATGTTGTTACCGGTACGTTACATTTTTTCTCTCGTGATATATATTATTTGCTTGATCCAGGTTTGACCCTTACTATGTGACTCCTTATGTAGTTGTCTTTTGGTTTCGATCTAAAAGTTATTTTGGATCCATTCTTTATTTCTACCCTGATAGGAGATTCGGTTATTGTTGAATGGGTCGATAGGAGGTGTATGGTATTTGAGAGTGGTAGGCAGACTTTAGCGAATCTATTTGAGTTGGGTATAGTAGATTTTGATGTAATCTTGGGCATGGATTAGTTGCATTCTTGTTATGTAAATTTGGATTGTCAAACCCGTAGGGTCATCTTTAGGTTCCCTAGTAAGCCGAAAATAGAATGGTAAGGTTGTTCCTTAGTGCTTAGGGGAAGTTTATTTCTTATTTTAGCGCCTGCAAGTTAATCTCTAGAGGTTGTCTTTATCACTTGGTCTGGGTTAAAGTTTCTAATTTGTAAGGTCTTTTATTATCTTCGGTCCCTGTGATTAATGAGTTTCCAGAGGACTTTCCGAATGATCTTCCAGGAGTTCTTCCAGATAGGAAAATAGATTTTGGTATTGATTTGCTTCCAGACACTCGTCTAATTTCTATTCCTTCGTATAGAATGGCTCCAGCTGAATAAGGAAACTCAAGGAGCAAATTTATGGATCTTTTAGACAAAGGATTTATTCATCCTAGTGTTTCCCCGCGGGGTGCACTGGTGTTGTTCGTACGCAAGAATGATGGTTCTCTTCATATGTGCATCGACAACAGACAGTTGAATAAGGTAATGGCCAAGAATAAATATCCTCCCCTTCAGATGGATTATCTGTTTGACTAATTGCAAGGTGCAAAGTTATTCTCTAAGATAGATCTTTGGTCTGGGTACCATCAGTTGAAGATTAGGGAGGTGGATATCCCTAAGATGGATTTTTGCACTAGGTATGGGCATTATGAGTTTTTGGTAATGTCATTCAGATTGACAAATGCCCCAGCAGTGTTTATAGATCTGATTAATAGGGTGTTTTGACAGTATTTAGATCTCTTCATCATTATATTTATTGACAATATCCTAGAGTATTCGAAGGGTAAGGAAGATTATGACAATCACCTTCATGTGGTGTTACAGACCTTAAGAGAACAACGGTTGTTTTCTAAGTTCTCTAAGTTCGAGTTATGGCTGAATGTTGTGACTTTCTTAGGTCATATCATTTCTAGTGAAAGGATCATGGTGGATCCGCAGAAGGTGGTTGTGGTAAACAAGTGGCCTAGACTTATAACTCTATCTGATATTCGGAGCTTCTTGGATTTAGTCGGGTATTATAGGCGAATTGTGGAGAGCTTCTCATCAATAGTTGCTCCTTTGACTAAGTTGACTTAGAAGAAGGTTAAGTTTTTTTGGTCGAATGCGTGTGAGGGGAGTTTAGAGAAGTTAAAGTATAAGTTAACTTTGGCTCCAATTCTGACTTTGCCAAAAGGCAATGATAGGTTCATGGTTTATTATGATGCATCTCGGGTCGGTCTTAATTGTATTGTGATGCAGCGTGGGAAAGTGATAGCCTATGCTTCCAGAAAGTTGAAGGTGCATGAGAGGAACTATCCTACTCATGATTTGGGGCTATTGTTTGTTGTGTTTGCTTTGAAGATATGGCGGCATTATTTGTATGGGGTCCACGTAGATATCTTTTCTGATCACAAGAGTTTATAGTATGTGCACTCACAGAAAAAGCTCAAGCTCAGGCAGAGGAGATGGATTGAGCTTCTTAAGGAGTAAGATATGAGTCTTCACTACCATCCAGGTAAAGGTAACATGGTTACTAATGCTCTTAGTAAGTTGTCCATGGGTAGTCTGGCTCATTAGGAAGAAGGAAACTGAGAATTGGTAAAGGATATTCATCGCTTGGCAAATCTTGGGGTTCGTCTCTTGGACATCAAGGATGGTGGTGTAATGGTGCAAGAATTGGTTAGATCATCTTTTGGTGTGGAGATTAAGGAAAAGCAAGTGTTGGATTATGCCTTGATAAAAATTAAGGGAAGCATTGGTGAGCAAAAGGTGGTAGATTTTGAGATTAACGAAGATTGTAATTTATAGTACCAAGGGAGGTTGTGTGTTCTTGATGTAGACGGTTTGCGGCAAAGGATCTTGGCTGAGGCACATGAGTCGCGCTATGTTTACCATCCTGGTTTTACTAAGATATACAATAATCTCAAGGAGATCTATCAGTGGAGTGGCATAAAGTGGAACGTGGTTGATTTTATGTCCAAGTGTTTGGTATGTCAACAAGTTAAGGTTGAGCACATAAGGCCTGGTAGGTTGTATTAAGAGATTAAGATTCCTGAATGGAAGTTGGAGGAAATTAATATGGATTTCGTTATTGGTCTTCCTCGGTCTCGAAACTAATTTGATTTGATTTGGGTTACTATGGATAGGATTATGAAGTTTATGCATTTCTTGCCTGTTCCGACTAGCATTTCTGTGGAGGATTATGCAAAGCTTTATCTTCAAGAGATTGTGAAACTGCATGGGGTGCCTGTTTTGATTATTTCCAATCACGGTACACAATTTACGTCCTACTTCTAGCCGTATATCCAAAAAGGGTTGGGGACTAAGGAGAGTCTGAGTATGACTTTCCACCCGCAGTCGAATGGGAAGGAGGAAAGAACTATTCAGACATTGAAAGATATGCTTTGAGCCTGTGTGATTGATTTTGGTGGCAGTTATGTGGAGCATCTACCTTTGGTAGAGTTTGATTACAACAATAGCTATCATGAGAGTATATGTATGGCTCCTTTTGAGGGGTTGTATGGTAGGAGGTGTAGATCTCCTATTGGTTGGTTTAAGCTCAGCAAGGCTGATTTTTTGGTTCGTATTTGGTTTGTCAAGCTATGAAAAAGGTGAAGGTGATTCAGGATAGGCTCAAGGTTGCCCAAAGTCTTCAAAAGTCATATGCGGATGTTAGGCGTAGAGATTTGGAGTTTGTAGTTGGGGATAAGGTTTTCATTAAGGTGTCTCCTATGATGGGAGTAGTAAGGTTTGGCAAAAAAGGAAAGCTCAGTCCTCGATACATTGGTCCTTATGAGATTTATTGGAGAGCAAGTAATGTTGCGTATGATTTGGAGTTTCCATCTCCTTTGAGATTGGTTCATCTGGTATTTCATATTTCTATGTTGAGGAAGCACATTGGTGATTCGTCTTCGATTGTTCCTTTGAAAGGTTGGATATCTCAGATTCTCTGTCTTATAAAGAGGTCCAAGTTGAGATATTCAACAGGCAGGTTCGTCGGTCGCGGACCAAGGATTTGGCTTTGGTTAAGGTTCTATGGCAGAACCACAAGGTGGAAGAGGCCACATGGGAAGTGGAAGGGGACATAAATTCCAAGTATCTGCTCTTGTTTTTTGCTCCTGATATTCGTACGGAAGGTATGTGTTCTTGAACACATCATTATTTTCTGAGTTTGTTAATGAAAAGATTAACATCTTTGCCTCTTTGTTTTCAAACTTTGTTAATGAGGTGTTTGATAATACAAATGAATCTTTGTGTGGTTTCCCTTACCTTATCCGTCATTCTGGGATGAATTTCCCTCATGGGGCAAACTGAAGCATCCCAGGTTTGTACCATAGAAAAATTTCTAGGAATCTCATTCTTCGAAGGCTTGAGGATTTCATGTAAATCATGAAATAATTCCTTACCTGCACCTAAGCCTTCATACAAACCTATTAACTCTTGCAGTAATCCTTTCCAACTAGTTGTAGTACTTGATAGAATAATAAGGGCAATTATATGGCTTTGTGTATTCATTGTTTGAAATTTATCGTCAAAGAGGGATATTTAAATAACAGTCCTTGAATTAAATGGATCGTTTGAAAAGGACTCTTTTGAGGTGACATCATGTGAATGATAATTATGATTGTTGATTCTCGAATTAGGTGTCTTATGTGTATGTATGTAACATAGCTAGAGTGTAATGCCAAGCATATATCCCTATGAGTTAGAGTTACAGAATATATGTACATATTTAAGCGTGAGTCCTTGCTAGTTACAACAGTAGCTCTGTGATCTGCATGCATTCATGAAATTGTGTTAAGTTGTTTAAGGACAAGCAATCATCCTAAATTAAGGGTGTTGATGTACCAGCTCATGACAATATATTTTTCATCTTCAAAGAAGGATTGTTGACACCTAATTTTTACCCTCCACAACTACGATTAATCTCGAGTTTCTGCGATTTTCAAATAAAATCGCAACAATTATTTTTTCCAAATAAATGCATTTTAAAATATGTATTTGGGCTAAATTTTTTATTTAAGTGATAATTATATATTTTCGTATTTACATATACGAGATTGTATAAACGATGTCATTAAAATGAACATTTTCATCAATATCAACTTTTAATTAAGGATAATCTTTGAAAATAAATGTAATGATCAAAATCTTGATTTATATATAACTTATTCTCAAAAATAATTTATTTGGATAAATATTTATTCAATTTTATCAAATCAAGAAGCTCAGGATTAAACAAGGTGTTAATTCGTATCGAATTTTAATTTGATTTAGTCAATTTATAAAATTTGACTCTAATTGAAATCAAATAGGCCCCAATTGTAATGCAATTGACCGATGAGGTATTCAATTTGGTTACAGTTTAAATAAGTTGCGTAAATTATAATCTTAATCCCCAAATTACCTTTTCCTAAATGGGATTATTGTAATCCAATTAAATTTAATTAGTGCAACATTCCACAATTTTAACCCACTAAAAAGTACCCCCCAGCAGCCCATTTAAATATCAGCTTCCCCAACCCAAAATCAGATACAACTCCAATCCCTCATCAAGACCAATAACATATCAGCAAGCCCAATCTTCAACCCAACAACTCCTGACCCGGCCCATGTCATCTCATCTTCCCTCAAATAACCTTAAAAACAATATAACCAAGGTACAATCGGCTTCTGCCCTCTTCAACGTACAATAACCATGCTCTATCCATGACCCGTCTCAGACCCGAATTCATCAAACCCATCAACAACATCAAACAACCCGATATTAACCCCCAATGATCCAAAATCTACCCGTAACCATGACCCATCTTAGCGTATGGCCTCAACAGCCCGAGAATCCTCTAGAAATGTATAGGTGTCCGCTCCAACGGCTAGAGGCCAAAAATTTTGAGATGAATGGTAAAAAATTGTACATAGTTGCTCGATTCTCATGGGTTGGGGGAGAAAAAATTCATTCCTTCAATTCCATTGGTTGGAAAATTTTGGGTTTCATCAAGAAGATTCCAAAATTAGTTCAATTAGTTGGCGGAGAACTCTTTCGGGAGTTCAAATTTTGAATTCCCCTTTGGGGGAGAAAAATTTCATTCCTTCAATTTCATTTATTGGAAAATTTTGGGTTTCATCAAGAAGATTCCAAAATTAGTTCAATTGGCTGGCGAAAAACGCTTTTGGGAGTTCAAATTTTGAATTCCCCTTTGGGGAGAATAGCAAAATTATTCTCATTTGAAGCCCTTAGTTTATTCTCTATAAAAGGAGGGGGGAAATTCTAGGGTTTGGGAAATGGTTTCGAGAAATTAGAGTGAAATATTTTTTTTGGTTCTCTCTTTCTCTTTTGGGAGCCAAAGAATTCTAAAGTCCAAAATTAGGGTTAGAAAATTTTGTTGGGAATCCTGAAAACAAAAGTTTTTTTTTGTGAAAATTTTCTCATCTACTTTTTCTCTTTGGAAGCTGGTCGATCAACTGGAAATTCCATAGTTGAAAACATTATCTCCTGGTGGTAACGGTTCTGCTGATAGCTCAGGTTCCCGTTTTGCTGCTCCAAAGGAGGTAAACATGCACTCGCCCCTTTTAACTTATCGTTTTCTTTTGCATCCTTCTTTCCTCGTAGAAGTAGTTATCTGTTTGTCGATGAATGAGGATGGGTTGTCTGTTGTAGAGGCCTTAAGATCTATAGGTTTCTCTGAGTGTAGTAAATGTTGAATTTCGGTTAAGTTGGGGTAGTGTTTGTTTTAAGTTATTTAATGGGTTACTACTGTTATATCTATCTTGACATCGATTTTGTCATTTGCGCGTGATATTGCTGAGTATTGACTGTGTTTGAAAGCTATTTCCATAACTAAAGGTTTCATATTTGTAGGGGTTGAGGAGGTTTTGTTCGTTGTTAGTAGTTGACGTTGTTAGCTGGTAGCATCATTAGCGAAACCTCCTCTTGAAGTTCTGGCCATGTGCTCCTTGTGGTAGAATTATAAAGTTCGTTTTTCTGGGAATTTAGATTGAGAACTTTGAGAATTCATTTTACCTTTGAGCTTTTTATGTTTACTGTGTGTCTGTATGATTTACTCGCAACTTACATGATGTCTTTTGATTCACGATGTCGAAAGGGGCCTGTAAGTTTGCATAATATCAATCCTGAGGATTTCCAATATCCTAAGTTTGTTCTTTTACATTATTCAATAAAAAGGAGGGAGGGACTTGTTTAAGTTTTCAAGCTGATCAAATAATTTTGGAATCCGATAAGGCCCTGCTCCCTCGTCATTTTATTAAGACTACATATCTTGTCCAAATGGTTATGTCATTGCCAGACTGCTTCACCTTCTGCCTTTGTTCTATTTCTAAAATGCGACTAGCAGAGCTTATGTATACTTAAGTCGCAGAGGAGTTTAGATTGATATAACATCACTTTCATCCCAAGTTTATAGTTCAGTTGTGGAATAATTTTTTGTTGCTTCGCGAATTGCCTATCTATGATGGCACAACTCGCTTTGAATCGACTATAGACGATGTGCTCAATTTGTAGGCCGAAATAACGAGAAGAGATCGAGTTCCGAAACCCGTCTCTCCAAGTGTTGAACTAATTGATAAACTTTCTCGTATTTTCTTTTGATTCAGTATCATTCTCTTGAATATATAAATAAGTGATTCTTTTTCATAAACGCGTGATTATGTAGGAGCCTACTGGTGAATTTCAAAGCTGTGCATTCTATTTCTCAAAGTGCTTAAAATGGATAATTTGGATCATCCACTATGGATGGATGCCAATTTATTTTTCATTAATTTCAAACTCGCTGATTGATGTATGATTCTTTAAATTATTTTATATATCATTTTATATCTTTTGTGTGTTGGTTGAAAATTTAGAATGGGCTTAATTCATTCATTGTTTCTTTGCATGCATCTGCCTTTGAGTCCAAACGGACTCTTTCCCGTCGGTGCATTATCAATTTGGGCCATTGAGGCCCATCCCTCATGAGCCGAGCTCAAAATCCCTAAAAAGATAATCACATGGAAAACGAATACAAGGAGCCGAAAGAAGAAGTAGATCAAAGTTCCATCTTTGAAGCCGCTACGAGATCCAAAAGTCTCATTTACCATTTTTTCCATTTAATCATTGTCGTCTTTATTAATTAATTAATTAATTAATTTATTCATTTAGTCCTCGAATCCAAAGTTGTACTTAATACAGGTGAAGTGAGACTCGAGCTAAATGCTCAAAAATATAGAATTAGGACGGGTGAAAAAAATGGGTTGAAAACCCAACTAGATTAGGACAGGGTCGATGGTTTGGGCTTAAAAGCCTAAATCACTACTTTCCCGTTTTCCCCCTTTCCCTTTCGTTTACTTGTTTGCTTCTCTCTTTGCGAACCTTGTTAAATCTCTAACGAAGTCGCTAAAAATTGATTTCGCAAAAAATTTTTCCTTAATCAATTTCATATTCAACAAACCAATTTTCCAAAGTTAATCAAAAGAATGTTTTCAAATAGATCGGATAACCGCAAGTTAGTGGATGTTTTAGGTGCCTAACACCTTTCTAAAACCTTAATAGGAACCACTTACTCAGAATCTCTAACTTAAATGATTTTTCTGTTTTGAATCTTCAAAGTATTTTACAAAGGTTTCTTAATTCCTTTTCAAAATTAAGTGGTGACTCTTCAAAAAGTCAAAATTTCTCCGAAAAACAGAAATGGCGACTCTGCTGGCGATTTTTAACTAAGTTCTAACCAAATGTTTGATTTCATCTTTTGATTAACTGTTTATGTATTTATATGTTTCGATTCTATAAAGTTTAATTATCGCATCTTATGGCATATTCCTACATTATTTAAACTGTTTTGGGGTTTCGTGGATATCCCGACCCCTATTGTTCAATTTTAAAATATGTTGGAAATATGAATGGCTTATTAGTACATGAGTCATCTGACGTTGTTCGTATTTTCAAACTCAAGTTGTCTGCTTGAGAACCAGTGTTCAAACCCACTCTAGACACCGAGGATAGAACGAAACCAAAACCCTATTTTAGGCATGAGCCTAGCACAACCCAATACCCGAGCGGGGTGTTGGGCCCATTAGAAAACCTGCCTTGCGTCTATTGACCCCAAGTCAATTACAGACAAATCATATTTATGTGTTGGAAAAACAATACATGCTTGTCTAAATTCAATCCATTATCCTTTGGGGGTCAGGAAAATGTTGATTTGCTTACTTTTGTAAGAAGAATTGAAGCAAGTTAAGCAAGAAATTGATCGATTTGGGAGGTTGCATCTAAGGCACAGTTTACAGATTTCACCAGTATAAGAAACGGATGAAGCTGAGAAGGCGAAGGCTGATAGACGAAGCACTCAGGAATTAGTATTTTCTATCCCCTCCGTGGGAACTTATCTTCTTTCATATTATTTTCCTTTTTCCCTAAAGATTGTATCCCTTTTTTGTTATCATTTGTAAGTATTTATGCCCTTTTCGTGTCTATATAAGTTGGGGGATAATGGATTGACTTTAGGGAAGCATATATTTTCTTCAAAAATCGTTTGGCCTGAACCCTTGGCTCATAAAAGGGTCACCCCAGTTAGGATACGTATTATCATAATATTTTGTGTAATATAATTGTCTTATGTGCTTATGTGTGTTTGTTTGGATCAAAGGAAAGTTTATCCGTTGTGCTCCTATGGATGAATTTGGCTATGAGTCAAACAACTCTACGTGGTTATTCCTTGTCAAAATATTTTGCATTACTTATCACATACGGAAACTAATGCATCTGCCTTTGAGTTGTTTTACTTAACAGATAATAGAAACTACTCCGTGTTGATATAAGCTGGTAGAACATCCCTACTTCACCCGGTCAAAAGCGCATAAAATTCTATCCTCTGATCATCATTAAATAATGACTAGAAATTATGAAGAAAATGCATTGACCATCAGGGACAATGTAATAGTGGAACAGAGTAAGATAATTGCGGAACTCGCAAGAAAATTAGAAATGCTTCAGGAGGAAATAAATCGCACTCGATATTTGGCTAACCTGGCCATCACCGTCAATGCCCCCGCTCCAGGAGGACACTCCACTCCACTCTAAATTCTTCCCCTCAGTACACCGATTCTCGGGAATCAGCCAAATAACATATCGTCTGTCTCCGCTCCTCCATTTGTCCAAAACACTAATCGCGAAAATAACCCAGATGCCTACCATCCACAAAATCCATCTCTAACCCCACAAAACCCATCTCCAAACCACTCTCAAATTCTACAAAACCTTTTTAATTTCCATAACGTCCGCCCTACCTACCAACCCACTTCATTTCATCCTCAAAATCAAGATTCCCTTACAAATCCTCTTCATGCCATTATATCCCCTAATATCTATAATCCTCTTCCTAATTCCGAGATGGACCATTACAAGGAGAAGGAGAAAGAGTGGAGGACTGAACATGAAATGAAGTTGCTATCTATGAATGAAAAGATCATGAGGATCGAAGAATCACATGGAGTGAGGGACCACGACGGTTTAGGGTATGATGATTTATGTGTTCACCCTGGAATAGATCTACCAGAAGGGTATAAGGTTCCTAAATTTGAGGTGTTTGATGGCACCGGAAATCCAATGGCCCATCTGAGAAGGTATTGTGATAAATGGTGGGGGTAGGGAAAAATGAGGCGTTATTGATACGTCTGTTTAGCCAAAGTTTAAGTGACGAAGCCTTAGAGTGGTTCATGTCTCAGGAACTGAAAAGATGGACTGGTTGGAAATCATTGGCCAAGGGTTTCCTTGACAGGTTTGCATTTAACATTGAGATGGTCCCTGACCGATACTCACTAGATAGGATCAAACAGAAGAATAATGAGTGTTTTCAAGACTACGCCTTTCATTGGAGAAAAGAGGCTGCTAAAGTACAACCTCCCATGTTTGAGGAAGAAATGGTATCAGTTTTTGCTCATGCATAGGAAGGAGAATATTATACCAGGTTTGTGTCCACGGTCCGAGAAACTTTTACAAACTTAGTAAAGATTGGGGAATCATTAGTGGAAGGCATCTGAACAGGAAAAATTACCAAAACCCCAACATCATCGGAATCTTCTGCATTCTCAAACAAGAAAAAAGAGGATGTGACTGCGGTCTCTACTGATTTTGTAGATAAATTGAAGAGGAAATTCAAGCCTAGGAATATTATTTCCTCACCACCGTCACCTAATTTTCAGCCTGTATTCTACGCCTATCCCCAATATCAAGCTCCAATTCCAAATATTTACCTCAGTACCAAATTCCACAGCCAAATTATCAGCCTCATACTCAAGCTACTTTTCCAAATAACCAAATAAACGTCCAAACATCTCCAAATTATCATCAAGTACCTCCTCATGTAAATCAGAACCATTATAACCCTCCACGTCCAAACCTTGAAAATAAACCTCCCCAAAACTACACGCCGCCAGCTGAAAGTCCTACCCAGCTTTTCAAAAGATTAATGAAAGCTGGTTATTTGCAATAGATCCAGCCAAAGCCTATCAATCCCAACTCTCGGTTTTACTATCCCGATCAAAATTATGCCTATCATTCAGGAGCAGCGGGGCACAGTACTGAGGATTGTATTAACTTGAAACATAAGATCCAAGATTTGATCGATCAGAAGGACATCACGGTTCAGTCACCGACACCAAATGTTAACAGTAATCCATTGCCTAACCATGGAGGACCTATAATTAATATAATTGAAATAGAGGGTGAATGGATGTCTAGCAAGGCCATCACTAAGGTAGATTCAGAAGAAGTCAAAGGAACAGAAGAGGTAGAGAAGATAGAGGAAGTTGTGGCCGCCTTAAGTAAGGATTTGGAAAGAATTATCAAGCCTGTTATGGTCCCAGAAAAAGCTTTGAAGCAAGGAATAGAGTACCAACCAAGAAAGGAAGATGAGATCGAAGATAATTCAAAGAAGAGTCTGTTTAGGCCCTTGCCGCTCTTATACCAGTCATTTCCCATACATGAGATATCAAATGATGATGGTCTTGGGATGGGATAGGAGATCTATTTAAAGGATCCAATGCTCTACCAGATGATTTCCCAAAGTCCGATGGGATGAAGAAGGTTGCACCAGGAGAAGCTTCACAAAATTGGACTTCCACTCCGCTCCTAATTCATCGCCCGTCGCGGTAGATGAAAGGGTAATTACCAATAGTTTTTAAAATCGGTGATGATCTAGAGGAGGCCTCGTGATCCACCCTTTTATGTCTCAAATTTTTGTTTCGCATTTTACAACTCTCAAAAAGGCATGGGCCCACATTTGTGTGGGTCCTAAGCCATAGTTTTTGTTTATTTTCCAAAAGGCCTCCCTTTATTTAAGAAGTTATTTTTAAAATATGATTATCTAGAATGGCTTATTTTGGTAACAATAATTAAAAAAACTATCAATGTCATGTCATGTCGAGGGTTAGCCGAACAGAGCGAAGGAAATAATGATGAACAGAAAAAAATGATAAGGAGCAGTTAGTAGTAAATACAGAGGAATATGAAAATCAAAAGAAGCCCAACCTGAAGGAGCCTTAATCCTACCTGAGATGGATGGTCAAGAGTGGACCAAACCAATCAATTCTGATGTGGTAAAAAGATAGTGTGCTTGAAAGATGTTATAGTTTTTGTTTCTTGGTTTATTTGTAATCGCCTTTATAATAGTATCAATTTTATGATGTGTAATTGCCTAGAATCCTTTTCCATTATGTACGAACTACGTTTGACCTGAATCCCCAAGAGCGGGATACGTAGGCGGCCTATGTCGGCTTTGGTCAACCCCTTAGGAAAATCTATTATTTCCCTTTATGTACAAACTACGTTTGACCTGAATTACTAAGAAAGGGATAAGTAGGCAGCCTATGTTGACTTCGGTCAACCCCTTAGGAAAATCAATTCCTTCCCTTTATGTACGAACTACGTTTGACCTGAATTCCCAAAAAAGGATATGTAGGCGGCCTATGTCGGCTTCGGTCAAACCCTTAGGAAAATTTATCCTTTTCCTTTATATATGAACTACGTGATGACCTGAATTCCCAAGAAAGGGATACGTAGGCGCCCCAACGGCTCGGTCATATAACCCCAGGAAATAGAAACTAGGGCAGAATTTTTGAGAAGGAATCTCAAAAATTCACAAGAGAAAATCAACATCCAACAAAGAGAATGAAGATTAGCAAAGACTTCAGATCCACTCAAGATGATATCATCTCAGACTACTTTAAACTGGGCAGAAATTTTGAGGGAGGCCTCAAAATTTCAATCAAATAATGGAATATATTTTAAATTCCCCAGCACTAAAGGTCGAAGTTGAGATTTGAGAATCACCACCTGTGATAAAGTCTTGGAAGACTGAATCCCCGTCTTTGATAAAACTTCTGGTGGAGAGCCTCGACAATGCTGAATCCCTAGCAATCGTCCATCAAATGTTAGATATTGTCAGAATCAAGAGAAAGATGGTCATTGAGCTAGTACATGACATGACTGGCAGAGATTTTCTAAAGTTTTACAGAAGCTTTCGAAATTATGTTATAAAAATTAAGACTATTTTCAAAAAATCTTACAACTCACTTATTTAGTACTTGCCAAGACATCACTTGAGATGGAGTGTCAGGATGGAAGTCCCGATATAGCGGAATGCCCAAGAGATGACAAGCAGCAAATCAAGGATCAAAGAAGGTCAACACGGAGTAATTTCATTCAAACTAATCATTTTTCTGTGGATGCAGGGATCAATACACAAAAGTGAGGGTCTCTTTCAAAAATCATGAGCAAATTGGGAGCCACAATAGAGCATTAATGTCCAAGAACGGTATTTTAGGGTAGCCTTAAAAATAGGTTTTATTAAGGACTTTTTGATTTGTCCATCTCATTTCTTGAGATCATGGGCGACAAACAAAAGCGCCTTGTCTTCTTCACAAACATTGTATTTAGAAATTTCCTAAAAATAGTCGCTAGTACAAGCGACTTTGTGTCTACTAATCGTCTATCTTGAGTACAGGTACATGTAGAAAGTAAGAAGCTGACAAATGAAGCTAGGTAAAATTATTTTAAAATTTTCCGCAAGGGCCATTACATATCATTGCCGCAAGGGCCATTGCATATCATTGCTGCAAGGGTCATTATATATCATTGCCCTAAGGGCCATTGCATATCATTGCCACAAGAGTCATTACATATCATTTCAAAGAGGGCCATTGCATATTATTCCCAAGAGGGTCATTGCATATTATTGTCAAGAGGGCCATTTCATATCATTGCCAAAAGGGTCATTTATATCATTTGCCGAGAGGGCCATTTTATATCTGTTGACATGTAAGACACAATACTGGTGTCGAGGATATCATCAACATTCAATATCTGTTGACGCGCTAGACACAATGCCGGCATCGAGGATATCATCAGCATTCAATATATCTGTTGACACACAAGACACAATGCTGACGTTGAGGATATCATCATCACTCAATATCTTTTGACATGGTAGAAACAATGCTGGCATCGAGGATATCATAAGCATTCAATATATCTATTGACACGCAAGACATAATACTGGCGTTGAGGATATCATCATCATTCAATATATGTTGATGCGCTAGACACAATACTGGCATCGAGGATATCATTATTATTTTATATTTGTTGACACACAAGACATAAACGCTGCCGTCGAGGATATCTCATTATTTTATTAATCAGCATCTGAATGCATCAAGAACACACAATTTGAAGGGACGCCTCTAAGTCGGTATCTAAGGATGAATGATATGTAAGATTTCTTAGAAATTGACAATTTGAGGGTCATCTATAAGTAATATTATTTGAAATAGGATAGTGTGCAAGATCACCTATGAGTTGATAGCCTGTAGGTCATCCGTAAGTCACAATAACATCCTAACCGAATAGTGTGCAAGATCGCCCAAAAATTGATAGTTCAAAGGTTATCCATAAGTCACAACTAAAGCCTTATCGAAGAATATGCAAGATTATCAAATTGATACGTCCAAGGGTTCTCTATAAGACGCATCATATCCAAGATCGATTATGTGTAGGATTACCCAAAGACAAACAATTTGAGAGATTGTCTATAAGTCATATTGTATCCAAGGTCAGATGATGTGCAGGAACCCCTGAAAGCTAGTGATTGGAGGGATATCTGTAAGCCATCTCTTATCCAAAGTCGAATAATGTGCAGGATTACCTAAAAGCTAGAAATTCAAAGGATATCTGTAAGTCGCCTCGTATCCAATATCAAATAATGTACAAGATTATCCAAAGGTTGATAATTTAAAGAAAATTTATAAATCGATCATCGTCTATAACCGGAGAGGTTGTTATTCCACATATAACAAGTGATATAGGCAACCAAAAAGGGTTTCCTCATCAATACAGGGCTAATCGATTGCCGGGACCATTCCGCATAAAGTATCGTCGGCGTCCAAAAAGGTCACCCCACTTTGAAAACATATTCTCTCAATAAATAAGCTAATTATGCAACAACCAAGAGGGTTGTTGTGTCTGTTATTGCAAGTTATTTCTTTCCAAGCAGGCACAAGAAGAGATGACTTCACGTAGAGATATGGTAAAATACTACACACCTCTTTCGTGAATAATGCTTATTACTAATGATTTTTATTTGAGATATTGTCGAGAGCATCCGAGAGGATGAAAATCTCAAACCAAAACCATATGTTCATACGACTCCAAAAGGACACAGCACAACGTGGAACTCTTCTCAGCAGCAAAACGGGACATAGTCTGGAGAGGGATGTCAAACTCTCTAGACGCGAGCTAAATGATGATCACCACCACCATTTAACCATGCCTCTATTAGAAGGCATGTGGGTATTTTTGGATATTCTGGTTTCAGCTTCACCTTTGAAATATTTCTAAACTCACGTCGAGGGTAACCTTCTCTTTCTTTCAAATTTGGGTGGCAACATACTTAGAGTTTTGGAAATTATGTCCAGGTAAGTTCTTGAATATGAATGTGAAGGATCCCACATTCATGGTTAAGATGTTACAAGCCTCTTTTCCACAACTCGATCAACTTGTCACTCATTCCGAGCCAAAGCTAGTCTGAAATAAAAGACTATCTTTTCTACCGATTGAGTCAAACTGCAAGCAGTCTGATTCCCTGAAATCTTGGGGATATGTAGGCTGGGATCTGTGTAGAAAACTCAACTGCATTCCAACTTTCCCGAAATCCCTTTATTCCCCAGCTTCTCGTTTTAACCAAAAACTTTAAAATTGTGATAGTTGGTGAATTTTCTTGAAAATCATGCTTACAATCAAGATTTATGAACTACAAGTGTCCTGAATTCTCATGTAACCTGAGATATATAGGAAACCTGATACCAAGGTTCGGCCATAACTCCACGAAACTCGTGCGAAAAACCAATCTCTCTTAGATACGGATTTGTGTTTGGACAAAAATTAGGAACGTCAACCTCCCTTTGCCCAGGGTTACTTGCATCCATCCTACCCAAAGGGAGGGGGCAATTGTTGACACCTAATTTTTTTTCCTCCAAAACTACGATTAATCTCGAGTTTCTTCGATTTTCAAATAAAATCGCAACAATTATTTTTTCCAAATAAATGAATTTTGAAATATGCATTTGGGCTAAATTTATTATTTAAGAGATAATTATATATTTTCGTATTTACATATACGAGATTGTATAAACGACGTCATTTAAATGAACATTTTCATCAATATCGAATTTTAATTAAGGATAATCTTTGAAAATAAATGTAATGATCAAAATCTTGATTTAAATATAATTTATTCTCAAAAATAATTTATTTGGATAAATATTTATTCAATTTTATTGAATCAAGAAGCTCGGGATTAAACAAGGTGTTAATTCATATCGAATTTTGATTTGATTTAGTCAATTTATTAAATTTGACTCTAATTGAAATCAAATAGGCCTCAATTGTAATGCAATTGACCGATGAGATATTCAATTTGGTTAGAGTTTAAATAAGTTGCCTAAGTCAATTGAGATATTCAATTTGGTTAGAGTTTAAATAAGTTGCCTAAATTATAATCTTAATCCCCAAAGTACCTTTTCCTAAGTGGTATTATTTTAATCCAATTAAATTTAATTAGGGCAACATTCCACAATTTCAACCAACCAAAAACAACCCCCCAGCAGCCCATTTAAATATCAGCTTCCCTAGCCCAAAATCAAATACAACTCCAATCCCTCATCAAGACCAATAACATATCAGCCAGTCCAATCTTCAACCCAATAACTCCTGACCCGGCCCATGTCATCTCCTCTTCCCTTAAATAACCTTAAAACCAATATAACCAAGGTACAGTCGGCTTCTGCCCTATTCAACGTACAAAAACCATGCTCCATCCGTGACCCGTCTCACACCTGAATCCGTCAAACCCATCAACAATATCAAACAACCCGATATCAACCCCCAACGATCTGAAATCTACCCATAACCATGACCCATCCCAGCGTATGGCATCAACAGCTCGAGAATTCTCTAGAAATATATAGGTGTCCGCTCCAACGGCTAGAGGCCGAAAATTTCAGGATGAATGGTACAAAATCATACATAGTTGCTCGATTCTCATTGGTTGGGGGAGAAAAATTTCATTCCTTCAATTCCATTGGTTGGAAAATTTTGGGTTTCATCAGGAAGATTCCAAAATTAGTTCAATTGGCTGGCGGAAAACACTTTTGGGAGTTCAAATTTTAAATTCCCCTTTGGGGAGAATACCGAAATTATTCTCATTTGAAGCCCTAAATAACCCCTAGTTTATTCTCTATAAAAGGAGGGGGGGAATTCTAGGGTTTGGGAAATGGTTTCAAGAAATTAGAGTGAAATTCCTTTTTTGGTTCTCTCTTTCTCTTTCGGGAGCCAAAGAATTCTAGAGTCCAAAATTGGGGTTCGAAAATTTTGTCTCCTGAAAATAAAAGTTTTTTTTTGTGAAAATCTTCTCGTCCACTTTTTCTCTTTGGAAGCTGGTCGATCAACTGGAAATTCCAAAGTCTACAACATCATCTCTCGGTGGTAACGGTTCTACTGAAAGCTCGGGTTCCCATTTTGCTGCCCCGAAGGAGGTAAACATACCCTCGCCCCTTTTAACTTATCGTTTTCTTCCTTATTTCTCTTTCCTCGTAGAAGTAGTTATCTGTTTGTCGATGAATGAGGCTGGGTTTTCTGTTGTAGAGGCCTTAAGGGCTATAGGTTTCTCTGAGTGTAGTAAATGTTAGATTTCGGTTAAGTTGGAGTAGTGTTTGTTTTAAGTTGTTTAATGGGTGACTGCTGTTATATCTAACTTGGCATCGATTTTGTCATTTGCGCGTGATATTACTGAGTATTGCTTGCATTTAAAAGCTATTTCCATAACTAAAGGTTTCATTTTTTAGGGGGTCGAGGAGGTTTTGTTCGTTGTTAGTAGTTGTGTTCGTTGTTAGTAGTTGACATTGTTAGTTTGACGTTGTTAGCTGGTAGCATCATTAGCAAAAGCTCCTCTTAAAGTTCTGGCCATGTGCTCCTTGTGGTAGAATTTTAAAGTTCATTTTTTTGGGAATTTAGATTAAGAACTTTGAGAATTCGTTTTACCTTTGAGCTTTCTATGTTTACTGTGTGTCTGTATGATTTACTCGCAATTTTCATGGTGCCTTTTGATTCAAGATGTCGAAAGGGGCCTGTAAGTTTGCATAATATCAATCCTGCGGATTTCGAATATTCTAAGTCTTGTTCTTTTACAATATTTGATAAAAATGAGGGGGGGACTTGTTTAAGTTTTCAAGCTAATCAAATAATTTTGGAATCCGATTAGGGCCTGCTCCCTCGTCATTTTATTAAGACTACATATCTTGTCCAAATGGTTACGTCATTTCCAGACTGCTTCACCTCGTGCCTTTGTTCTATTTCTAAAATGTGACTAGCAGAGCTTATGTTTGCTTGAGTCGCAGAGGAGTTTAGATTTATATAACGTCACTTTCATCCCAAGTTTATAGTTCAGTTGTGGCATGATTGTTTGTTGCTTTGCGAATTGCCTAACTATGATGGCACAACTCTCTTTGAATCGACTATAGTCGATGTGCTCAATTTATAGGTCGAAATAACGGGAAGAGATCTAGTTCTGAAACCCGTCTCTCCAAGTGTTGCACTAATTGATAAACTTTCTTGTATTTTCTTTTGATTCAGTATCATTCTCTTGGATATATAAATAAGTGATTCTTTTTCATAAACGTGTGATTATGTAGGAGCCTACTGGTGAATTTCAAAGTTGTGCATTCTATTTCTCAAAGTGCTTAAAATAGATAATTTGGATCAGCCACTATGGATGGATGCCAATTTATTTTTCATTAATTTCAAACTCCCTGATTGATGTATGTTTCTTTAAATTATTTTATATATCATTTTATATCTTTTGTGTGTTGGTTGAAAATTTAGAATGGGCTTAATTCATTCATTGTTTCTTTGCATGGATCTGCCTTTGAGTCCAAACGGACTCTTTCCCGTCGGAGCATTATCAATTTGCGCCATTGACGCCCATCCCTCATGAGCCGATCTCAAAATCCCTAAAATGCCAATTACGTGGCAAACGAATACAAGGAGTCAAAAGAAGAAGTAAATCAAAGTTCCATCTTTGAAGCCGTTACGAGACCCAAAAGTCTCATTTATCATTTTGTCCATTTACTTATTGTCGTCTTTATTAATTTATTTATTTATTTATTTATTCATTTAGACCTCGAAGCCAAAGCTGTACTTAATACAGGTAAAGTGAGACTTGAGCTAAAGGCTCAAAAACATAGAATTAGGACAGGTGAAAAAAATGGATTGAAAACCCAACTAGATTAGGGCAGGGTTGATGGTTTGGGCTTAAAAGCCTAAATCACTACTTTCCCATCCCCCCCCTTTCCCTTTCGTTTACTTGTTTGCTTGTGTCTTTGCGAACCTAGTTAAATCCCTAACTAAGTCGCTAAAAAATTGATTTTACAAAAACCTTTTCCTTAGTCAATTTCTTTTTCAACAAACCGATTTTCCAAAGTTAATCAAAAGAATGTTTTCAAACATGATCGGATAACCGCAAGTTAGTGGATGTTTTAGGTGCCTAACACCTTCCTAAAACGTTAATAGGAACCGCTTACTCAGAATCTCTAACTTAAACAATTTTCCTGTTTTGAATCGTCTAAGTATTTTACAAAGGTTTCTTAATTCCTTTTCAAAATTAAGTAGCGACTCTTCAAAAAGTTAAAATTTCTTGCAAAACAAGGATAATTGAATGTTTTCTTAGCAATTATTAGTGATATTTAAAATGTTTTATGCTTTTTTTCAGGAATCAAACTCAAAAGCATGAATATCAGAACATTAAGCTAAAGGGCCCTGTGATAGGGAGACCGACGGATCGTCGGTGTCCTGACAGACCACTGCACCACACGTCACCACGAAGAAAAAAGGTGGACAATTTAGAATTAGGTAATGGTCCACCCGACGGACCGTTGGATCTGGAATGGACCATTATTTTGTCTGACATGACTAAACAGAACTCATGGAAAATCATATGGCAGGCGACGGACCGTCAGACTAGTGATGGAGCATCACCGAGGTCGTCAGGGTCAGCACAGTGCAGATCAATTCTGGATAGCAGCGACGGTTCAGTCGAAAAATTTTACCCTCTTGACGGTTCGTAAACGAGCTGTCAGTTATGATGCGGCAGCTCAGTTTTAAAATTTCAATTCCAACATTGTTGGAGCCTATTAATACCCAGCTAGAATAGGTATTTTTTGACTAGGTGTTGAATTTTGTAACATACGTATTAATGAGAAACAAGTTTGGAGATGTTGAACACATTGCTTGTCGTTTGAATTTGGATTTTGAAATCTTATTTCTCTTTATTGTAATTTTTAACCTGCAATTTATGAAATTAAGCTTTTTACTCTATTTTCTGATCATGATTGGCTAAATCTTCATAGCTAGGGTTATGGGATCTTTCGTGAAATTTCACTTTTAGGTTATGATTGTTGAGTTTATATTAAATTTGTGATTATATCACCTTTCTCTTTATTCTAATTAGTTCTCCTGGTTGCAAACTTGAGAACATGTCCTAAAACTTGACTTGCTTGAATAAAGAAGTTAATGTTAGGAAAAGAGATTAATGACAAGAATTTAGATATTTCATACTCTAAATATAGATTAATTCCTTAATCAAATTAATTTCTTCGGGTATGTATTGCATTATTATCCAATCACTTTAAGCTTGAGAAAAATTAAAAATTAAAGTGGAATCATATTTGAAGGTTGGAAAACACTAAGATGGAAAATTAATCTTAATTTCCTTGTAATCACATGTTTGTGTACTAACTCATTTATCCAAAACTATGAAAGTAATTGAACACCAAGGTGAACATATTTCTAGTTTGCTATTTCTCTATTATAGTTTGAATATGTATCAGTGATACGATAATATAGTGATATAGAATATGGAAAAGGCTACAAAAATGTACTCCTAAAATAAGCCACATTTTCCTTTTTAAGAAAAAAAATATTTGAAAGGATAAGACTAAACCATAACATACAACATGATCGTAGATTGGTTACTTTACTTTTTAAGTGTTATATGATCCCCGATTGGTTAGTTTATCTTTCAAGTGATACAATAATAAGTCCATAACCTGTAATGGCGATATGATCCTGTAAAATAACTATCATATTTGTCAACTATTTGTTTTCGTTTCTGATTAAGTTCTGACAAAAATTATTGAATCAAAACATTTATAATTATTTATCAGCACTTGACGAGCTTTCTGAAAAAAAAAAATTAAAAAAATTCGAAATCTAAGAGACTTGAGTATATTAGTAATCGATAATGTTTAAATATGTGATGCTTCGTACAGGAGTTCAATTGGAGCCGAAATGGGTGCTTTGCTGAAATTTGTGTTTAAAATTTTTTAGATGTTTAATTTTTATTTGAGAGTCAAACAAATATTTTATATTTTTAAAATTTTTTAAGTTGTTAATTATTGTAACGTATAGTATTTTTTGCATACTTTTTGAAATATATAACAGAATAAACCAAACTTTTGCGGCATTGGTAGTTAATTATATTTGAAAAATAATTTAAGTTTTGAATTATTGTGATTTATAATATTTTTTCTTCTATTCCAATTTAAGCAACACTGAATAATTTCGAGAGTCAGTCGAATATTTTGTGTCTTTTAAAGTTTTTAACTTGTTAATTATTGTGATTTATAATAATTTTTTTTATGTATTTTTTTAAAAATATATATCAAGTTAAGAAAAAGACAAACAAATTAAACGAAGGAAAAAAGGACCAACGAAGAAGTACCAAAGCAGACAGCAGGTCAACATGTTTGTTTTGGCACTTCCTCATTTGAGCCTTTGCCCTTTATTATAAGTGGATGTTTTGGTACCTTAAATATTTTATGCATTACATATCAATAAAATTTACAAAGTAATTTGTTTGATCACGCGAAGCGCGAATCAATTACCTAGTATTTAATTAAAATTTAATTAAATGCTTATAGTTGTTGGTGTTAACTGAGTGACAAATTTAAGCTTAAAATTAATATTAGGGATAAAATTGATTCTATAGGTGGAAGGATATTTTTGAATCATATCACATATTTTAAGAATATTTTTTCTTCAATCTAATAAATGAAAGTGAAGGGCAAATTTAATTCAATAGATAGAAAGATAATAATTTTATTTAATTTCTAATTCGTTAAAAGCACTTTTGATCTATTTTTTGTATTACAGTGATTGAGCCGCTGAAAAACTATTAATGTACAAGATTATAAGAAGTTAGAAGTTTAAAGGGCAAGTTTGATTATCCAAAATTTTGAAGGGACATATGAAAATCAAAAAAATAAATAAAATGGACAAGGTAATGAAGGCTCCTGCCTTATCCATAAAAAGTTAACGTCGTCAATGATAAAGTGCAATAGTCTCTTACATTATTCTTTGACTAACAAAGGGGGATAAATTTTCCTACGAAAGGAGTGTCTGCAAGACAAGTGAGGGAATAAATTTTCTTTTGCCTTTTACTGAGGGAATAAATTTTCTATTGCTAGCTGATGGTACTTACTTGTAAGTCGAGTATGAGTTCTCGTCTTGTAATTTAGGATCTCATTTTTGCCTTGTAACAGCTTCACAAAATTCATTTTTATGTGATTGCATTGGTGCTATAAACAGAGTAGGTTACTTTCATTTGCAGCAATCCTAGAAAAAATTGTCAAAGTGTATAACTCAAAATATTTATTGAATCCTATTCATTTTTTACTTTATGATGGATGATAATAAGGTAAGAGTAAATTTACATTGAAATGGTGAAGTTTTGCATGATGGAGATTCAGTGCGATATAGTTGGCATCCTATAGCAGTTCAATCGTTTCCTCCATCCCTCAAATATGATTGTTTGAAAAGGTTGTTTAGGAATAAAATGGATTGTTTGAAAAGGTTGTTTAGGAATTAAATGGATTGTTTGAAAAGGTTGTTTAGGAATAAAATGGATATTACTAATTCTGAAGATGATGTGGTTATTTCTGGTCGATATCCAAATTATTTTGCATCCAACTGACAACCAATATTTAGTGAAATCTCGATTTGAAATGAATGAAATGGGTGTCTTATAAAAGAAAATTAATAAGGCAGGGATATATTTTACCTTGTATGGTACAACAATCTCTCAACCTTACACTATCAGCAGTTAAGATAAATTCTTCACTAAATACTTCGTCGTCTATAAATACTTGTTCCTTTTAACTTGGTAGATACCTTAAGAAACAATAAATAGATGAGTAATTTTTTACTAAATCCTCCTTTGAATATAATAATTTTTTTATTTTAAAAAATGCAATAAGTGATGTATTTTATTTAATACCAAGGGTAAAATAGGTAAAAATTGATAAATTATCCATTAATTTTATAAACTGGACAAGTATCATTGAACATCCCAAAATAGAAAAGTGAACAAGTAAAGATGGATTGGGGGAGTATATCGGTGCCACCTCCTAGAAATTAATATTTCTCCTTCCCAGATAACCCACCACTAGAGCTATCAAAATGGGCTTGGCCCGTAAGGCCAGCCCAACCCAACCCTTTAATTAAGTGGGTTGGGCTAAGTTTTTTCAGTCCATTTAGAGAAGAAGCTCATAAATCCAGCCTCACTTGGCCCATCGGCCTCAGAGGCCTAACCCATCAACTTTAAAGGCTAGCCCGTGGGTTGGGACATTAAAAATAACTTTAAATATTTTTAAGTTGGTCATTTATTTATTATGAATTAGAATTTTATTAATCTTTTCTAACTAGCTACATATTTTTTTATCTATCCTTTGATTGATACTAACTTTTTGAAAGTTCTTAGTGTGTGTCTGAAATGGCTGGTAAGCTGCTTTTAAGTGAACTTCAAAAAATTACTTTTACTCGGGATGGTTTAGTAGTTATTGCCTTTACTTAATGTGACATTATGTTATTTAAATTTAGGCTCTTTTCTATTATAGTCTTGCTGTTTTTATGTAGATACTTTGTGTATATCTGTATTTATTATCTTAATCATAGTAGAATTTTTCTGTGAAATTTGTAGTTATTCATCATTTCTCTGCTTATTACAGTAAATGCCATGAGCTAATTACAATTAAGTGATTATTTGGTGTGAGGTATAAGGGATAAATAGTACGAGATAAATAAAGGATTATTTTATCCCATGTTTGGTGGGAGGTATTAGTTAGTACTGACATTAATTATCGCACCATTTACGTCATAGTGATAAGATAAATTATTCAATATACATGGTTGGATAACTAATTTCGAGATTAATTATTCCGATATAACTCTTTTCCAACCAAACGACCCCTAAAGTTATTAGTAAGATGCCTATAACATACTAAAAACTAGTATGAGACATATTAAAGTGAACTCATAAAAGTTGATGATTATCTAGTACTTACAATATTTTTGTTTATTATGTTTTAGGTTGCTTTTATTCTTTTCTAAAGGGTCAAACCGTTCTAACTCGCGGCCAACTTAGGGTGGGTTGGGCCGCTATTTCAGAGGCCCTTTAGTTAAAAGAGCGAGTCAGTCCTGACCCATTTAATTCTCTAGCCCGCTAGGGTTGGGTTGGACCAACCCATTTTGACAGCTCTACCCATCACCACCTTAAATTAAATTTCCAACACCCATCAGCTTTTTCAGTCAAAAGATAAGATAAGAGATTTTATTTACCTTACAAGATAAAATTATGCTCCCGCCTTACACTTTACTATTATCTGACGCTGTTAACTTTTTATGGACAAGGCGGGAGCCTTAGGTTTGCCTTGTCTATTTTGAAAGCTTTTTTTTTATATATATATTCCTTCAAAATTTTGGACGAAAAAAATTATCCTTTAGACTCCGAACTCAATTATAAGTTATCTTGTGACATATACATACATATGGTCGCATATGAGTGCATGCCTATTAGTTATCAGGCATTTCTTATATGATTTTATATACTAAAAATTACACAAATGCACAATTTATATTTTTAATATTATAAAAAATCCCAACTCTCTAAACATATTACAAAAATCTCAACATATACATAAAATGTTACGTATAAATCAGCTATGTTATGTATATTAATAGGGAGAAAGAATAAAGTAATTTAAAAAGTGAGAGAGAGTGTAATTACTTCGAAAAGAGTTGGTATTTATGTTATTTATACTATATAAATAATTCTTATTTCATAATTTAATTTTTGAAATTGAATTACATTTAAAGTTCCTTTTTTGAAATTGAATTACATTTAAAGTTCCTTTCTAACTAGATAACGCTTTAAAATAAGCTAATTTTTGAAGGTCGACTAATCGGTCTATAAGTTACAATCTAAGTTCACTAGTTTGGTCTGGCTTCGGTCTGAACGTTTAATATCGATTTGGTTTATCGATTTTCAAATTGACAAAACTGACAATCATAACCAAACCGAAATAAAATCAATTTGTTTCGATTTCTACAAATTCAGTTCGGTTATTTCGAATTTTTATTTCGATTTGAAATATTAAAGTAGAGAGACTCCCTTTTTCATTACCGAGCATTTAAAATTGATGATTATTTTTTTAGAAAAAATGATTTCTTTCAAATCTCTGCCTTCAAGTTTAACATAGGAGTCAAGGTGCATCGAAAATAATCTCTGCCTTCAAGTTTAAGGGTTAACACTTGTGTACATCTGCCTTCCCTACACCTGCACTTTGTGGAGTTAAATTGAATACATGTGACAGTTAAAAAGCTTTAATACTAACGAAATGTATATGATCATTAGGTGTATTTTCCCATGCTATCTTTATCACCACATCTAAACATTTTTCCAACTTGTCAGTTATGAGCATGAGTTGCTTTAATTAGATCTTTGATCATAGACTAAATACAACGGCCCTACTAATGCAGTGGCCATTATAGTTCACAACATTTACAAATGTTCATATTCTTTGTTTGGAACATTTCACCAGACAACACCAATCAGAATCAGAGACCCAATAAAAGAAATTGTTACATTTGGCAATTATTACTCAGTCAGTGAGTCGATGATTTCTGAATTTGAAAAAACAGTCCTATCGAATTTGGAAACAACGAAATAATTAATTTGTTAAGTTGCAGATACAGCGTTACATCAGAACACCCAAATCAAAAGAAATAATGTAACATAACAAAATTACTGGTGCCGTCTTCAATGAACTGGTTGAACTTTCATCCACTGGTGATTCCCATTTCAAGTGCATTAAAACAAGGATTCCAAACATAACTCCACATGATTAACATGGGTCATACCAGCAGAAAATGCAATAAACTCACCTGAATACTCCTCTTCAGAAACAATCCATTTCCCATCGAACACTTCATCAAACGACTATTCCACAGTAGATATCGGTCACCGACTCACCGGTCAAAAAACACAAACACCAGAGTCACAGATCGCTGCCTCCGGTGTCGTTGTAAAGAAAGGGAGTCTGCATCGTTGTCACCGGCGGTCTATCGTCCGCCTCTGGTGTCGTTGTAATTTGTAAAGAAAGAGTTCTGTGAAAAGTGATAAAACGGTTGTTGTGCCTATGCGGCTGTGCCTATGAATTGTGATATACTGATATGATTTCGGTTTTGAGAATTAGGGTTATATATTTATTAATTTATTATTTATATATTAAATATATTATATTATATATATAATAAATTAATAATATATATATATATGTGATTAATATAATTTTAGATTTTCGGTTTAACCGAATTTTATTTTTAAAAAATAAAAAATCGAACCGTTTAATCGAAATTTAAAAATTGAAAATCAAAATCGATCCGAAAATTTAAAAAATTGAAATCAAATTTAAATTTTGGTTCGATTTTTTGATGTTAATCAAAATATGTCCGGCCCTATATAATAAAGAAATTTATTTTGAAAAAGACAAAAACGCATAATGTTAAAATGCATTAGAAAATTGAGAATTAAGGCATACTTAATACTTTGCCAAACTGTCCCCCAGTTACCACCAATAAACTTCCCCAGGTAGTTCACATTTACTAAAACAACACAATAACTTATATAATAATGTGATCCGCAAGCGAGGTGGAAGGAGGATAGGATGTATATAAATCTTACTTTTATTTTATGTGAAGTGGAAAGACTATTTTTAATAGATTTTTCGCTGAAGAAAAGTATTTTTAAAAAAATAAATTTGATAAATACAAAAGTTAAACTTATGATTAAAATACTGTAAACATTAATGCCCAAGGCGGAGGTAGGAATCGAGCTGTGAATTTTGCTTAACTCAATAATTTTTACCCATACAATATGTTTGTGTTCAGTGGCATAGCCATATATAGTGAAGGTTGGCAAGTTGAACATATATCGTCAAAAAATTATATGTGAAGAAAATACAAGACAAGTAATAGTCAAAAATTATTTTTCATATATAGTACTATTAAATTTCAAACACCTTTAATGAAATTTATGATTTCACACTGTTTGTGTTAAAAAGTTCATTAAATATAGATGCATATGTTCAGCGTACAATTATTAGCATTTGAAATTAGTATATTTCTAAAATTCAGAAAGTTATACTTTTGGCGGAATGCATCCTCAGGTTCCTCAATATCATCTTTTGCGTTAACACCTCAATGGACGTCGTTCACTTTAGGCATCTCAACTAGCGTACAGATGTGTCATTTTGACATTTTTTTTCACAATCTGCAAAAATATATAATATGTGTGTATTACACACGCTATAACGTATAAAGTGACCAATATGATGTGTAAAGTAATCAATAATAATAGGATATTTGTCATTCTTTATTCAAATAATTTTTAAATAATTGATTTAAATGAAAAAAAAATCAATGTTAGCCCCCTATATTTACGTGCTATGTTTTAATAATGACAAACTAATAAGTGGACATTTACAAGATATTGAAAATCTCTGATAATGGAAGGATATCTCGCACAATGGATATTGAATATCTCTAATATGAGAGGATATTTCGCACAAAGGCAAGGAATATCCTATCAAAGAGGACGGTGCGAAATATGGAGCCACATCAATTAAGGATCTCGCTGGACAAGGCAACAAGAACCACATCAACTAAAGATCTTGTTGGACAAGGCAATCAGAGGATGATTAAACATACCTCACGACAAGACTAAAGGAAAGGAGATCACACCCTCTACATGGACATATCTGATATGGATCTGTATTATCGTGAGAAAAAAAATTGCACCGAATATGACCATATCTGATATGGACATACCATAAGGTGCATACTCTCTCAATCAAGGAATCAACTCAAATCCTTGATTGAGAAAAAATCTCTTGGGTTTCCTTATGAAGAAAAGAAACAGATGCAGCAGAAGACTATAAAAGCCAAAACGAAGGACAGAAGACACTACACAACTTCAAGAAAGAACTTCAAAGTGGATCAATCTTAATCTCACAAATCTTTGTACTTATTAGTTTACAATAGTTATACAAAAAATAGGATCGAATTAACTTTATAATACAAATTGAAGTTGTGTCACAAGACCTGAAGAACAAAAGAAGTCTTCGAAATTTGTTTATTATCATTGTATTAGAGCCCCACTTTGAAAGATCTAGGGAAATTTTGAAACCCAAAGAGACTGGAAGTAGAGATCACATTGGCGTTTTGAAGCAGGATAAATCTTCTTGTTTTTTATTTTCATTTGTTTATTTACTTATCTATTTACTTAAATCTAATCTGGTTTGTGAAGCATATTGATTTACAGATAAGTAGACTAAGAAAGCTCAGCAGTCGACTCATATAAATTTTTAATTCATCCCTCCCTCATTTTTGAATTTCAATCAACCCCCCTCCAACCCTCGTGAATTGTCTTCTACAAACAATCCCCCCCCCCCCTTCAAACCAACCCCCCAGTCACCTTCTCCAAACATCTCAGTCCACCACCCCTCACCCCAAATCATTTTCTGCAAATACCTCAACCCCTTTGCCTGCGCCCCTCTCGAAACATCATACATACAATTAAATTGTTTTATTGTGTCTATTTATTTTCCTCTTTTTTTTTTTTTTTGTATAACTTCCACTCTCCATTTCTTGTATTTCTTCCTTTTTATTTTTTCAGTTTCACATTTCATGGAGAATTTTAATTCTTTTCGAGCGTATTTAAATTCTTGAAATAACTAATATTTATTATTCCATTATAATACAATTTTCATAACATTTTTCTACTCAAATCGCCTTCTCCAACTAAATCTATTTCTGCAAATCGCCTTCTTCAACTAAATTTGTCTCTCTATTTTTAATGCTTGAAAAGAAAAGAAATGATTAAAAAAAATTTGTGCTTATTCTCTAATCGTCACGAACCCCTAAATGTGTATACAATTTTTAAATTTCTCTCAATAATTTTTATCATTAAATAAATTTAATATTGACAAAATGTGGATAAAAATGAAGAAAAAGGTATAAATTAATAGTGGTGAGTTAATATATTATTTGTGGGATAACATGGATGCCACATCAGTCAAAAAAAGGTATCAAAATAATACATCAATACGTTAGTTAAGATGCCTAAAATAAATAATATTCATTTGAGGTGTCAAAATAAAATAGTGTCAAGTTAGCAGCAAGCGATCGTATTCCGTGTATACTTTTTGGCTCTGAGTGTGTGAATACTGATGATGATTGATGATAAACTTAATTACATCTCAGTTCCCACTCAACCACAATTAATTTGCATGTGTGAACGCTCAGAATGAGAACCAGACAATATTTTTCAGATCACGTAATTGCCTCGTCTCGTCACAATAATATGATTAAATTGTTCGTTAGTGGGATTAAATATCCCAACCCCAACAACTTGCACTTTTGACTAAACCATTATCAATAAGTAGGAATATACTCCATTTAATAAAATTTCTTGCATTAGTGGAACGTGGATGACGATATTAGAGTGACATCATATTACAAACGTCACCAACTATATATGTGTTGCATTTTCTTAACGTGGCTTGACCATATAGGTTCATGAACATGACCCCGTTAATTTATTAATATCTGGCCATTGATCATGGAGTAACTTTCTTAAACTATCATTCAGGTTAGTAAATTTGAACTTCCAACTACTCCGTGAGTTTCATTTTACTAGGTTTTCTTATTATTAAAGAATAGTTGTTTCAAATTATTTGTTTGGGAAGTTTATTATATTTTTTAAATAGTCATCTTGTAATTAAGCGATTATATAAAGTATATAGTAATATTTTAAGTGGGTGTTTGAATTGAGATATTTTTAGATGTTTTTTATTTTTAAGTACTTTTTTTTTAATTTTGGTGTTGTTTGGGAAAGTTTAAAAATATTTTTAATCACTCATTTTAGATTTTAAAAGTATTAAAATAAGTCAAAAGTTAAAAGTAGGGTGCTACCAACTTATAACTTTTAGTTTTTAATTTATAAACTATTTTTTAAAAGTTAATCCAAACACCTCTAAATTTATATTTTTAGAATATAATTAATAAAATTAATTTAATAAAAAAAATTCTAATAGATATTTTTTTAAAGAAAAATGTCAAGTAAGTAAAATAAAATAAAGGGAGTAATAGAGTATCTTAACAACCCACCCCTTGTATATAAAGGCCCTCGCACTTGTTGACTTCTTGCTATATACATACACAGTTATATTATGGAAATCAATTCATCAGTAGTTGATATGAAAAGGTTGATAAAAGAGTTGAATTGTGGTCAGAAATTCACGAATGAGCTAAGAGAGTTGATGAAGAAACATAATATTATGTTGGCTGAGGATTTGTTGGGGAAAATTATGACTTCTTTCTCTAAGTCACTCTCACTGTTGTACTCCAGTGCTGAGTTACATCAATTTTCTCAAGTTCCGATGGTGGCCTTCTCGTATTGTTCAGAAGAATCAACTGATAGCTGCAAGCCTTCATCACTAAAAGATCAAGAAAGATACAACAAGAGAAGGTGTGTATCCACATTTTATATTTTTATTACACTACATTGTAGCTAGTACTGCTATCATTATTTCACTCCTTTCACGGTTGTTTTGTCTGTTTCAAAAAAAAGATATATGAACTAAGAAAAGACAGTCGGCATTTCCTTTGGAAATCAGTCCGGATTTTGGGATTTTCGACGGAATTTCAGTCGGAAAATTTAAACTTCTATATCTTTTTTTTTTTTACTCAACCCACTTCATATTGGGTTCGAAATATGTTATAAATCATAGAAGTAATAATTTAGACGACAAATAAAAACATATTAAAACATAATATTATTAATATGATTCGGTCAATCGACATACATATTAAAAACTAAATTAAAAGCATAAAAAATATTTGAGAGAAAATATTCCTAAATAAGGCTCTTAAACAACTATATTGTGTATCATATTGTCTTGTATAATAAAGAGAATGATATTCAATTTATAAAAGTATAAAATCTTTTCTTGGTTAGCTAAATATTAAAAAAATGTATAATTTTTTTTTTTAGAAAAAGTAAAAGTTTTATGGTCCTTCATCTGTTTGAAATTAGTTGTTCTTTATAGATTTGTCATACCATTAAGAAAAATATTTATTAGGGATTTATTTTTTTAAATCAGCCTTATTAATTATATTTTAAAAATATAAATTTGAATATATAACTTGTTTAGTCCTTTAATGAGAAGAATATTATTAGAAGAATATATTAAAATCCTTTTATTAATGGGACAACTAAATTAAAATAAATATTTATAGAAAGATGCTCACTAAAATGAAACGAAGAGTGTATTATTTTTATTTTCTTTCAAGAAAAGTAAAACTTAAATTTGATTAAAAAATTAAAATAAAAATTACAACACTTTATTGACCACTAGTTTTGATAGAAAGAGTTACTTTCTCCATTCATTTTTATTTGTTACTAATTTTTTAATTAAATTTATACTTTTTACTTACTATTTTTGACATATTTTTTTTTTCTATTTTACTTTTAGCATTAATTATTTCAACACACAATATAAACGTAATTTAATAGTGCATTAATTATTTTTTCAAAAGATGTATCAAATTAAAAAGTGACAAGTAAAAGTAAATGAAGAAAGTATCTAATACTATCACTCCTTCCGTTCCAGATTATCGATCTCAAATTTTCTAATTGATTTCTCATTTTACTTTTTTTTTTCATTAATCAAGAAGAAATTTTTTTTTTTTCATGTTTTACCCTTTGCATTAATTATTTTTTCTTCAAATTAAAATATAACATCATTTCATAGGAAAATTATGGTAAACTAGGTATGTTATTAATTATTTTTCTTAAATAATGTGTCATCTCAATTTAAAAAGAGTAATTTGAGATAGGAGAAATATATTATCGTGGAAGACGACATGTATTGTGTAGAATTAATTGAGATGCATGTAAATTTATCGTGATACCTCGGTTATCAAGAAGAAAATGGAGATTTTTTAGCTGATGCCGCATTCCTAAGTGTGGAAACAATCGACTATACTATTTTATAGCTACAGACATATGTTATGACATGCTTTAGATAATGTTTAAAAAAAAAAATACACAGGGGAAGTATTAATTAGCATTAATGAAAATGGTGTCACAAACTTTTACTAATATTTGAAAAATTAAGATTTAAAGTGTGGGGTGCAGTACCCAACAAACTTTTGAAAAAGTTTTGCTTTTTTGTTCAAAATTGGCAGCTCTTTTTTTATCTTCAATCTTTGCTGCTTCAAAATTGGCAAACTTTGAAGATTGCTTGCTTCTGAGGTCACGGGTCAAATCAATGGGGGGAAGGGGGGCAAATTTTCCTATAAAAGGAGCGCCCAGCTTCTTTCTTAAATACAGATTGTGATAAAAATAGTTTATGAAGAGAAAAATAGAGTGAGTAATATTATTTTTTAATAAGGTGTGGTAGTTACTTTGATTACGGTATAAAATTTTTTACTAAGTGTTTTAGTAAGGTGTGGTAGTCACTTTGACTACAGTATAAAATTCCTTATTAGGTGTTTTTGTAAGGTGAGAATTAAAAGAGGGTTATTTCTTTTGAGTGTTTAGTAGTCACTTTGTGTCTTGTACTGGGGGAGTAAATTTTCCCATAAAAGGAGCCCCCAACTTCTTTCTTAAATATATCAACACAGAATACAAAGAAAAGAGAGAAAAATGTAGAGAGCAGTGTATTTTCATAGATTGTGATAAAAATAGTCTATGAAGAGAAAAATAGAGTGAGTAATATATTTTAGTAAGGTGTGGTAGTCACTTTGACTGTGGTATAAACTTCTTTACTAGGTGTTTTAGTAAGGTGTGATAGTCACTTTGATTACGGTATAAAATTCCTTACTAGGTGTTTTTGTAAGGTGGGAGTCAAAAGAGGATTATTTCTTTTGAGTGTTTAGTAGTCACTTTGTGTCTTGTACTGTGACTACGGTGTAAAATTTTTTACTATAGTAATATCAATTGCTCCTTTGGGTTCGTGATTTTTTCCCCTTATTTAGAAGGATTTTCACCTAAAAATCTTGATATCATTATCACTCTTATTATTCTTGTTGTTTAACCGTATTATTGTTGTCATATTTATTACTTTTTTATTACCGCAATTTAGGGAGCAGTGTATTTTCGCAGACTGTGATAAAAATAGTCTATGAAGAGAAAAATAGAGTGAGTAATATTTTTTAGTAAGGTGTGGTAGTCACTTTAACTGCGGTATAAAATTCTTTACTAAGTGTTTTAGTAAGGTGTGGTAGTCACTTTGACTACGATATAAAATTTCTTACTAGGTGTTTTTGTAAGGTGAGAGTCAAAAGAGGGTTATTTCTTTTGAGTGTTTAGTAGTCACTTTATGTCTTGTACTTGGGGGAGGGGGCAAATTTTCCCATAAAAAAAGCCCCCAACTTCTTTCTTAAATGTACCAAAACAGAATACAAAGAAAAGAGAGAAAAATGTAGACAGGAGTGTATTTTCATAGATTGTGATAACAATAATCTATGAAGAGAAAAATAGAGTGAGTAATATTTTTTAGTAAGGTGCGGTAGTCACTTTGACTGCGGTGTAAAATTCTTTACTAGGTGTGTTAGTAAGGTGTGGTAGTCACTTTGACTACGATATAAAATTTCTTACTAGGTGTTTTTGTAAGGTGAGAGTTAAAAGAGGGTTATTTTTTTTTTGAGTGTTTAGTAGTTACTTTGTGTCTTGTACTGTGACTACGGTGTAAAATTTTTTACTATAGTAATATTAGTTGCTCCTTTAGGTCCGTGTTTTTTCCCTTATTTCGAAGGATTTTCACGTAAAAATCTTGGTATCATTATCACTCTTATTATTCTTGTTGTTTAACCGTATTATTGTTGTCATATTTTTTTTTTTTATTGCAATATCATGACGTGATTTATTTTCAACAACTAGTATTATTGTTGGGAAGCAAAGCAATCCTACACCGGAGAAATAGAGGAAGCATTTCCTTTATTTAAAGTCTCACACAACTTCATTAGTATGAGGCCTTATGGGAGGTGTTCAAAAATAAATCTTTGAGGGCTTGATCCAAAACGGACAATATTATACTAGTGCGGAGTTTGGTTGAAGTTACACGTGATCCCAACAATTGGTATCAAAACCAGTTGTTCTTTTGTAGTGGAAAAATTTACCCATTTTTTCCAACAAGTGGTATCAGAGCCCAAGTTCGAATGTATCGGAGTAGTGGACTGCAGTTTGTAAGAAGTTTTCGGTATGACAACAAGTTGGGGATCTACGACTGATGCCTTGTGTCGAAAGTCTTCTTGACAAGTGTTGGTCAAGCGGCGTGTTCCATTATTTGACAGTGGCGGTACAAGATGTATGACAGATTTTAGCAGATCATCTGAAGTCTCCTAGTAGTTGAAGATTTACGGTTGATGTCTTGTGTCGAAAGTTTTCTTGACAAGTGATGGTCAAGCGGCGTGTCCCACTGTTTGGCAGTGGCGGTATAAAGTGTTTGGTAGATCTGTTTGGTAGATCGACGGTTCAAGATGTTTGTCAGATTTGTTTGACAGATCGGTGGTACAATATGTTTGTCGGATCTATTTGACAGATCGACGGTGGTACAATATGTTTGGCAGATTGGCGGTGGTACAATATGTTTGTGAATTTGTTTGGCAGATTGGCGGTACAAAAATATTTGACAGATCTGTTTGGCAGATCGACGGTACAAGACGTTTGACAGATCTGTTTGACAGATCATGTAAAGTGACCTACGATGCCTTGTGTCGAAAGTCTTCTTGACAAATGGTGGTTGAGCGGCGTGTCCCACTGATTGATAGTGGCGGTACAAGATGGTTAGCAATATCAAATGGATTATCGCTAAAGAGGAGGTCACAAGTGGTATAATCTTAGTTTGAGAGGGAGCATGGTGCTCTATTATTGTTCGTGCAGTTGGTGTTGTCAGCAGGTTTCCTGAAAATCTAGGAAGGAGTATTGGGAAACAGTCAAATGGATATGAGGTACATAGGAGGAACCTTGGGTGACTGTTTGTGTTTTGTAGGATATGATCCAATATTGAAGGGTTATTCAAATGCTTATATAGCGGGTAACCTTGATAACAGAAAATCGACTATTGAATTTTTATTTATATTTTTCAAGGGGAGCTATATCATAGCAGTCAAAGTTGCAGAAGTGTGTTGCACTATCTACAACTGAAGCTGAGTATATTGCGACTACTGAAGCTGGCAAGGAAATAATATGGCTTCAGAGATTCCTTCAAGAACGACTGAAAATCCTGCGGATATGTTGACAAAACTGGTACCAAAAGACAAGTTCAATTGTGCAAAGAACTTGTTGGCATGAGTTCTCTCTGAGAAGAATAAGGATACCTCCTTCAGGTGCATGCATAGGAGGGGAGATTTGTGGGGTCCAGTCCCCCAACAACTTTTGAAAAAGTTGTGTTTTTTGTTCAAAATTGGCAATTTTTTTTATCTTCAATTTTTGTTGCTTCAAAATTGGCAAACTTTGAAGATTGTTTGCTTGTGAGGTCACGACTCACATCAATTGAGGGGAGGGGCAAATTTTCCTATAAAAGGAGCCCCCAGCTTCTTTCTTAAATATACCAACACAGAACACCAAGAAAAGAGAGAAAAATGTAGAGAGCAGTGTATTTTCATAGACTGTGATAAAAATAATCTGTAAAAGGAAAAATAGAGTGAGTAATATTTTTTAGTAAGGTGTGGTAGTTACTTTGACTGCGGTATAAAATTTCTAACTAGGTGTTTTAGTAAGATGTGGTAGTCACTTTGACTACGGTATAAAATTCCTTACTAGGTATTTTTGTAAGGTGGGAGTCAAAAGAGAGTTATTTCTTTTGAGTGTTTAGTAGTCACTTTGTATCTTGTACTGTGACTACGGTATAAAATTTCTTACTATAGTAATATCAGTTGCTCCTTTTAGTCCGTGATTTTTTTTCTTATTTAGAAGGGTTTCCAAGTAAAAATCTTGGTGTCATAATCACTCTTATTATTCTTGTTGTTTAACCGTATTATTGTTGTCATATTTATTATTTTTTTATTATCGCAATATCGTGGCGGAATTTATTTTCAACAACTAATATTATTATTGGGAAGCAAAGCAATCTTACACTAGAGAAATAGAGGAAGCATGTCCTTTATTTAAAGTCTCACACAACTTCATTAATATGAGGTCTTTTGAGAGGTATTCAAAAATAAATCTGCGAGAACTTGACCCAAAGCGGACAATATCATACTAGTGCGGAGTTTGGTTAAAGTTACATATGATCTCAACAATTGGTATCAAAGCCAGTTGTTCTTTTGTAGTGGGAAAATTTACCCCTTTTTTCCAACATAAAGCTCCCCTTTTCAACATAGTTATTCTTTGGATTTTGTTGTACATAGGTTAGTCTCATGAAGTTCAATTATTGGTGGTATAATTATGTGTGTGTGTCTAACCAATGCTCGCCAAATATTGTGCGCAGAAAAACTTCAGCTACAACCATAAAAGAAGCCTCGACTTTAGTAGATGATGGCCATGTTTGGAGAAAATATGGTCAGAAAGAAATACTCAATTTCCCACATCCAAGGTTTAATATATAATTTATTTTATTTTCTTTTCACAATTTCTTCGTTAATTACACTTATAATTGATTGATATATGCAGGAACTATTATAGATGTACCCATAAATTTGATCAAGGATGCGAAGCAACTAAACAAGTGCAAAGAATCCAAGAAAATCCACCAAAGTTTCGTACCACATACCAAGGTCATCACTCGTGCACAACTTATCCTTCGATTTCTCAAATACTCTTTGATTCTTCAACAAATGAGGATTGTTCGGTGTTACTAAGTTTCAACACCAATAAAATTAATTATCACCAACCATATATTCACTCATTTCATTCAACAAAACAAGAAACTAAAGGGGAGATCTCTTCAAATTGTTTTTCCCCTAATGTTGGCCAAAGTCAATCCGATGATCATCTGATTAGAGCAGCATTGTCACCAGGGTCGTCCGATCATGATGTCAACTACTCTTCTTGTACTACTAATTGTAGTTTGGAGATGGAGATGAAGATAGATATGATGGTGGACTCTGTTGATTTTGAGGATTTAATTCCTTTTGATTTTTGATTATTGACTTTTCTAAAAAAAATAAAAAAAATCTTATCTATTCAATTATTTAAATATTATATTGACAGAATTTATAGCAAGATGTTATATATAGAGTAAATTTTCATTTTATCCCCTTAATCATTAAGAATTTCCTCCAAAAGCAAAAACAATAATAATAATAATAACAACAACAAACCCCTAAAATAGTGAAAACAAAAAATAACAACAAAAACGAAGTTATAGTAACAAAAATGAATAAGTTAGTAAAAGGCCAGGAGATATTCTAATAAATTTATATACTGAATACATTAGAGACATATACTTCATTAGGGATGGTATATATTGTATGTTTTTGTTTAGATAAAGAGGCTTAAGTAGCTTGCAATGTATTAAGCCCGGTAAATAGTTTAATTTTTATTCTATAATGATCATGACCAAACACATCTAATGGTCTTATATTCAACTGGAATGAGTGATATATTAGTAGAATAAGAATAATTTCGTATTTTTAAGTTCTAGAATTTTTTTAATTCAAATATAGAAAAATTTCATCAAAAAATATTATTAAAAGAATCATCATTTTTTATTATAAGGTGGAACGACTATTATTTCTCTAACCCTTAAAAATTAGAGAATAACATGGAACTTACCTGCTTACACGTTGTCGTCCCACTTTTTATTGCATTTCAATTGAAATCAAAATTATTTGAAGAAAATAAAAACCAAAAACAACACAAATGAAGAAGAGTTATTTATATAGGTCATCTTGGAAGCCACATGAATAAACTTTTTATTTAATTTCACTAACACTATCATGAATTTGTCACAAAATCTAATGTTATTTTTATGATCGTTATTTCAATATTATATACATTAAGGGTGTGTTTGGTATGATGGAAAATATTTTCCATGGAAAAAGTTTTCTTGGAAAATATTTTCCTGGAAAATAAGTTGGTTTTCCACTTATTTTCTCATGTTTGGTTGGTGAGTAAAAAATATTTTCTAGTGTTTGGTTGGTGAGTAGAGACTATTTCTTAGAAAAATATTTTCTAGTGTTTGATTGGTGAGTGAAAATTTTATTCTTTAGAAAATACTACTAACTGTTAACTTGTATGTCAGTGTCTCTAGCAACTCAACAATTTGTAAGAACTAATTTAAGCATAACAAATAATATCAATATCGAATACTAAAATATTAAAATCACTAAATTTAAGCAACTATTAATTGAACAATCTCAAGATACTACAATCAATAGAAATATAACGGAACGGCAAACTTATTCAACTTCATGGAACAAGTTACATCGATGACAAAATGAAATATGCAATTAGCAAAAGTAACATAAGTAAGTCTTCCTCTATGCATCTGAAAATAATAATACATTCAACGAACATTGGAAATAAAAAAAATTCGGGCTTCACTATTTTTTATTTCAAGCAGTAAAAAATTGAAGCAAAACACAATGAAAAATATTTTCGAGTAATGTAAATTTTTTAGAAATATGAATTTTTTCAGTCATGTGAATATGAGTGTTGTTGGTGTGGGAAAGAGGGGTAGGGGGGGAGTCATAAGTCACATTTGTCATTTTCTGAAAAATGACTTCCCTTAGCCCATGAGGGAAGTCATTTTCCCTCAAATTGAGGAAAATAAGTTGTTGTGGAATGTTTTCCAAATATTTAATGGCAACCAAACAAGGGAAAATAAGAAAACATTTTTCATTATACCAAACACACCCTAAGTGTGTGTATATATATATACATGCATGTGCGTATATTTTTGTCTTTCCCACTCTCTTACCTCATGTGTTTTCATTTTACTTGACCCTTCTTAATATGTCACACTCCTCATTAAGAAAATTTTAATTAGAGGTATATTTTACTAAATTAACCTTAGTGATAATACTTTGAAACATTAAATTTGACTACTACGACTTTATGCAGATATATAATACCAAGGATAGAAATAAAAAGATATTATTTTTTTTATTTCATAAATTGGATAAATAAATTAAAATAAATTTTTTTAGTATGAGGGTCAAGTAATATGAAACGACAAAAATATTCTGTATTGTCTATATAAATAAAAAGATTTGATTACCATTAATGAAGTATTATATAAATTATAGTTTAATATAATTTAAAATCTAAATGAATACAATCTTTAAAGATTTGAGCTTAATTTAATTAATTATTTTATATTTTTTGCATTGAAATATAATTGTATAGTTATTATTATCTGTTATTTTTACTTGTATAAATAAATACCAGAGTTTTGATTATTATTAATAAAATTAATTTTTCTCATTATGCTAACATACTTCATTATAGAACACTATTAGTTTACATATTAATTAGTATTTTCACTTTTCATCCAAACAATAATGTTATATGTGTTTATCAAAAATTAATATCATGATTTTTGAAGAAAGTAAAAAAAGAAGTCGAAAATGAAAGTGTAAATAAGGTATTTTAAAAATTTAAGTAGAAAAAAGAGGAATTTAATTATTATTCAGAGAGGGAGATTGACTTTTAAAATAAAATTAAAGTAAAACCATTTTCACCCTTTAACTAATTCAATTATCTTATAGTGGAATTAAAATTTCCTCCTCACCATCTTGGTCGTCGTTATCGTCATCGTATTAGCGTCATCACCAACTTAGAAAAAGATCAGGATATTATTCTTTAAAGTAAATAGATTAATTGATGATTGATGACTTTTGTGGCACAGTTTCTTCCTAAATTATGTTATTAGCTATATACGATTAAAATTGTTATTAGCTATATACGATTAAAATTAATCATTTTCAATTTGAAGTTCTTTTCGTCCAAAAACAAAATGAAAAGAAAAAGAGAAGCCATGATAAGGAGCTAAATAATGTTATGATGATAAGTGAACTTGCTCTAGATTGAACAGCTCTATTAGTAGGTTGAACATTTGAGTTGCCCTCCCAAATGAGGCCCAACGCGGAGCAAATCCGGATATAATCGGAGTCCTAAAAAGTAGGTACTGAACACCGGGTGGTTTAAACCAAAAGAAACTATACATGTGAATCTGCCCCACTTCAAATCAAAGAACCTTCTCCTTGCATGTTGCATCCCAGTCCAATTTTTCACACCTGGATTTTTCTTTTAAAGAGTTGTTACATAACTACTATCAACAAGTATTGGGTTCGAAATGAAGATAACATCATGCGAAAGTTAATAATTTAAAAATTATAGAGAATAATTTAAACAAAAAAAATAATAATAAAAACACATATTATTTGATATGATTGACCAAGGACCCTATATATTGAAAACTAAATCAAAAAGCTGAAACTCTATTAGGAGAAATCTCCCCCTAAACAAAATTCTTAAAAGACGACATGAATGATATGGTATTTTGGCTTGAAAAGAGAGTTCTTATATTTATACAGGTACACAATCCCTTCTCTAAAAAAATAAACCTAATAGGAAAAAAAAAGTTTTCAACAAGGAAACTTTTTTCTGTCAGGACAATTCCAGTTATGTTAGTGAAACACCTAGAGTTTTAGCCCTTGAAAATTTCTTGAGTTTTGGACTCACTATCTTATTAACGAATCACCAAATGAGTTGTATGGTGTGGGTACGAGTCAGGTGATCCTAGTTGTAGGGAGTCCAGTGAATGGTGGTTGGGTTTCTGTTGTGGTTACGGTTGGGCGGTATGGGTCGTTAGGGGTGGTGACAGTTCATTTGATCGGTCCCTTAATCAAATCAGTAACTTAGTGACTTGACTTGACTTTGAGTACGAGTGGCTCACTAAGAGCCGTGAGGATAGGTTACGAGTCATTGTGAGAAGTCGTATATTGTCTAGTGTCAATCCCTTTGGATTCTGCCTTGGGTATGACTGGACCATACGAGTCGTATGGCCTAGTCACGAGTGGGGGTCAGGGAGTTGTATGGTGGATAGTGCATGGGTGTCCAACTTACTATCTTGGTGACGACTCAATGGTCTGAGTCGTATATTGTAGTCACGAGTCATGGGATCGACTCATAACCCACCTGCAAAAATTTTACAGTTTTAAGTTGGGGGCATTCTGGACATTTCCCCTTTTTTCCTTTGATACCAAGACATAAAACACCTTTGGAGTCTTCATTAACCTAGTATCCTCAATCATACACTCTTATAAATTAAGGCTTTAAAGGGTAGTTTCTCTTCGTCTTCCTTGGTAAAACGCATGTTACTTCTTCCTTATTGTTATTTTACAAAGAGCATGTGTTTTAATGTATGATTTTCATGATATTGTTATAGTTTGAAATAATGGTTGAGGGTTTTGGATGCTCATGATTGAATAATGGTTCTCATGGTTTAATTATATTTTCTTTCATGCTTTTAGTATGATTTTGACATTATGGGATGCATATTAATGGTAAATGAATTTTAGGGTATTATGGATACCCCAAATTACTTTGTTATGGTATTAAAACTTATATGCCCTCAACCTGTTTGTTAAAATGCCAATGAGAAGGATTTTGTCACATTGCTTGACTACTCTTGATATTTTTGCATTTCATAAATGGTAATGGACCTAAATTGGTTTGATTGGTTTAAATGGTTTGAAAAGGATTTTGTGGCCATGGTATTGGTTTAATTGGAAACTCTGGGTCAATTTGATTTAATGATTTTGGTATGACATAAAATGATAGACTTGCAAGCTCTAATTTTGGTATCATAATACCAATGGTTAATGCCTAAACAAAAGACTCTTTGGTTAATGGTTGGAATGTGTAATTGGTTTTAATATAGGCTTAAAAGGGGTTGTGTTAGCAAAGTCGTGGAAGGTGGATGTTCCGGGGGAATCAATACTGGAAACTCATATTTACCGATGTGAGGTTTGGTCATAGTGATCGTGTGCATGATGTCACACTTTGTATTTTGGGAGATATACTAGTTATCTCAGGTTCTTTTCTCCGCTTCATGCGAATAACGCACACCGAGGCCCTTTTAATAGAGGAGCTGAATTCATATAGCCCGCAGATAGACATTTAAGATGGCAGAGCTACACAACCTAGGTTAAGGTTTTAAATGTATGCTAAACCCGATTCCCTATCGCGGCACGATATATATATATGTGTGTGTCTGTGTGATGGCATAAGGTCATTTGATTGGGCTTTGAATAATGTCATTAGTTTATCTTTATCCTTGAGTACATGCTAGAATTTACTCCACTAACCATCTTCGAGCGTTGTATCCCCACGCAATGCAGGAACCGATCATACTACTGTTCCTCCTGCTCAGTGACTTGAATTCGGGGACAACTTTAAGTAAAATTGAAGTGGTGAGCTTTCATACACCGTAAGACCCTATTTCATGCTATGAACTTCTTTTCATTATTTTATTTTATTTGATTTCGGTGTCAGCCTTGGTATTGGTATTGGTATTGGGGTTGACATTGGTTGGATATTTGGTTGAGGTTATTGGATTATGATTATAGACTTGATTTAATATTTTTGAATTATTATTATTTTATCTTGTTATATGTTTGGAATTCATCCGACATAGGGTGTAGAGCAGTTAGGATTGGGTATTGGGGATGGTCTCCGGTCATGGTTGGATTTGAGATGCCCGACACAACTAGGCGCTGGTTTGGATCGTGTCAGATTGATATCAGAGCCCTAGGTTTATGGTAGATTGGGTAACCGACAAAGTTATGTTGAGTAGTGTCTTTTTTTAGGATGTGTAGTATGTCACACTCATAAGGGAGAGGCTACGAGACATTTAGGAATGTTTCTCTTTCTTGTGTTCTGTATTCAAGTTATAGGGTCTAAGGTACTGAATTTTCCTCTAATTTTCATTTGTTCGCCTTTTATATCACATCTACCCGATGATATGAAGCTCATAAAATCCCTCTGTCCTACTTGAGGACAATGCTAATGGGACACACTTTGCTTATGGGATCCAGACCCCGTCTAGGGGTCCAGTTCCTGATTGTCCTCTTAGAGTTCCACCAGTCCCTTCCAGCCCTCCTCGAGCTCTTCAAGTAGATGTGATGAATGATGAGTTTTGTAAGTTTATCCATATATTAACACAGTTAGTAGCTTCTCACATCGAGCGTGGTGCTTCTGTTACTCCATCTTTTGAGGTCACAAGGGTTGGCTAGTTTATGAGGTTGAACCCTCCTGTGTTCACTGGTGTTAGGGTTGAGGGGGATCCTCAGGGTTTTGTTGGTGATATGGAAAAGATCTTTCACATTATGCATGCTACTAACATGGAGAGTGTGGAATTTGTTGTCTACCAACTGAAAGATGTAGCATACCAATGGTATGAGAAATAGAAACAGTCAAGGTGACGATGCTGAGTCAGCCCTGTGGGATAACTTCTCTAGTGCTTTTCTGTATCACTTCTTTCCTCGGGAGTTGAGGAAGGCGAAGGATAAAAGTTTGTTAACTTGAAGCAAGGCAAGATGTCAGTCAAGGTGTATGCCTTGAAGTTTCACCAATTATCGCGGTATGCTCCGGAGTTAATTTTTAGCATGAGGGCTAGAATGAGGAAGTTCGCTTCCGAGTTATCCCGAGACTTGATTTTGGAGAGTAAGGCTGCCTTGTTGAACAAGGACATGGATATCTTCAGGTTGTTTGTGTATATGCAACAGGTAGATAAAGAGACGAAGAAGTAGGCTGAGATTGGGAAAAGGCAGAAAAAAAGTTTAGATTTTTTTATCAAGGTGGTGGTCAACAACAGAGCGACAGGAATGGTGGAAAGTTATCCAAGAAGAAGTGGGACAATTTTGGGTCTTACTGACAGCTAGTACTCCCAACCCAAAGCCATCTAGTGATAGACATTTTCAGAGTGTCGACAACTATAGGGAACAGGATGCCCAATATCAGGCTAGCAGAGCCCAATCCGCTCCATTATACCTTCACTACAGATTCTATGGTTGATTGCATCGGGGTTACTATGATGAAGAAAAGGACAAGTGCTTTAACTATGGTCAGTCATGGCACATGTTTAGAAACTATCCTGTTGGTATGTTTGCTTCTAAGGCAAATAAGGTTCCTGTTGCTTCTTCTTCTGCTCCGGCACCAAAGGGTGCACCCTATGGCTCCGACACTAGTCGAAATTGACTCTATGCTTTCACTACTCATCAGAAGTCTGAGGTATCACCTGATGCCGTTACTGGTATGTTGAAACTCTTTTTTCATAATGTGTACTGTTTACTTGATTCGGGGTCCACTCTTTCTTATGTGACCCCATTTGTGTCTGTGTATTTTAGCTTTGGTCCCGAGTGTATTTTGGATCTTTTTTCTATTTCTATCCTGATGGGTGACTCTGTGGTGGCTAGAAAAGTCTATAGGGGTTGTATGGTATCTGTGGGCGGCCGGGAGACTTTGGTGAATTGTTTGAATTTGACATGATTGATTTTGATGTCATATTGGGGATGAATTGGTTGCACTCATGCTATGATTCTTTAGACTATCAAACCCGTAAGTTCATCTTTAAATTTCCTAATAAGTCGGTTATTGAGTGGAAGGGTGTTTTCCTAGCTCCTAAGGGGAAGCTCATAACATATCTTAGAGCTCATAGATTAATCTCCAAGGGGTGTCTCTATTATCTGGTTTGGGATAAAAATTCTAACTCAGAGAGTCCTTTTTTGTATTCCGTCCTGGCGGAGAATGAATTTCCTGAGGTAAACCTCCCTGATGAACTTCCTGGTGTCCCTCCTGATAAGGAGATTGATTTTGGGATTGATCTTTTTTGGGACACTCGTCCTATTTCTATTGTCCCGTATAGAATGGCTCCAACCGAGTTGAAAGAGCTAAAGGAGCAACAAAAGAATCTTTTAAACAAAGGTTTAATTCATCCTAGTGTGTTTTTGTGGGGTGCACTGATGTTATTCATGCATAAAAAGGATGATTCCCTTCAAATGTGTATTGATTACCCACAACTGAATAAGGTGACAGTAAAGAATAAGTACCCTCTTTCGAAAATAAATGATTTGTTTGACCAGCTTCAGGGTGTTAAGTTTTTCTCCAAGATTAATCTTCAGTCTAGTTATCATTAGCTAAAGATTAGGGAGGTGGATATCCTTAAAACTATTTTTCGTACTCGGTATGAGAATTTTGAGTTCCTTGTTATGTCTTTTGGTTTGAACATTGTCCCGGCGATATTCATGGATTTGATGAATAGAGTTTTTCGTCAGTTTCTGGATTTATTTATGATTGTCTTCATAGACGATATTCTGGTGTATTCTAAGAGCGGGATGGATCATGCTAATCATCTCCGCATTGTATTATAGACCCTGAAAGAACAACAGATGTATGCCAAATTTTTAAATATGAATTCTGGTTGAACGCTGTCACTTTTCTAGGTCACGTCATTTCTTGTGAAGGGATCATTATAGACCCGTATAAAGTTACAGTGGTTAAGAAATAGCCTGGACCCGTGACTCCAATTGATATTCAAAGCTTTTTGGGTTAAGCTGGCTACTACAAGAGGTTTGTGGAGAGTTTTCGACTATAACTGCCCTGTTGACTAAGTTAACTCAGAAGAAGGTGAAGTTCTTGTGGTCTGATGCTTGTGAGGGTAGTTTTGAGAAGCTGAGGGATAAGCTAAATTCATCTCCAGTTCTAACCTTTCCTGAAGACACTGAAGATTTTGTAGTCTATTGTGATGTGTCCCGTATGGGGATTGGGTGCATTTTGATGTAGTATGACAAGTTGATAGCTTATGCCTCTAGACAGTTGAAGGTGCGTGAGAATAATTACTCGACTCATGACTTGGAATTATTGCTTGTGGTGTTCGCATTGAAAATCTAGCATTGCTATTTATATGACATGCATGTGGATATCTTTTTTGATCATCAGAGCTTACAATATGTGTTTCCTCAAGGATTATGACATGAGCCTTCACTACCATCCAGGTAAATCTGACGTGGTTGCTGAAGCTCTTAACAGGTTATCCATGGGAAGTCTTGCTCGTATGGATAAAAAAAAATAGGAGTTGGTGAAGGATGTTCATCGCTTAGCTAACCTTGAAGTTCGCCTCTTGGACTTTAAGGATGATGGTGTGTTTGTGAAGAAGGTGGCGCAATCGTCCCTGGGTACCAAGGTGAAGGAGAAGCAAGTGTTGGATCCTGTCTTGATGAGGATCAAGGCCACGTAGGTGGGCAGAAAGTAATGGCCTTTGAGGTCAGTGGTGATGGTACCTCACGTTACCAAAGGAGGTTATGTGTTCCTGACATAGATGGATTACGAGAGGGGATCTTGGTTGAGGTGCATGAGTCGCGTTATGATTTTTATCCTGGTTCGACAAAAATACATCATGACCTTAAGGAAATGTATTATTGGAGCAATATGAAGCAGAATGTGGCTAGTTTTGTGGCTAAGTGCATGGTGTGCCAACAAGTGAAAGTTGAGCACATGAGGCCCGGAGGATTGTATTAAGAAATTGAGTTTCCTGTGTGGAAGTGGGAAGTGATAAATATAGATTTCATTATCGGTCTTCCTTAATCTCAGAATTAGTTTGATTCAGTTTGGATCATCATGGATAGAATGACAAAGTCTGGTCACTTCTTGTAATATGCTATGTGTTTGCGTGATTAACTATGGTGGTAGTTAGGTTGAGCATTTACCTCTTATAGAGTTTGTATACAACAATAGCTACCACTCTAGCATTGGAATGACTCCGTTTGAGGCATCATATGGTAGAAATTGTTGGTCTCCTATTGGGTGGTTTGAGGTTGGTGAGGCGAGATGTTTGACCCGGATTTAGTTCACCAAGCCGTGAAGAAGGTGAAGGTGATTCGAGATAGGCTTAGAGCATCCAAAGTCGCCAAAAGTCCCATGCGGATATGAGGTGTAGGAAGCTAGATTTTGAGGTTCGGGATATGATGTTCTTGAAGGTGTCTCCCATGAAGAAAGTGATACGATTTGGGAAGAAGGGAAAGCTCAGTCCCCGGTATGTTAGCTCGTACCTAATTTTGAGAAGGGTTGGTAGTGTTGCGTATGAGTTGGATTTGCCTTCTAGTCTAAGCTTCATTCATCCGGTGTTTCACGTATCTATGTTGAGGAAGTGTGTGGGTGACCCGTCGCAGATTGTACCTACCAAGGATATTTGTATTTCAGATCGTTTGTCATATGAGGAGGTCACAGTTGAAATCTTAGATTGGCAGGTTCTTTGGTTGTGGACTGGGGATGTAGCTTCGGTAAAGGTTTTGTGGAGGAACCACAAGCTTGAAGAGGCTACTTGGGAAGCTAAAGAGGACATGAAGTCCAAATATCCATTCCTATTTCCCATTCTGACAAATCGTGCTTAAGGTATGTATTGTTCTTAAAATCTTTATTTTCTTAGTTAAAGGTAAGAGTGGATTGTAAATTACTTGTTAATCTATTTTCTATCTTAAAGGTAAACGTAGGGGTGTTTGGAGGTTTAATCATTCTAGTCAATGCCTTGTTCCATAATTCGGGGACGAATAATCTAAGTAGGGGAGAATTAAAACACCCTGGGTTTTGGCTCTTGGAAATTTCCTGAGTTTTGGACTTACTGTCTTAGTAATGACTCACCATATGAGTCGTATGGTGTGGGTACGAGTCAAGTGACCCTAGTCATAGGGAGTCCAGTAGACAGTGATTGGGTTTTTGTTGTGGTTACGGGTCGTTAGGGGTGGTGATGGTTCGTTTGGTCGGTTCCCTAATCAAATCAGTAACTTAGTGACTTGACTTGGCTCTGAATACGAGTGGCTACTAAGAGCCGTAAGGGTAGGTTACAAGTCATTGTGAGAAGTCGTATATTGTCTAGTGTCAATCCTTTTGGATTCTACCTTGGGTTTGACTAGACAATAGGAGTCATATGGCTTGGTCACAAGTGGAGGTCAGGAAGTCGTATAGTGGATAGTGCATGGGTGTCCAACACACTGTATTGGTGAAGACTCAATGGTACGAGTCATATGTTGTGATCACGAGTCACAAGGTCGACTTCTAACCACCTACACATTTTTTACGATTTTAAGTTGAGGGTATTCTGGACATTTTTTCCTTTTAACTCCCTTTGATGACACGACATAAAAAACATTTGAAGGCTTTATTAACCTAGTAGCCTCAATCATACACTCTTAAAAATCTCTCAAGCTCTCTTTCAAACAAAAGGCTAGAGTTTCTTCAAGATAATCAATTAAGGCTTTCAAGGGTGGTTTCTCCTCGTCTTCCTTGGTGTCTAAGGCATGTTACTCCTCCCCCATTGTTATTTTACAAAGAGCATGTGTTTTAATGTAAGATTTTCATGATATTGTTATGGTTTGAAATAATGATTGGGGTTTTGGATTTTTATGGTTGAATAATGGTTCTCATGGTTTAATTATGTTTTCTTTCACGTTTTTAGTATGATTTTGACATTACAGAATGCATGTTAATGGTATTAGACTAAGGATCAACTTAATCTTATGCTCACTCGCACGACATAAATACTAGAAGAAGGGAAACTGATCCTAAAAATATCTTATAGCCTCTTGTACCTAAATAGGTTTCGGGGTATTATGGATTCCCCAAGCTACTTGGTTATGGTTTTGAAACTTATGTGCTCTCAACCTGTTTGTTAAAATGCCAATGAGAAGGATTTAGTCACATTGTTTGACTACTTTTGATATCTTTGCATTGCATAAATGGTAATGGAACCTAAATTGGTCTAGTTGGTTTTAAATGGTTTGAAAAGGCCTTGATGGCCATGGTATTATTTTAATTGAGAACTCTGGAGTCAATTTCATTTAATGATTTTGGTATGGCATAAAATGATAGACTTACAAGCTCTAATTTTGGTATGACGATACCAACGATTTATGCCTAAACAAAAGACTCTTTGGTAAATGGTTGGAATGTGTAATTGATTTTAATATGAGCTTAAAAAGGGTTGTGTTAGCAACTCCGTGGAAGGTGGAGGTCCTGGGGGGACCAATACTGGAAACTCATATTTGTCGATGTGAAGTTTGATATAGTGACTGTGTGCATGATGTCCCACTTTATATTTTGGGAGATTTACTAGTCATCTTAGTTTTTTTTCACTGGTTTGTGCTGCTAACACACACCGAAGCCCTTTCAGCAGAGAGAGCTGAACTCATATAGCTTGTAGGTGGACATTTAGGACGGCAGAGCTACACAACCCAGGTTAAGGTTTTAAATGTATGTTAAACTCGGTTTCCTATCCCCGCATGATATATATGTATATGTGTAATTGCATAAGGTCATTTGATTGGATTTTTAATAATGACATTATTGTATCTTTATCCCTGAGTACATGCTAGCGTTCACTCTGGTAATTGTCTTTGGGCGTTGTATCCCTACGCGATACAGGAACCAGTCATACTACTATTCCTCCTACTCATTGACTTGGATTCAGAAAAAGCTTTGAGTCAAATTGAAGTGGTGAGCTTTTATACTTCGGAAGTTCCATTTTATGCTATGGACTCCTTTTCATTATTTTTGTTTTCTTGAATTTTGATTTTGGCTATGGTCGGGGGCATGTTCCGACCGGATGTTACTTGATTCGGGTTAGAGGCTTTGTCGTACTACTATGGGCATGGACGTTGTCGGTATTGGTGTCAGTCTTGGTATTGATATTTGTATTGGGGTTGGCACCAGCTGGATATTTGATTGAGGTTGTCGGATTATGATTATAGATTTGATTTAATGTTTTGAATTATTATTATTTTATCTTGTGTTTTTTATTGTAGACTTAAAGGACTGCATCCATGATATCGTGTTTTGGCTTGAAAAGAGAGACTTATAGAGGTACAAAATCCTTCCTGAGAGAAAGAATAAACCTAATAATGAAAAAATCTTTTCCAGTAAGAAAATCTTTTTCAATCAGGAAAGACAATTCTAATTACGTTAGAAAATCAAGTAAGTAGGAAATTCAAACAAATCCTAACATTAAATACATACCACTCATTGAAATATCCATGAATTTTCTCACCAAATTGATGAACTAATTCACGATGTAGAACTTTAATTGTCATTTTTGTCCATAATGATGGAATTCTATCCAAGTTTTATAAATTTGGCTCGAAAATAATAATATGCATTGTTGGTACTTGCAACAAGATAATCATTGTATTTAAAGAGAATTAATAAAAAAAATGGCTAACGGGGTAGAATATGCATAACATATTTAGATGAAACAAGAAGAAAATATACCAACATGGGTTGTGATACAGTGGATAAGGCTGCTCCATCCTTAACCTGAGGTCGAGAGTTCGATACTGAGTATGGAGAAAACTCTGTTGGGAGTGCTGTCACCTTAATGGGTCTTGCAACGCGCGATCCGAGTTAGTCGAGGCTTCAATACGAATACCGGACACCGAATGAGAAACAAAAAAAGAAACAAGAAGAAAATATGCAATTGGAACAAAAAAATTATTATAAATTTATAATGACTATGCGATATATTAAAGGTTAAAAAAATCACATAAAAGCTAATTTTTCAATTTCTCAGAACTTTCCCGCCACTTAAAGAGAATGTATCTACACTCTTTATCAGCTCAATATTAACTAATTCCTTCATTTTTAAATGAATGCTCCTTTTAGGGTGAACACACTTTATAACAAATTACTAACTCCTAAACAATAAAAGTAATTTTACCAACTTAGACTTAATTAAATTTGTTTTTTTTCGAGTTGACATTGATTACTTCCTTTGTTCAATAATTCTTGTTTACTATTGACTTGACACTGATGTTAAGAAAAGCAATAGATAAGAGTAGGTGTAATTTTATTCAATTATCACCCTTTAAATATAATAAATATAATACCTTAAGAAATGGATTGAATGATAAATACTCCCTCCGTCCCAAATTACCCGTTTCAAATTTTCTAATTTGATTTTTCATTTTACTTGTCTTTTTTCATTAATCAAGAAGAGACAATTTTTTCTTTTCATGTTTATCCTTTGCATTAATTATTTTTTTCTTCAAATTAAAATATAAACATTATTTAATAGGGGTATTATGATAAATTAGGCATGTTATTAATTATTTTTCTTAATCAATTTGTCATCTCAATTTGAGATGGGTAATTTGGGACTGAGGGAGTAATATTTAATAACAAGGATAAAATGAGTAGAAAATGACAAATTATTCATTAATATTTCAAAGTGGACAAGTTAGACATCTATTTTAAGTATAATGAACAAGTAAAGGTGAACGGAGGAAGTACATTTCATCTCAACAAGGACAAATTTGGAAGAACATGATCAATTCATTCCTCATGAAGATTTAAACAAACACTTATTTAAGATTAGAATCAAAAGAAAAAAGAACACTTAGTATTTAGAACCAAGGAAATATCAAATAACCTAATCTAATCCAGTGAAGTAGTTAAGGCGATTAACAATTTGTGTGCGTTAAGTTTGGGGTTTTTATTTATTCTACTTAGATTAAATATGATCATGAATATAAATACATTGGTTATTTAATGTACATATTCTTTAAAGTTTTCGAAACAAAACCAAGCGCACACATCTAATTTGATCGGAGAACAAACAAAAACGAGCTTGAGGTTTTATCTATCAAAAAAATTGAGAAACCGACCAACTCGATTGATATTTTGTCCAATCAAACTTTTTAAATAAACATGTTGAAAAATGTTCTACAGGAAAGCTGATTTTTCAATATGTCTCATCTTCCGGGCGACTAAAAGAAAGTGTATCTACACTCTTTATCAGGCCAACATCAAGATCAAGGGAGTAAAAACTATCAAATAACCAAATCTAATCCAAAGGGCTAATTGAAACGATTAGTAATTTGTGTGTGTAATTAATAGTAGTATCAAGTATGTGATGAATATAGATAGATACATTGGTTATTTAATGTACATGTTCTTTGAAGCTACCCAAACAAATACGAGCACACACATCTCGTTGAACAATGTAACATACAAAAAAGTGCTTGGTTGGTTTTATCTATTAAAAGAAATTGAGCCAACCAACCCGGTTGATTTTTTTGGTCAAAATTCCAATCAAACTTTTAAAATAAACCGATTGAAAATTAATCGATCAAGCTCAATCAATTTTGTTTTAAAAAATTTTGGAAAAAATTGAATTAAGTTATCAAATCAACCGAGTTGGTTGATTTTTGGTCAATTCAAAAGTCAATGGGGTATTTTTGATCGATTTTTATTGTGTTTTTAGTAACTATCGCTATTATTTAACTTTATTCTATTAACTGAATCATAGGTGCTTTAGAAAATTTTACATACAAAAATGATTAGAATTTTATTTAGAAGGGCCAAAATATACCATACTCTCATAAATAATAATTAACTTTAACTAAAAACACTGGGAACCATACAACTTGCACTAATTATGACTAATTAAACAACAATCAATAATTAATAATTGGTATACATCAGTTGACATTAAATTCTTGTCAGGTAGAACACAACTTGCACTAATTATGACTAATTAAACAACAATCAATAATTAATAATTGGTATACATCAGTTGACATTAAATTCTTGTCAGGTAGAACATGTATGATGATGATATTAAGGTGACAACATATGATAAACGTCATCAGTGGATTTGCGTCTTAGATCAAAGGATATTTTGAATAGATAATAATTTTATAAATACTTAAAATTTTATCGAGATTAAGCAGATAAAGGTTTAAATCTGAAATATATATTTTGTGTTCAGTAGCTTAATATAAAGGGAAAAGGTTCTGATATGATTTTAAAACTGATATAATCATAGTTAAAAAATGACTCATGTATACCTTGATGTCTAACAAATAGAGCGCATTACCCAACGAATTTTCATTTTTCAAATTAAAAACTTATTTTTTTATTTTTTAATTAAAAAATTATCACGTAACTTTTAAAAAATAATTTTACCACGCTTTATTAAATTGTCTTAGGTAAGGGTAGTGATTATAGTAATAATCTCTGTTTAGTTCTATATCTTTAAAAACAAAAAAAAAAAAAAAACTGCGACAAAAAATATTATTTTTGTTGAGAATAAATACACTATAATAAACTAAAATGAAAAGGAAGGAGAGAGATGTATAGATGTAAGAATATGATTTTATTTTTCTTTTGGTGTGTTTTTACAATGTAGTATGGAATGCCTTTTATAGGCCATAGTATGTGTAATAAGTGTAGTATGTGAATGATATCCACAAAAGAAATAACTTCTTTACATGCTAAAGTAGTATGTAAAGTATGTGTAGTATAGTATGTAAACATCCACAAAATAACTTATTTACAATACTCCCCCTTGGATGTTCATGTAATTTTTTTTTTAAAGGAAATACATAGCTGTTTGTAATACGCATTGTTTGACGCCTTATTGAAAACCTTATCAGAAAAATTCAGTGGGATAAAATCTTGGTTAACAAAAAAAGAGTGCAGTGCATATTTACTCCCCCGATAAAAACATCACTTAATATCTAGGAGACGACACATCCAATCTTGTATCTCAACTTCTCAAAGGTTGATGTTGACAATACTTTACTGAATATATTTGCTAAATTATCGCTTGAACAAACTTGTTGAGCATCTATTTCACCCATTTTTTGAAGATCATGAATAAAGAATAATTTTGGTGAAATGTGTTTTGTTCTGTCTGCTTTGATGTATCCTCCTTTTACTTGAGCTATGCATACAATATTGTCTTCATACAATATTGTTGGAATATTCTTTTTTCAAAGTAAGGCCACATGTTTTCTGAATGTGTTGAGTTATTGACCTCAACTAGAAACATTCTCGACTTTCTTCATGAATGACTATTATCTTTGCATGATTTGAAGATGTAGCAATCATGATTTATTTTGTTGAACACCGTAATATAGCTGTACCTCCACATGTAAATAAATAACCTATCTGGGATCGACCTTTATGTAGGTCAAACAAATATCCTAAATCTGCATAACCAATTAATTGCGAATCGTACTCATTTGAGTAAAATAGTCCTATATCAATAGTTCCTCGAAGATATATAAGTATATGCTTAATGCCATTTCAATGTCACCGTGTTGGGGAAGAACTAAATCTTGCTAATAAATTTATAGCAAAAGATATATTTGATTGTGAATTACTAGCAAGATACATTACTGCCCCAATTGCACTAAGATATGGTATTTTAGCACCAACAAGTTCTTCATCATTTTCATGAGGTCGAAATGGATCTTTATTAATATCAAGTGATCTCACAACGATTGGGGTACTTAACAAATGTGCTTTATCCATATAAAATTTCTTTAAAATATTTTCAGTATATGTGGATTGATGGACAAAGATTTCATTTGTAAAATGTTCAATTTATAGACCAAGATAAAATTTTATCTTTTCGAGGTCTTTTATTTCAAATTTTATTTTCAAATATTCTACTGTCTTTGGAAGCTCTTCAGGAGTTCCAATGATATCAAGTCATAAACATATACAACTATTATGACAAATTCAGATTCATACCTTTTAATAAAGACACAAGGACAGATTGAGTCATTTTTATACCCTTCTTTTAATGGGTATTCGCTAAGGCGATTATACCACTGCGTCCTAATTGTTTTAATCCGTATAAGAATTTCTGAAGCTTAATTACATGATTTTCTCAAAATTTTTTATACACATCAGACATTTTGAATCCTTCAGCAATTTTCATATAAATATCACCGTCTAATGAGCCATATAAATAGGTTATGACGATGTCTATAAGATGCATATCAAGTTTTTCACGAACTACCAAATTAATAACATACTTGAAGGTGATTGCATCCACCATCAGAGAATATATCTCCATATAATTAATGTCAGGTCTTTGCAAAAATTTCTGTGCCATAAGTCGTGCTTTGTATCTTACAACTTTATTTTTATTATTTCGTTTTCACACAAAAATCTATTTGTACCCCCACTGACTTTATACCTTCAGTTGTTTGGACTATAGGTCCAAAAACTTCACATTTTTTAAGCGAAGCCAATTCAATTTTGATTGCATGTTTTCACTTTGGACAATTATTTCTCTGTCTACATTTTTTGACAGATTTTGATTCAAGATCCTCATCTTGTTGCATTATTTCATTTGTAGCACTATAAGCAAAAATATTATCGACAATTATATCATTTCAATTTCATATTTTTCTTGATGAGACATAACTGATTGAGATCTCTCTATTTTTATTATTTTCAGGTACCTGAACCTCTTCTGAGGTTTTATTAATTGTTATGTCTTGTTGCTTTTTTTGAGTAGCTTCTTCCATGTTATGATTATTTTGATCATTTGCTCCTTTTTTGAGGATTTTTATCTTTGGAACCGATTGATCTACCACATTTTAAGTGTGGTTTAGTCTTATTTGCAGGAGTCAATTATCTCATCGGTACATTAACTCAAATGGGAGCATTAACAGCTTGAATGTGAGATTTTGTAACTCTTGATAGGTCAGTGAATGCATCTGGCAGTTGATTTGCAATGTTTTGCAAATGAATTATCTTTTAAAATTCTAGTTTACATTTATTTGTACGAGGATCTAAGTGAGATAATGATAATGCATTCCAATCTATTTTCTTTTTCAACTGCTTATTTTCTCCCCTTAATGTTGGATATATTGTTTCATCAAAATGACAATCATCAAATCTTGCCGTAAATAAATCTCCAATCATAGGTTCAAAATATTTTATTATAGAAGGAGATTCATACCCAACATATATTTCCTACCTTATTTGAGGATCCATTTTTGTGTGATGTGGTGGAGCAATTAGAACACATACCGCACACCCGAAAACTCTTAGATGGGAAATATTTATCTCTTGACTAAAAACCGATTGTAATGAGGAGACTTTATGATAACTTATGGGCCTTATCCGTACAAAAACTGCTGCATGCAAAATAGCATGACCCCATATCGAAATGAAAAGTTTTGTTCTCATAAGCATTGACTAGCGATTAATTGGAGGCGTTTAATCAATGGTTTTGCTAGAGCATTTTGAGTATGAACGTGATATAAGATCAATGGGCTCCACTTCTTTGGGATCGATGCTTCAAGGATCACATCTACGGATCTAAGACTTGATCATTTTAGGAGGTCAAATACGTGAATGAAGGATATCTTAGAAAGAAGCTTTATTTGGTGATATCCTCCAAGAAAGGAATGGGCGACACCGCATTTGGATAATATCTTGGGTTTCAAGAGAGAATGGACGTCCATTCCATTGTTTTGGGCTTTGAGTCACTTTTGCGCCCAATAGCTTTTAGGGTCACTTTTGGGCCCATTGTGTAATAAATAGCCCATGGCTATAAATAGCTAGTTTTCTTTCAATTTTAGGTAGTTGATGAATGATGAATTGAGTTGACACTTGAGAGTGTTTTGTAGAAACTTGTTGGGAGTTTTTAAGTCGTGAGAAATGTGGGTGCGCAGAATCCTTTTTCATTATGTCCTCATAAAAGGTTGGTGTTGCGATAATTGATAGGAAGATATAGGGTTTGGTATACCCTTGGTTTTCCTCTCGTTATCGGTTTATGTTAATCTATCTATCTTTTACTTTATCGTTCCATTTTCTTGCTTTCTTATTTTTGTGATTTTGTATTTAATGTATTTCCTTTGTTTTCGTGTCGTTTCCATTTTCATAGTTTTATCTTGTAGCATTTGGCATTAGAGACGAGCTTAGAATCATTTCCATGATTCTAGTCTTGAGGTTTTGCTATCTCAAAAATCAACAAAAAAGAAAGGCAAAAATCAAAAATCCCCCCAAAAAAATCACTATTCATGATTTTGCCTTTAGATCAAATTTTGAGTCTTTGATTTTGTTATTTTTCTTGTATTTTGGTGTAATATTCTTGTTCCCTAACACCATTATAGTCTAAACCTTGAATTTGAGCTCAATCGGAGGTGAATCGAAGGGTCTACCATTGTTCTGAAGCTCAAGTTTGAAGGTTGAAGGTGGAGTTAAAAATTTGAAATTTATGATTGAGAATTTGACTAAATTGATTCTTTGAATGTGTTTAAAAGGTTGAAAATAACCTTGGTTCAAAATTTCATCGCATTTCGATCAACGATTTAAGAGATAGAGAATTTTGAAGTTTTGGTGTTCTTGAGGAAGGTACAAATCTTCATCTTGAATTCATACTAAAAGGTGTTGTTTGATCCTCAAAATTGAAGAAAAGGGTGTGCAAAGGTGTTTGTAAAAGTACCTTTCGAAGGCCTCAAAGGATATTCCCAAGTGAGGACAAAAGAAGGGGACCATTTGAGGTCCAAACGATCATTGCAAGCTGTGGAACGGACTATATGCGCCTGACCTACAGCTGATGTGTGTTTGGGCTGCTCCAACAGGTTAGAAGCATGTCAAAATAGTGAGTAAACACTCACTTGCGCCTAATCTGCCCTCCACTTGCGTCCAGACTGCGGCCACACTTCAAAACAGACCGTTTGGGCTTTGACATGCGCCCAAGGTACCCTTAGGCTGCCCAAGAACATTCCCAACGCATCCCCACCTATTTTGAGCACCTTATCAACTTTAAAAATCAATCAAATCAGGTTCAAAACCAATGCTTTCATCTCTTAATTGCTCCTTTCATTTCTTTGATTCTTGATACTCATTAACGACTAAACCGTAACCTACTTGGTTGTTCAATTAGTTCTTGATTTGTTCTTTATTGTGTCTTTTCCTTCTTTTATCTTTTGTTTTCTTAGTTTAACACTTGAAATTCAAGTTCTTCAAGTCTTGCACTTCCTAATAGAATCATATACCAACTACAAGCAACCAATATCAACAAGTTGAACTAAATTGTGAGTCAATCAAAACACTTGGATCAAGAGGATTAATTTCATTCACGTTAACCTTCTTTGTTAGTTGTGTTGAGTGCCTCATTGATAGGTACCATGACTTTTGGAGATGAGATCCAACCTATCTCAAAAGAGGTGATAATGAAAGCCCTCATGGATTGGCGACAAGAATTGAATAGTTGGAAGAAGGATGGGTCACGCTTGAAACGGAACATTAAAAAGGTGACATGTATTACTCCCCAAACCCCACCAAATATACCCCAACCACTACAATTCAACCAACAAACACCCCATTACCAAAGACCACATCCAATTCTACCTCAAGAATATATTCTCTCTACCCAACCCACTACAAACGAAGTTCTTGAAGACAATGTCCAACCAACCTAAATCCAAATTAAAAAGATCAATTCCAACATGGAACCTTTGTCACTCGCTAATTATGATACTAGCATTTTACCTAGAATTACTCCTTCATTTATGTAGGTTCATGAACAAACAATATCAAAGGTAGATGCAAGGAAAATACCATATGAAAATAAGCTTAAAAGGCTAACGAAATTCTTACCAAAGGATTCCAAACATGAAAGGTGCAACGAAAAGTTTATAAAGAAGTTGGATTCGAGGACAATTCCTCTTCAGAAAAGTGAGGATGATACAAGATCAATGGGCTCCACTCCTTTGGAATTGATGCTTCAAGGATCACATCTACGGATTCAAGATTTGGTCATTTTAGGAGGTCAAATACATGAATGGAGGATAGCTTGGAAAGAAGCTTTATTTCGTGATATCCTCCAAGAAAGGAATGGGCGACACCATACTTAGATAGTAGCTTGGGCTTTGAGAGAGCATGGACGTCCATTCCGGCTTTGGGTCACTTTTGGGCCCAATTACTTTTAGGGTCACTTTTGAGCCCATTGTGTAATAAATAGCCATAAACAGCTAGTTTTCTTTCATTTTTAGGTAGTTGATGAATGATGAATTGAGTTGACACTTGAGAGTATTTTTTAGAAACTTGTTGGGAATTTCTTAAGTCGTGAGAAATATGGGCGTTCAGAATCCTTTTTCGTTGTGTCCTTGTAAGAGGTTGGTGTTGTAGATGATTGATAGGAAGGTCTAGGGTTTAGTATACCCTTTGTTGTCCTCTCATTATTGGTTTATGTCAATCTATCTATCTTTTACTTTATCGTTTCATTTTTTTATTTTCTTGTTTTTGTGATTTCGTATTTAATGTGTTTCCTTTATTTTCGTGTCGTTTCCATTTTCGTAGTTTCGTATTGTATCAGAACATGTGCAACAAGATGTTCAATTGTTATTCCTGTTGATACACAATAATCATTAAAAGCCTGGGATGTAAATTCACCCGTATTATCGAGATGAATTGTCTTTATTGTATAATCTAAAAATTGTGCTCTTAACTTTATTATTTGAGTAAGTAATCTCGTAAATTTCAAATTACGAGTTGATAATAAACATACATGTGATCATCTTTTAGATGCATCTATTAAAATCATATAATAATTAAGTGGTCCACATGGAGGGGAATAGACCTACATATATCATCCTGTATATGTTTCAGAAATGTAGGGAATTCAATTTCCACTTTAATTGTTGATGTCTAGAGATTAATTTCCCTTAAACACATGTAGCACAAGAGAATTCTTTAAATTGAAAAATCTTTTGGTTCTTCAATGAGTCCATATGAATTCTCAATTATTTTGTGCATCATATTAGAATCGGAATGTCCCAACTGGTCATACCAAATAATAAAATTATTTGAATTAGTAAACTTCTGATTTACTATGGCATGTGTTTCAACAGTGCTAATGTTTGTGTAGTATAAGGTGGAAGAAAGAGCGGGTAATTTTCAAGTATATATTTATTACCCATCATTATTGTAGTTATATAAAGATTTTCAATCTTGCCATCATTTGTAGTCTCAATATGATAGCCATTTTGGCGAACGTCTTTGAAACTTAATAAAATTTTTTGAGACTTATTACAATATAATGCTTCATCAATTATCAAATTTGTTCCTTCAAAAATTAATAAGTTAGCTTTTTTGAAGCCTTCAATTAATCTTGTACTACCAGATATAGTATTAACATCAGCTTCTTGCAGCACCAAATAAGAGAAATATTTCTTATCTTTTAAAATAGTATGTATGGTAGCACTATCTATAAGACATATATCATCGTAACTGATTTTGAATTCAACTAATGATTGGAAAATTTTCATATTCTTCCAAAAAAAAAAGTATACTATAAGAAATTTGAAAAACTAACATAATAAATTGCATTAGAAATTTAGAAATTAGAAACACGCAGTACTTTAATAAAACAGAAAAATATAATTGCGAACAAAAGAAAACAATAACTTTCTTTATAATTTATTCTCCAATAAAGTGATCAATTCTTCAATCAATATCCTCATAGAAATTTTCAGCTCTCAAATGAGTAATATCCGAGAGTCCTTTAAAATCATCATCTTTGTAAGCAAGGTTTGCCTCATTATCATTATATGTATTTGATGGAGCCGCTTCATCAACATCACCTCGATAGGTCAAGTACGCTTCTACATTGTTTTCTTTTCGTTTAAGGAAAGCTTGATAAAGTTTGACAAAATAATCAGGCGTATGACAAGCACGTGCCCAATGACCTTTCTTACCACATCGATGACAGATATTAACTTTACCCTTTGAAGGATTATTTTGAGAACCTTTATTATTCTCTTGTTTATGTCCACCATTATGACGACAATTATTTCATCCTCTGCCACATCCTCGCCCACATTCACGATCATGGCCTCGACCACAACTGCGATAATAATTTTGCCTTATTTTAGGTTGATCATGCGCTGCTACAACATTCGCTTCAGGAAATGGAGCGGATCTAGTGGGACGACCTTCATAATTTTTCATTAACAAAGTATTATTCTGCTCTACCACAAATGGGCATGTAATCAATTCAAAATATTTCTTAAATCCCTTTTCACGATATTGTTGTTATAGCAATACATTAGAAGCATGAAAAGTGGAAAAAGTTTTCTCTAGTAAGTCCTCATCAATGATGGTTTCTCCACATAATCTTAATATTAAACTTACTTTATGAATAATAGAATTATACTCAACTATGATTTTAAAATCTTGATACCGAAGGTGTATCCAATCATATTTAGCTTTCGGTAATACCATCAATTTTAGGTGGTGATATCGGTCCTTCAAGTTGGTTCATAATTCTAGTGGATCTTTCACTGTTAAATATTCAGTTTTTAATCCTTCATGGAGGTGATGACGAAGAAAAATCATAGCTTTTGCCTTATCTTGACTAGATGCGTTATTTTCTTGTTTAATAGCATCCCAAAAACCTCTAGAGTCAAGGTGAATTTCAGAATCAAGGACCCATGATAAATAATTCTTTTCGGCAATATCCAGTGCCACAAACTCAAGTTTCAATAAATTTGACATAGTGAAACTATCATAAAAAGATTAATAAGTAAGATATAATGATATTTTCAAAATAAAATAACCATCTCAAATAAGTTTAAATAGAATCATATATTGTTAATGAATTATTATCAAAAGTTGGTTTCCTTTATTAATTTATATTTTTTTTGTGTGTGTGTTTAGAATAAATAATTACATAATAAATACGTATCTTATAAGGGATCTCGTGCTGATAACGTGCTGAGAATAAATACACTATAATAAACTAAAATGAAAAGGAAGGAGAGAGAGAGGTATAGATGTAAGAATATGATTTTATTTTTCTTTTGGTGTATTTTTACAATGTAGTATGAAATGCCTTTTATAGGCAATAGTATGTGTAAAAAATTTTGAAAAAAAATTGATCAAGTTATCAAATCAATCGAGTTGGTTGATTTTTGGTCAATTCAAAAGTCAATGGGGTATTTTTGATAGATTTTTGTTGTGTTTTTACTAGCTATTGCTAGTTTTTAACTATATTCTATTAACTGAATCATAGGTGCTTTAGCAAATTTTACATACAAAAATGATTAGAATTTTATTTAGAAGGACCAAAATATACCATACTCTCATAAATAACGAATAACTTTAACTAAAAATACTGGGAACCATACAACTTGCACTAATTATGACTAATTAAAGAACAATCAATAATTAATAATTGGTATACATCAATTGACATTAAATTCTTGTCAGGTAGAACATGTATGGTGATGATATTAAGGTGACAACATATGATAAACGTCATCAGCGGGTTTGCATCTTAGATCAAAGGATATTTTGAATAGATAATAATTTTAAAAATACTTAAAATTTTATCGGAATTAAGTAGATAAAGGTTTAAATCTTAAATATATATTTTGCGTTCAGTAGTTTAATATAAAGGGAAAAGGTTTTGATATATTTATTACTTTTGTGATTTTAAAACTGATATAGTCATAGTAAAAAAATGACTCATGTATATCCTGGCGTCTAACAAATAGAGCGCATTACCTAACGCACTTTCATTTTTCAAATTAAAAACTTATTTTTTTAATATTTTAATTAAAAAATTATCACGTTACTTGTAAAAAATAATTTTACCACGTTTCATTAAATTGTCTTGAGTAAGGGTAGTGATTATAGTAATAATCTCTGTTTAGTTCTATATCTTAAAAAAAAAATGAAAAACTATGACAAAAAATATTGTTTCCCAGTTCATACGAACCGCTATTTCATTAATAGATTATCCATTCTATCATTTGAATTTCGCAAATTTTGACTTCCATTAATATTCACATTTGAGATTTGATTTGATTTGAATTTCTCTTTTCATTGTAAACCTTTTTCAATCGAAAGTTTTTTTATTATCGATCTCATAAAAAATGTGAATATGAGTAGTTGAGATTTTGTTGAAATTTTATATTTGATATGAAATTTTTGAACTGGTCTTGCTCTATAATTATTGTCTTGAAATCAAATTTGTGGTATCAAATTTAAAATCCTCTAGTGAAACACAAGATTCAAGCTCGATGTAGACTTTTTTTTTTTTTGATAAACATCAGAAATTTAACTACTTTAGAAGCTAAGTACTCCCTATCCCAACTCTTTTCAATATTACTAAAAATCTTAAAAAAACTTTAACTGATTACATTACTATGGTTGCAATACATTGTGACACTAATATATTACCAACTAATTTAAAAGATTCAAAAAGAAAGTAATGACAATCTTATTAATTAGGCAGTACGTTGCGCTTTAACAGATTGTGAGGCTTCTGGAGTATCTCAAATATCACGAAACAATTTCAAAATTCAAATTAGCTCCACCAAATCACGATAGCTCAAGATAAGTTCTTTCAAATCCTTTCTTTTTCGTGTATCAATTTAATTTTGTTTTTTCTTCTATATATCTTAATATCACCACAAACATCTCAGTATTATTAAGCGAAAATCTTTGATTGTAAGGCTTCTTGAGTACTGATAATACTGTCCTTGTCAATCACACAAAATAGAAGGAAAGTCAATTGTGTGGGATTACAAAATCAGATACATACATTTGTATAAGACGTAAAAAATCAATATGTATCAGATAAAATCAGTTTATATAAGGTGTAAAAGATGTAAAGTCAATATGTATCACATGATTCGAATGTATTAAATGTGGGATTAAAACAGATGTAAAATCAGTATGTATCAGATAAAATCAGTATGTATCAGGTGTAACAAATATAAAATTAGTATGTATCAGATGATGCAGATGTATCGGCTGTGAGATTAAAATCAATATGATATATTGCTTATGTATCATACTTGAGATTAAAATCAGTAAGTATTAGATGATGCAGATGTATCATATGTGGGGTTAAAATCAGTATGTATCATATGTTGCATATGTTTATCAAATGTGGTTAAAATCAATATGTATCATATGTTGCATATATTCATCATATGTCTTGTTACAAAAAAGGACGATAAAACTTGAGTTAATAAGTGTCCACTAACAAAATCCCCAAAAATATTTGCAAATAACCAGAAGATACATGTATCTTAAAGTAATGTATCATGAGTAATTTCTCTCTCTCTATATATATACAAATATACATATATATATATATATATATATATATATATATATATATATATATGTATGTATGTATGTATAACACGATTTGCAATATATTGTAAAACAGTAATATTCATAATATATCCTTGATTGTTGATACACAATTTACCTTATACATAGTATTATGATACATTGTTGTATATGTACTTTAGATATAATATCGTGTAGAGTTAAAAATATTGATAAGACTCCATATTTATTCTACAACAACATTATCTTGCCATTAATGATGGATACCTCATACAATCCGCGATATACTACTTTTCTTGACCTTCATTAATTTTTAAAGTAACAATTTTGTGTGGTACATACCAGAGATAATTGGTGATCTCAAATCACTTTACCTCTTCAATATTTCACACAAGAATCTCCCCCGGTTAAAGAATAAGGCGATCTTGAGGTGAGAAACTAAAGATAACTGATAGATTCTATCAATAGATCTTGAGGCGAGAAATAAGAATCAGTATGCTACTATTATATTGTTGAAATGTATCATGTATATTTTAGAGAGAAAAAGTAAAATATTAAATGAGATACAATTAAAAAAAGAGTTAGAGTTTATATAGATATAATAAGATAAATAGTATTGTGATATATTTTTTTTCTTTAAATTAAAAATTCTTGAATGGACAAAATTTACATAAATCCTAATAAGTTTATCTCTAATTTTACTCCCTATCTCTACTATTTGCTAAATTATAAATAATTTCTTATTTTGTAATTTTTGGATACATAATTAGCATCCGGATACATAATTTTAAAGTTGAGATACATAATTTTAAACTTAAGAATGTAACAGTTAATTACTCTATTTTTGCTCGGATACATAATTTTAAAGTTGAGATACATAATTTTGATACAACCTTTTCTGAAACTATTTGGACGAGATACATAATACATTAACTAGACCAAAAGGAGATCGAAAACTAAAATTATGTAGTACAAAAATTATGAGTTTGTGGATGTATCCGACCGTTCTGAAAAAAGAAATTTAGGTAATTAACAAAATAAATAAGAATTTTATGTAGTTTAGTAAAGATAAGTTATGTTGGAGAGAGAAGCTCCCCCTTCTCTCTAAACTTTCAATGAGTTCTACGTCCCTATCACCCTCCCACAATTACCAGATCCATATGACAATCGAAGATGCCTTCACCTCAGCTGACCCTTCCCCCATTACTCCAAGAATCCCTCTCTCCTTTGCTGAGATCCTTAATCAACTAGTACCTTATAGACGCCATAATCCTCAAAGCCCTACAACCACTGCAACTGCCAGCTTAGATCAAGATAGTGATGAGGACATCCCACTAACCACCTTTGGACCCCCTCACTCTCTTTATCAGAAGCAGAGAAAATCTGAATATGCAAGCTTTGGACCTTTTATCTAATCATTAAGTTGATTGGAAAGAGAGTAGATCACAACTACCTTAGGAAAAAGTTGAACACGTTGTGAAAATTCACTGAGAATCTAATAATTATAGATCTTGGGCATGACTACTACACTGTTAAATTTATCAAAGAAAATAATATACAAAATGCCCTACAAAATGGACCATGGTTTGTTAATGGTTTCTATCTCTCTATTAGAAAGTGGCACCCAAATTTCGTACCCTCTGAAGCCCGCAAAACATTCACTGTCATCTGGATCCGTTTACCTGAACTACCTACGAAATATTATGACCATCTGATTCTATCTAAAATAGGTACCAACTTGGGCAAACTAGTGAAGACGGATATTTGTACCTCATCTACATTTCGAGGTCGATATGCTTGCATATGCATTGAAGTACCAATGGGTGTACCCATTAAGATGCACATTTACATTGGAACACTACAACAATAAATTCTTTATGAGGGAGAGGACATTTTATGTAAGTTTTATGGGTGTATTAGGCATAAACAGCTTAACTGTCCCTCATTTACCATGACAAAAAGTTTGGATCAACCGAGTAAGGGATCATCAACATCAACACCTAGTCATGAATCACCAATAGCTAAGCCTATACAAGAAGAACGATGGGAGATGGTGAGTTTTTAGATATGAAGGAAATCACTACATTAGGCTCATATGTCCACGAAGGACCCAAATGGGTCATCCCAACATAGACAACAATAAAGCACAAAATAAGGTACTAACCTTAAATTATTTCATGCCAAAACAGGTAAGTACCTAGATAAACAAATCTTTAAATATGTGGAAAAAAGTAATAGTGGCACTGCCATTAGCTCGTCCTTATCAGGTAAGATTGACCAGACAAACCCCCATGTCTCCAATACTGAAAACATTTTTAAAACAAAGACTATGTCACTACCAATAGTTTCTTTGCTATTTTGGTGGCTAACCTTAACCCTATGTTGGCCACTACTTCTTCCACCTACTTGGCCCCTACTTTACCCTCTTCAAATTTTACTACTTTACCCCTAATGTACACTACCTCTTTATTTAACTCTGAGCAATCGGGCACACAAGAAATAATAGTGACGGTCTTATCTTGCCAACTCATGTGGAGGGATGTCCACATACTCCAACTAACGTGGCTAATTTCCCAGCCACATCTTCACAAATAAAAAAATTGCCTTTTCTAATGGGGCCAAAGTTATCTAACCCCAAATATAGTAACCGAAAAATAATATCTACGGATATAAATTTGGAAAGCTCAGGACCCACTATAAATAATTCTTCTTCCAAAGTCTCTGGAACCATTATAGGTGCTTTTAATAACCCAAATATTCCTAGTACTTCTTCTACTACTAACTTTTCTTCCATTACCACCCTTCACTCAAGCACTAAAAATGACTAGGAGACCTTACACCTCTCAACGCTTAAACTGCAACAACTCCAACCCCCAGTTTTACTACAAGATCAACTCCGTTCCAGTCCAGACAATGCTCTCCCTCATCCAACTTCCAATGATGGGTCTACCAGCAGGGACCATGCCAGTGTAAACCACTCCCCTCATGCCGCCAAATCCCAACCCCCTCTCTCGTATAGAGATGTGCCTTTAGGTTCACTCAGTTACTTTTCACGTGTAACTGGAACACGATGAAATGATTATACTCATCCAAAAACCTGTTGTACTAGAAACTCTCATATTGGATATCATGAGAAGAGCCATGGAAATGTACAACCATCATCTATGGATATCGACGGTGCTTCAGCCGCCGATGAACTATCATCTTCCAGCAATACCATTCTTCCATGTCCCAACTTAGGAAACCTCGACTATGGGGTCATCCATGCAACCATATCTAGTAGGAGTCTCCAACCTCCCGCCAGTCATGGCCAACTTCTAGGATATATATCCTCTATATCATCACCAAAAAGTTAAGGGGATGACACAGGGATTGGGCTCTTTTCATCAAGAAATGGGTATGATAGGGTCGATAGAGACAATGGGCGCCCAGATTCCAAACAACATAGTCTCCTCATCTCAGGTACCAAATACTTTAAACTCATTTCCTCTAAGAACATTCTGTATAATAACACAGGAAATAGAAGAAACACTCAAACTAATGTGACAAGCACGAATAGAAATATTGATCGTAAAAAAGTTAAAAGTAATGATTTATAATAAGAAATACGAAAATAAATTCATTCTTATTTGTCCTCGAATATCTTGAAAAGCTCAATAGATATCAAGCATCCCTTCAATCCACAAATAGGGAATTATGTAATAATAATAAACCTTACAATGAGGACTCTGAATCTGGAGCTAACTTTGGAACCTTCGTTGGATATTTCCATGATCAACCCGCCCCATCTCACTAGGTCCATGAACATAATCATATGGAACTGTAGAAGGGGGAATATGCATGAGTTTAGACGTAATTTTAGGTCTCTGGTGGACTGTAACAACCCTTCCTTGTAGCTCTACTAGAAACTATAATGTAGGATCATCAAGCCTTACTTGATGATTTTTCTTTCACAAGAATGATTGATGTTCTAGCAATAAGCAACTCTGGGGGACTGACTATTCTTTGGGATGAAAGCTTTCTGGATCTTGACCAAATCTCCACTATCGATAAGGAAATTTATGCCATGATTTAGATAAATTCTACTAACAACTCTTGGCTTTTTAGTTGTTTTTATACTAGTACTTATAGATATAAGCACAAAATTTTATGGCAGAATCTCTAAAATATTAAAAATAATTATACTGGTAAGTGGCTAATTGGAGAAAACTTTAATGATCTCCTTCATGGCTCTAAAATGAGGTGGCAACCCCCTTAATAACTCTCACACATTTGAGTTTTATGAAATGGTTAATTATTGTGAATTTATTGATATGGGTTACAAGGGTAGCAAATACACTTGGCTTAATAAAAGGTATAATAATAAAGGTGCCTTGATCTTGGAGCAATTGGACCGGTTCTTTGTTAATAATGATTGGCTTCTGAGCTATCCAAATGCACAAGTCATCCACCTACCTAGGACCCATTAGGATGAAACACCCTGGGTTTTGGCCCTTGAAAATTTCCTGAATCTTGAACCTTCTGTGCATCATACGACTTACACCATACCAATCGTATGTTGTGGTACTGGCCTAGGACCCTAGTCGTATGTTGGTCAGTGTGATATTGACCAAGTTTTATTCTTGATACAAGAAGACTCTGTACGATTCATATGTACATGATACGAGAAGTATAGTTCCAAACATATGTCGTCCAGTGTCTAGCCTAGATGTTTCTGCTTAGGGTATAACTTGAAGGGTACTAGTTGTATGGTTAGGGTATGAGTTAGGCTAAGATTTATATATTGGACAGAGTGTGATTTCTAACTTTTTTATCAAGGTATGAGTTAAAGATACCACTCGTATGATGTGGGTACGAGTGGAGAGGTCCAACTGTACCCTTCTGCGAGTTTTCTACAGCTTTTAAACTGGGGATATTTTAGACTTTTTCCATCCTAAACCCTTAATACCCCACGTATTATAACCCTATTTGGTCATTTATTCTTTACTTAGAATATTAAAAACACTCTTTAAATACTCTCTAACAACCTCTCAAGAATATTAGTTAGGGTTTCTTCAAGGTGGTCATCTAGAGGCTTAAGGATCAAAATCTCTCTGTGAATCTTCGTAACTCAGGAATGTCTCCCCCTTATTGTTAGTTCAACTAAATGCATGTTTTAATGAATGATGTTCATGGTATTATTATGGTGATGTTTGGTTTTTGAAATATAGGTTGGGGTTTTTGGTTATTCGTGGTTGGATAATGTTTTCCTATGTTTTAGTTATGGTTTTCATGTTATAATTATGGTTTGAACATGTGGTTGCATGAGAATGGTCAATTGATACTTGTTTTCTTTTTTTTGGAAACTATATGTCCTCAACATGTTTGTTAAAAGGCCAATGAGAATGCTTTTATCACATAGTTTGACTATTTTTGAAATCTTTGCATTGGATAATATGGTAATGTAACTTAAATTGATTTGGTTGATTTTTAATGGTTTGAAAAGGACTTGGTGGCCATGGCTTTGGTTAAAGATGGTTTTGAAAACCTTATGGGGTATAGTGGCATCCCCTAGATGAAAACCTTGTGGGGTACACGAAAATCCCCCAAGTGATTTTAATAATAGAGTTTTGGGTACATGGTAATCCCCTAAATGTTAACTAATGACATTGCTTGTAAGCTATAGTCGGTATGATGATACCACATTATAATGCCTTAATAATTAACTCTTGGAATTGGTGGTTTGGTTATGTGTTAAATGTTTTAATTGGGCAATAATGGGGGATATGATAGCTAGCCGTGGAGGTGTGAGTCTGAAAGGTTGACACTGGAAACTCATGTTTGCTGACATGAGGACTGGTATTGATGACAACGTAATTTTAGGGTACAAGGGAATTCCCCAAGTATATACTCGTACATATGTATCATAGAGTGCAAAGGGTACAAGGGAATCCCCGGCCACCTATGGTATCTCTAGTTCATGCGACTACACGTACTGAGGCCCATTTAAGGGGTAACACTGGACCCATATAACCCGTGGGTGGATTATTATGGTAAAGATACACAACCCAGGTTAAAGCCTCAAGCGCATGCTAAACCCAGTCCTATTTCCGATCATGGTATATATGCATGTATGTGGTTACATATGGTTATTTACTTTGGTTTTAAATAATGAAATTATTTTATCATTACTCTTGAGTACATAGTAGCATTCGTCCGATAACCATTTTTAGGTGTTGTTCCCCCATGCGATGTAGGAATAGATTATACTACTATTCTTCTTACTCAGTGGCTTGGTGATTCGGGGACATGTTGAATCTGACTGAAGTAGTGAGCTTCCATTCTTTGAAAGGCCCAATTCATGTTATGGTTTATCTTATGTCTTTCCTATTCCTTTGACATTGGTTTTTGATTATGGTCGGGAGAATGTCCCGACTTGATAGTTTTGGCATTTTTTAGAGGCTTTGCATGGATAACTGTGAACTTGGGCATATTATGGTTTTTTGGTTTGGGTCGAATAGTATGACTTGGTTGGGTTGGACTCGAATTTAGATTTATTCCAAAGTCATTGAATTCAATATACTCTATCTTGTTATATGTTTCGAATTCATCCGACACGGGTTGTATATTGGTTGGTTGGATTGGGATAGGGGGTGGTCTCCGATCCTTATTGGACTTGAGATGCCTGACATGACTAGGCCTTGGTTCGGGTCGTGTCATCTGACCTATGCTCTCTTTCTTAGACTTTCTAAAGTGGGCCCGTCTCCTAATTTGAAACTATGTGAGCCTCCCACTCGGATTTCCCCAACTTAGTGAAGCGTATATGGGACAACTTTCCATGTTTGCCCGAAGCTATCACTGGATTCCAAATTGATGCTACAAAATAGAATAAGGAATCCTCCGGTAATATTTTTATTCGGAAAAGAGAATCTTAAATAGACTTCAAGGCATCTAAAATTCCCTTAGTTACCCCCATAATTCCTTTCTCTTACATCGGAAACAATCGCTTATTCGGGAATTTAATTCCATCCTCTAATTAGAAGAAGAATTTTGAAAGCTTAAATCAAGAATTTGTTGGCTCAATCAGAGAGATACAAATAGTAAATTCTTCCATACTTACACTCTTATTAGAAGAAAGAAGAATAGAATTCTATCGCTGCAGGATGATCATAATAATTGGATTTTTGACCAGGAAGGAATCCAGGCTCATACTTTTAGCTTTTTCCAGACTCTCTTCAAGACTAGGCACTATAAATCTTTCTCTATTTCGGTTGTAGTGGGAAACGTTTGTATCAAAGACAACAAAAGATAAAAGTTGAGCAGATTGCCTTTGGAGAAGGAAATCTACGATACATTCTTCTACTTTCACCTGTACAAAGCTCCGAGACCCGATGGCCTTTACCCATTCTTCTGTCAAAATTACTGGAACCTTATTGGGCCCTCCGTCATCCAGTTTTACATGCAAGTTCTCCAATAGGAAAGAATCTCGAAGGTGGCTAACCAAACCCATATCTGCCTCATTCCAAAAAGGAACAACGCTAAGACATTCAAAAACCTCATACCTATAAGCCTTTGCAATACATCCTATAAAATTATCACCAAGCTTATAGCCTGAAGATTGCGTCCTCTGATGACTAAACTTATACGTCCCTGTCAAAGCAGCTTCTTTAGGAATCACCAAGCGGTGGAAACACTATCATAATCCAAGAAATTCATAACCATTTCAAAAGAACCAAAGGAAAGGTGGGTCATTTTCTTATGAAAATTGATTTGGAAAAAACTTTCGATAAATTAGAATGGTCCTTTATTCGACATACTTTGATATATGTCAACTTCCTCGCTAAGATCATTAACATAATTATGAATTGCATCTGTTCTAGTTCAACAACATTTCTAGTAAATGGAACCCGTACAAACTTCTTTAATCTATCTCGGGGTATTTGCAAAGGGGACCCCATCTCTCCGTACATTTTCATTCTATGTATGGAAGTTCTCTACCATAATATCACCGAAGATGTCTCTTCTAAGGAATGGGATCCTATTCTTGTCTCCTTGCGTAGCCCCCTTCTTTCCCATATTTTCTTTGCGGATGATTTGGTCCTTATATCGTCCACAAAGTCCGACAGCTGCAGGAAAATCAAGTCAACCCTTGAAAACTTTTGCACCTGGTCTGGACAGAATATAAACCACCCAAAATAAAAAAAAATTTGTACTCTAATAACTGCATCCCTCTTTAGAATAAAAAGCAGTCCAGTTTTTTAGAAGTATTTGGGATTTTCCATGTTTATTAAGTAACCTGTCTAAGAAGACTTCCAATTTTTACTAGACAAACTTAACAAGAAACTCTCAGGTTGGAAAAAAAAATTCTAAATATAGTATGCCGAACTACCTTAGCCAAGTCTTCTCTTAATAATATTCCAGTGTATATAATGCACTATTTCGAGCTTCCCATAGATAGCTCTATGAAAATTGATCACATTCAACGCAACTTTATTTGGGGCACTACGTCCAGTCATAAAAAACTCAACTTATTAAACTGGGACACCATAACCCTACCAAAAAATGAGGGTGGACTGGGTATCCAAAAAATTTATCTAAAAAATGAGGCTCTTCTTGCTCAACTTGCCTGGAGAATCCACAAAACCCCCAGTCTCTATGGGTGTCTGTCCTTCTTCATAAATATGCTAAAAGAAGCCATATAACTGCCTCTTCCAGCCATAACATGTTCTCTAGCTTTATATGAAAAATTATTCTTCGTGGCTGGAATTTTCGTAAGAAACATATTCGATGGGTTATTGGAGACAGATCTAAAATAGCTCTTTGGGAAGACGAGTAGATCCCTTACCTACAACCCCTAACCAATATCTTAAACGGGCCTATGTCTCAACAGGACCAAGCTCTAAGAGTTTGAGAAATCATCGTCGATAAATCTTGCGCCATTGATGGGTTATCCTACCAGCTGCCCAGTAACATTGAATTATATCTCAAGTTTATTCCCGTTCCGCTCCTAAACTGAGGTCAAGACTATCAAACATGGGCTCTCACTTCCATCGCCTAATTTTCTACGAGAAATGCTTACAACCAATTACTTAAGGAGAAATTTTTCCATTCCCCCAACTTACTTGACTTCCAATAAACCTAGGGTCTCAAATGTCCTAATAAGAATAAATACTTTATCTGGTTATGCCACCATGGACACCTCTCCACCAACCATTACCTTAATACTATTGGGATTAATACTTAACAACATTGTGTAATGTTCAACGAGGTTGAGACCGTACAACACATTTTTCTCAAATGCCACATTGTGCAAAAGTTCTGGGCAGCTCTGGATCTCCTTCCTGCCATCCAACTCATTGCTCAACTCAATGATAATGCTTGGATAAGAAAATGTCAAAATTTAAACATTCCTTCTATCCATGACCTCATCGCGTGGAAGGACGCTTTTCCATTCTATATATGAAGTATATGGCTAACTAGGAACCACAATAAACATAATGAGGCCAAAATCAACATTCCTACTACAACCCCTTTTGTAAGAGCCTCTGAATTCCTGTTCCTAATCGGCATGCCAAGACCTGATAAATCTATTATAAGTACATCCTGGAAGTACCCTAGTAGAGGTCTTAAACTAAATTTTGATGGCTCTAGTAATTATTTCGCTAAAGCCGGAGGGGCTGGAGGTGTATTCTGTGATGCTAATGGGTTTTGGGTTAAGGGATATAGCGCCAGAATTAATGTTAACTCACCCCTAGAAGCTGAGCTATCTTTGTTTTGTGGTCTACAGATTGCTAAAGATATGTAGGTCTCCCAGCTTGAAATATCAAAAGACTCACTTGAGGTAATTAACACAATTGAACCACAATCACTCAGCACTGATACTTTGGTTTTATCTTGCAGGGATATTTTCCTCAGCCTGTGGAGCCCACAGATGAAGCATGATGATCGCAGTCAAAATAAGTTAGCTGATAAGCTTGCTAAGGAAGGCCGGAAGCTGAATTTAAACAAGATTTTTGTTTTATAGACAACACCTCTAGACTTTGTTCAAAGACTACTGCCAGTTGACTTAGAAGAATTCTCTTTTGCAGGGCCTTCTGTGCCCCCTCTATGTTTTTGTAATAATAGTGTTAGGCAAACACTGTCTCCTCTTCGGTTTGCAATAGCTACTCCTGTAATCTCTTATGATGCATAGTAATGAGTAAAATATCCTCCTTTAACCAAAAAAAAAAAGATAAGCTGTGATTTTATTTATCTTTTTCCTTTATTGAACCGAAATGTGTACAAAGGTGGCTAAGGCCCAAATGGGGACTCAATCCCAAAGAAAAAAAAGGAAAAAAGTCAAAAGAAAAATAAAAAAATCAAACAAAACAAAATCTAAAGAATTGTCTCTTCCTCTCCACCATTGTTCGCCAATTGTCAAGTTGTTGACATTTCTCGAAGAAATGAGGTCAAGCAAGAGTGCACGATTCAAACTGGACAATGAATTTTGGATTTTCTTTTTAGGGGTGAATTCAAGATTAGGTTTAAAATCACAAGAAAAATGATTAGGTTTAAAATCACAAGAAAAATGAGGTAGAATAATTTTATAAAAACCACATGATAATTTTTGAATTAAAATAAAAAAATAATTTTTATTCAAAAATGGAAATCCATTAGAGAGAAGGGCAAATGTGCTCTATATTTCAGCTAGGAGCGGCTCAAGCATGCTGGGGGCCTAAGGCCAAAACTAAATCGGAAGCCTTATACTAAAAATAAAAATATATATACTTTTTATTTAAAATTTATTTTCTAACTTTTTGAGATGCAAAGTCGTTAATAATTTTTTTACAGTCAATTTCTTCTAACAATTCTTTTTGAATAGATTATATAGCCAATCCGCTTAATCTTTCTTGAGACATTATTGATATTAAATAAGATTTTATAATTCTTAATTTTGAAAAGCCTTTTTCCGTGAAAACGACTGTTACAGGAATTATTAACATTATTCTATATGTAATATAATCATTTGAAAAAGAATCAAGTTTTTTTATTTAATTGAGTATCTCGATTTGAAAATTATCTTCTATTTGTATGATTATCTTTAATGTTCTTAATTCAGAATACAAGTCTATATCGTCAATATCAGAGTGAGTATTATGTTTTAAGGAACATTCAATATTAAGACAATATTTTTTTAAAATTCTTGTCATCTAATGATCATAATTTTTTTCATTAAATAGAAAATAAAAAATACTTTCATATGCTTCAGATTGTTTAAATCTATTTTGAAGTGAAGAAATGACTTGATCTACTATATATAAGAAGTAATCAACTCTAAAAGATTCTTCAAAATATTTTGTAATTTCGTTATCAACATTCTCATCAAATTATTTCTTTGTATTAATTACACGTCACTATGAAATTCAGGTTCTGTATTCATCTCCAATGCAATTTTCTTAGCTGCAATCGTCGCAGTTGTAAATCCTTTTTGTATATATTTTTTTAAAAAAGAAATTAGACCTCTTAATTAATATTTGACAACATTAATATGTATATCTTTTGATTGCAAACATTTTCTAATTGAATTAACAACAAATAATGCATTATACCAAATAGTCACTCCTAATAAAATTTAAAATTTTCAAGATAAAAAATTTCTAAGTAATAAGCTTCACTTTTAGTAATTGGATCATCACTAACTTTCACTAAATTCACTACAAGAAATCTTCCCTATAGCGGCGAAAAAGGTCGCTGCAAAATCTCCTAAAATCGACATTAAATAGTTATAGTGGCGACAATCGGATCGTGGCTAGTGCTTCCATAACTAAAAGTTATTTGTGACGATAATTTAGAGTCGCTACAATAAACACCCATTTGTGGCGATTATAATAGCCACAAAAAGTAAAGGAGTGCGCCACAAAAACATTCTTATAACACATATATTGACCAAGTCGCTACTAAAATGAATTAAGTAATGGCGATCTTGTTGACACAAAAACTAAATTTACTAGTGGCAACTATTATCTCGCTGCTAAGAGTAATATTTATAGCGACTAATGTCGCTACAAAAAGAATAAATTAATAGTAGAAAATTTTTATTTCGCTGTTGAAAAATGACTTTTAATCGCAGAAAGAGTTTCCACAAAACTAGTATACCATTTGTGACTGAAGAACAACTTTTAACAACAATAGTCGCTACAAAATTATTAATTAGTTACAAATCTTTTTTTAAGTTGACAAAAAACTGTCACCATTAATATTTATTCAACAAAATATATTGATCAAAATAATAATAAATTTTGTATCCAATCAATTTTTTTTGAATTAATATATAGCTATTAAAAGCATCCAATACTATTTTACAAACCACAAAAGTATTCACAAGTCGATATTATAAATACATCAATACTTAAGTGCCATTGTATGCATATACATATGATATAAACTTTCATCGCATGCCTTCAAGCTCTTCGATGGTCGACCCTATATTGTCTAAGAATCTTGCCCTTGTTATTAATAAACGTGACATTATTGTGAACATTCTCATAATTTAAAAAAAGCGATATAGAACACATACCAAATTAAAAATCAATGACATAATAGTTCAGGCACTTCTAAAGATAAATTTTTAAAAAATAGATACGCATGAATTACTTTAGTTAAAGGCTTGACCAAGAATGAGATCTACATCAAAATCATTTTTTACTGTTGCAACTAAGTTGAATTTTTTTTTTATCTAATGAAGATTGAGGACATTAAGTTCTCCTGCTTGTGTTTAGTTCTTGACGATGAATATTAGACAATGATGAAAGGGTAAATAGAAAATAACTGAAGGAAATTTTTTTATCTAATCAAAATTCATGTAGGATCTCGCCAAAATCTATATTGTGCATAGTACTAGCACCCTGATTTTGATCGACAATTGGAAAGTCTTAATAGAATATGGTAAAACAATGAACTATGTCTTATTAGCCTTTTCTCCTACTTTAGCCTAACTTAAGATAGAAAGTCAACTAAAAATTATGAAAGAAAAATATTGAGTTAAGGATTTTCACGGGGCAAATTCATCAGATCCTAACTCAATATTGGTAATAAAACTGCGATGTTCCTATTCCAGTTACCCTGGGTGGACTGCTTAATGTTGTTTCGGGTACACAAAACCTATATTTTGGCCAAACAATTAAAAAGAAGTTCAAGAATAAATCAAGAATACTTATGAAGTTTTTCAATACCTTCAGCACAAGATCAAAATGATCTTTTAAGAAGTGTGTTTTCAATTTCTTAAAGAAAAATAGATGAAGAAGAAAAAGCTAAGTCCTTCGAATTCATGGAGTGCAAGTACCCGAGGTTGCGGAATTTTTCTTCCAAGATAAAATGGCTTAACAATCCGATAGTAGTAGTACCTCAAACGATCGGATTCTCTTCGAACTCACTCAACGGGGGAGATGATCACACAGAATTTTTTAGAAGACAAGAAGTATTTTTAATTCAAAAATTTCATTACTAAACCTGTGAAAAAAGGCAGGTTTATATAGCCAGTAAGTGCTCTTCCCTAAAGGTGGAAGTGGTTCATCGGAAAGGTGTGTCCTTCGAAACAATTATGTCTATCAAATTGAAACAATGTATATTTTTTGAACAGCCACAACCATTCAAACAGTTATACCTTTTCTCGAAATAGTGTGTCTTTTACACGAAGAGCTATGTCTCTTCCGAGCAGCTTTTAAGAATGTTTTTGCATGCAGAAGTATGTACGTTAATGGAGAAGCAAAACTGTTGTATTTTTTGTTTGGATTTTCGGACAGGATTTGCCCTACGTTTCAAATAAATTTTGTCTAAAAAACTAATCTCATCGATTGATCATTTGACAAATTCAAATCTAAATTCAAAGCCAAAAGCCGAGCCAAGAAAATGACGACGACGATGGCGTGAGGCATCTCTTGTTTCTTGCCTCACTTACCATGTGGAGTAAGTGTTTCTCAATATAAACACTTGAAAGTTTTACTCTCCCATCAATGCGGGAGAATTAGTAGATTTTCCCATTATTTTGTATATTTTCCATTTTGAATGTTATCTTAATTTTTTCCACCACTTGGTTCCCTCCATTTTCCATTCATAATTTTTAATCTTGAATCCAACAATCCCCCACATGAATGGGGAATGGCTATCTTTGTAAAACTTTTATGGACAAGTATGTGATTATCAAGAAAAAACTGATTGCATCTAGATAAGTGGGTTTTCCTTTGAATTTTTCGTAGTGAACATTCATCGGATGCACTCGGTCAATCGGTAGATTTGATATCTTTGAACCGTCGTGCTTTAATGTACACCTAGACAACACATGTAGTACAACCAGCTTTTTACCATTTATGGTTCTCACGGTTTCGTTCGTTTCAGCCATGAACACGTCCCGATCTCATGAGAACATAGAGAATAGGCCTTTACTAAATTCTCCTTAAAATGACTTCCACTTCGCCATCACATAGGTGATTTCTAAATGTTCAATCCTATAGATTATACTCTTTGGTCAAATCTACCAAATTTAGATAATCATTAAAAGACTTTACGCCATAAGTCTTATCCTTGTTTATATTAAATATTGTTTACATCATGAGAATGGGTTGGGTATATTGACAATGTTGAACCTGTCACACACAACTTTGTTTGATCTCTTTAAACCTAGCTCTTGGGATCTCCAGTTTGCTAGGTAGAGTTACCGCCATGATGACTTGTCCTTGGTTGTAAACCTATTCCCTTGGATGTTCTCTCAACTCCCTCTCTAGATAGGCCTTTTGTAAGTGAATCTGACACACTATCCTTTGACTTCACATAGTCAATAGTGATAATTCTACTAGAGAGAAGTTCTCTGACGGTATTATGTCTTCATCTTATGTGACAAGATTTACTGTTGTATATTCTGCTCCCTGCCCTACCTATTACCTCTTGACTATTATAGTGTATACATACTGGTGTCAATGGTTTGGGTAAATAAGGAATATCTTCTAAAATATTTCAGAGTCATTCTGTTTCTTCACCAGCTTTATCTAATGCAATAAATTATGATTCCATTGTAGAGTGCGTAATACATGTCTGTTTGAATAATTTCCAAGAGGCTTATCCTCCACCTATAGTAAATACATATCCACTCATGAATTTTACTTTATTTGATTCGCTGATCCAATTGGCATCACTATATCCTTCAAGCACCATGGGATATTTATTATAATGCAAAGATAGTCTTGAGTATATATAAGATACCCCAAAACTCTTTTCATTGCCATCCAATAAGTTTTATTGGGATTATTCGTGTACCAACTCAACTTACAAATAGCACTTGCTATGTCTAGTCATGTACAATTCATGATATACATTAGACATCCCAACATTCTTGCGTATTCCAATTGTGAGTCACTTTTACCCTCATTCTTTTGAAGTGCAAAGCTCACATCCAATGGAGTTTTGAAAATACCAATTTCCAAATACTTGAATTTGTCAAGTACTTTTTGATGTAATGAGACTATGACAATGCCAATCTTTGTGGAGTTCTATGGATTCTTATTTCTAAGATCACATCCGTAACTCCAAGTTCTTTCATATCATACTTGCTCTCGAGCATTCGTTTCATAGTATTTATGTTAAAAATTTCTGTACTGATGATCAACATATCATCCACATATAAATAAACAATGGCCTTATAATTTGGAGTGTCTTTAATGTAAACACATTTATCATATTTGTTTATCTTAAACCCATTTGCCAACATGGTTTGGTCAAACTTAGCATACCACTATTTAGGTGCTTCTTTTAGTCCATAAAGTGACTTAAAGAGTTTACACACCTTATTTTCTTTTTCAGGAACCATAAAACCCTCAGGCTGTTCCATGTAGATTTCTTTCTCCAATTCTCTATTCAAGAATGCTGTTTCACATCTATTTGATGGATTTCAAGACCATATACCGCCACCAAGGCAATTAACATCCAAATTAATGTTATATTTATTACAGGTGAGTATGTATCAAAGTAATCAAGTCCTTCCTTCTATTTAAAGTCTTTTACTACAAGTCTTGCCTTGTGTTAGTCAATAGTACCATCCATTTTTATTTTTCTTTTGAAGATTCATTTAGAACCTAAAGGTTTATTTACTTGAGGAAGATCAACCAACTTCCATGTATGGTTGCTTAAGATTGAATCAATCTCACTATTGATTGCCTCTTTCCAAAAGGATGAGTCTGAAGATGCCATCGCTTCTTTAAATGTTTGAGGCGCATTTTCTAAGAAAAATGTTACAAATCTGATCCAAACAAAGTTGACAGTCTTTGACGTGTACTATGTCTTGGATTCTCAATACTATGTAAATCCTTACTTGGTTTATCTCGAGGCCGTTTAGACCCTCCATTAGATTGTTCATGTCTAGTTTTATACAGATAAATGTGTTCAAAAAATTCAACATTATTTGATTCAATTACGCATTTTCATGGATATCCAAATGTTCGAATTTATAAACCAAAAAATTGATATGCCTTACTACTTTTAGCATATCCTATAAACACGTAGTCTACTGTCTTAGGTCTTATTTTCACCCTTTTAGGCATAGGAACTTGGACTTTCACTAGACACCTCCACATTTTAAAATATTTCAAGTTGGGTTTCCTTCCTTTCCATTTTTCATATGAAATTGATAGTGTCTTGCTGTGGGGCACTCTATTGAGTATTCGGTTAGCTATAAGGATAGCTTTTCCCCATAAGTTTTGTGGTAAACCTGAACTTATAAGTAGCGCATTTATCATTTCCTTTAAGGTTTATTTTTTTCTTTCCGCAATTTTATTAGATTAAGGTGAATACGGGGTTGTATTTTGATGGACAATTCCATTCACTACATATATTTCCGCAAAGGGAGATTCATATTCTCCACCCCTATCACTTCTTATCATTTTGATCTTTTTCTCTAACTGATTTTCAACTTCTATTTTATATTGCCTAAACACATCTATTATTCATTCTTACTGTTTAGAAAATAGACATAACAATATCTAGTGCAATCGTCAATAAAAGTTATAAAATACTTTTTCCCACCATGAGATGGTGTTGACTTTGTATCACAAATGTTAGTGTGTATTAAGTCTAAGAGCTTAGAATTTCTTTCAATAGACTTATACGGATGCTTAACATACTTTGATTCCACACACATTTGACATTTTGATTTATTGCACTCAAAGTTTGGAAAAACTTCTCAGTTAATCAGCTTTTGTAATATTTTTTAATTGACATGTCCTAATCGTTCATGCCACAAATCATTAGACTCAAGCAAGTAAGAAGAAACTGAACTTTTATTGATTTCAACATTCATTACAATTATTTTAAATAGACCCTCGGTGAGGTAGACTTTTCCTACGTACACTTCTCCTTAACTAAGTATAATTTTTTTGAAAATAAATACACATTTGAATCCATTTTTATCAAGAAGCATTACAAAAATCAAGTTCTTCCGTAACTCCGGTACATACAGGACATTGTTCAAAGTCAACACTTTTTCTGAAGTCATTTTTAAGCATACTTTTTCTGTTCTTTCAACTTTTGCAAGTACAGAGTTTGCCATGTAAATCTTCTCTTCGCCTTGAGACGGAGTGAATGTAGCAAACAACTCTTTTTTTGTATAAATGTGGCGGGTGGCATTGGAATCCATCCACCATTCTTGAAAATTTCCCACCAAGTTACATTCAGACAGCATGACATACAGATCGTCCATTTCTTTCTTAGATTCAATCACATTTTCTTGGTCCTTCTTTTTGCCTTTCTTATGGCACGACAATCTGTTCACTTATGGCCAATCTTGCCACAATTAAAGCATTTTCCCTTGAATTTTTTCTTAGGTTGATTGCTTTCTTGCCCATCTTTCTTTCATTTTTTTTGAGTTATTGTGGCCGTCTTCTACGATGTTTTCTCTATTCATTGCAGAATTTCCTTTCGAACTTCTTTCCACGACTCTGTTGTCTTCTTCAATGCGCTCTTACTGTGAGATCTTCGACTGTCATCTCCTTTTGAATATGTTTCAAGTAGTTCTTGAAGTCCTTCCACATAGGTGGCAACTTCTCTATTATTACCGCGGCTTGAAATGCCTCATTCACGATCAAACCTACAATAAATTTTATTTGAAATTAAGAACTAATTTAACATGTTCAACTAAGGTATTTACCAAACTCATACCTCCCGTAAGGAGATCGTGGATGATAACTTGAAGTTCCTATACTTGGGATACAACAGACTTGTTGTCAATCATTTTATACTTGAGGAATCTTGCAACGAAGAACTTTTTGGTTCCAGCATCCTCAGTTTTGTATTTTCTTTCGAGCACACCCTACAACTCTTTTGTCGTCTTCATTCCACTATACACGTTGTATAGGTCATCTTGGAGGCCACTTAGATTGTAATTCGTGCATAAGAAATCAAAGTGTTTCCACGCCTCCATAACAACAAATTTTTCCTGGTCTGAATTTCCTTCGGGCACCTCTAGAGCTTCTTCAAATGTAAATCTCTGAAGACACAACGTTGTAAGGTAGAAGAACATCTTCTATTGCCACCTTTTAAAATCAATACCCGTGAATTTTTTGGGTTTCTCCGCTAGTGCAATTGCCTCTGGAACACTCGTAAGACTCGTTGTGGCTACATTAGTTGCTGCCATAGTCGTTGCAGCATCATTCACATGACTGTCAGTAGTCATTTTCCTATCACAAAAAGATAGCAAATTTTAGTATATAGAAATACTACTTATAAAGTTGTAGCAACTATAACCACCCTTTGTTTCTAGTTTAATGATGAAGTTTTTATGACTTTCAATCGCTAACCGAATAATCGTTAACTTGTGATGAAGTATTTATGTCTTCAAATTACTTGTTAAGTTCAAACGGAGTAGAAAGCTTAAAGATTTAATCTCCAAAAACCAAAACAATATAGATTATAATTATTTTCTTAAGATTGTTGTTTTGGATACACAAAATCTGTATTTTGGCAAAACAACTTCAACACAAGTTCAAGACTAAATCAAGAACACTTATGAATTCTTTCAATACCTTCAACACAAGATCAAAATGATCTTTCAATGTTTTCAGTTTCGTAAAGAAAAATAGATGATGCAGAGAAAGCCAAGTCCTCCGAATTCATGGAGTTTTTTTAAGGAAATGATTCCCCCCAAGTGTCCGAGGTTGCTGAATTTTCCTTTCAGGATAAAATGGCTTAACAATTCGATAGCAGTGGTACCTCAAACGATCAAATTCTCTTCGAACTCACTCAATGGGATATGATCACACAAATTATTTTAGAAGACAAGAAGTGTTTTCAATTCAGAAATTTCGTTACCAAACCTGTGGAAAAAATACATTTTTATATAGCCATTAAGTACCCCTTCCGAAAGGTGACAATGGTTCATCGAAAAGGTGTATCCTTTAAAATAGTCATGTCTGTCCATTCGAAATAGTGTGTCTTTTTTTGAAATGCCACAACCATTAAAAAAATATCTTTTCTGAAATAGTGTGTCTTTTACACAAAGAGTTATGTGTTTTTCGAGCAGTTTTCAACATTATTTCTACATGCAGAAGCATGCACGATAATGGAGGAGCAAAACTATTGTGTTTTTTCTTTGGATTTTTGGACTGGATTTTCCCTACATTTCAAATAAATTTTTTCTAAAAAATTAATCTTATTTATTGATCATTTTCTAAATTCAAATCTGAATCCATATCCGAATCCAAATACGAAGCCGAGCAACGACGACAGCGGCATAAGACACCTCTTGTTTCTTTCCTCATTTACCATGTGGAGTAAGTGTTTCTTAATATAAACACTTGAGAGTTTTATTATCCCACCAATGTGGGAGAATTAGTAGACTTTCCCATTTTTTAGTTCACTTTTCATTTTAAGTGTTATCTCAATTTTACCCTTCACTTGGTTCTCTCTATTTTTCATTCACACTTTTAAATCTTGAACCCAATAATTAATAGGTTCTTCTCTCATACAAATAGCTATCGATATTTTTCTTGATGGGATACTTTGACGACATTGAAGCCACGTTCATTACTAATGCTGCTAATCATCCAACAACTAATGAGATCAACATTTAAGTTGAAATTAGAAACTCAGGGTAACAACACTAAAAAATAGTTTACTTGTATAAAGGCTGAAATGTAGTTCATTATGCATATCTACCAAGTATAACTTACCCACCATGAACTTCAACACCTGGTTCGCCAGTAATCCCACCTTCTTAAGTCTGATAACATAAGCAAATATAGGACAACAACTTTGGAAAAGTCTTATCTAAGAAAATACATTCTTCTGATGAATTCAAACAAAAAATGAGGGCATTAAGGAAAAGAATGAGCTTTCACCTGCTTCTTATCTTGTACTTCTGATATTAACTAAGATAACTCTTCTTTATCCTATCTAAATAAGTAATTCTAATGATCAGACTGGAAGAAACTCTTCTTTGTCTCATAGCCACCTTTTATACAACTTGCCTTTTATTCTGATAGGTATCATTTTATTAGATTTCACTCCTCTCACACTCCCAAATTTATGTCTGCTCTTTTACTTCTATATGTTATGTCGTCATCATTATCTATCATGAAAAAACTATATCAACAAATCAAAGAGGAAAATTATAGCTAAATTTAATCAAATAAAATTATCAGTAAATGATAAGGGGATAAATATGAAATATGGAATTACATAAAGAGAAAGTTGGGTGCGCTGTAGTAGATAAGAGCATTGCTCAAACCAACTTTAGGATGTAGTTTCCAACACCATGAATCATCTCATCATCCACAATGTTTAATATACTAGCAATCTAAAAAACTAATATATCAATTAACATGAAAGCACATAATTCCACAGACAATTAAGAAGAAAAAGACCAAACTTAAGAACATAACATGCGAGAACGTGCATGTCATCTTATCTCCGAATTTTCTACCTAAGTGTAGTAAAAATAATTAAGATATCATCAGAATTCATATGTATAATCATAGAACAAGTTGTTACATTGTTACAAAGGAGATCACACTTACGAAAATGGTAGTATAACAGGAACGAACGTCTACTTCTCCATTGTCATGGATTCTGCAAATAATATTGAAGTCTAAACATTAGCAAAGATGTGAATTAGTAGGTCATTTATAAAGTTTGAATATTAGAACAAAATGCTAGAGACAGGTGATCTCTCATAAGTTGATTGTTAAATAGATTTGGATCTATAGACTCAAGAATGCACAGAGCTTCCGTAGCAATAGAATACAAAATTCTAATAGAATCTAAACTCAAACTTTACCATATTATAAACATCTAAAGAAAACATAAATTTCTCATAAAATACACTCTTTTGCATGCTAAAACCACAAATCAATTTGTATATTTCAACCTGCACCAGAATACTAACACATATTTATTTAAAACTCTTATCATTTCCCTTGTATGTGTTATGTGTCATTAAGAAAATTAAGTTTAAAGAACTATCCAACAACATATATGGAGTAAGTGACAAAATAATTTTCAAAAATTAAGAAAGATGAATTGTCAAGAAAAGGAGAAACTTTAGGAGCAAGCAAGTACGTGTTTAATTCTAGTCATAATAGCAGTCATTTGTTCTTGGAACATCTTGTCTACTTCTTTATTAATGTCTATATACTCTTATAATTTATTTATTTTTTGAAAATCTTTTTTTATATTTTTGTTTAACTCGACAGCCATTTGTTTACATTCTTCTTGCAACTTCCAGTCTATATCGACTTGTACTTTCTTGGCACATAATTTTCATCACTGAAGACATGCTGACGACCTCTATGTTTGCCTATTGTATTTGACTCTTTTAAGGAGGCTTATTATTTTTATATCCTTTTCCACACACATAGCCTAATATTTAACGAAGAATAAGGATAAAATTTCATCTCTAGTAATGGAATGCTCGATTTCTTCTAACTGTTGTAAATAACACAATAATCTCTAGTCAAATGTTAAACAAAGACAAACTAATCGTAGAACAAATTAACTTGGACTAACTAATAAAATCAAGTATATAATGTGACTTTAAGCTATGTATTTTCAGTATATGTTTCAATTAAGATAAAAAAAAATTCAACACGAATAAATCAGTTGGCCATAACACAACTTAGAGTCTGTTAAACAGTTTAACCTAAAACCATATGTACTAAGTACAATTTTCATCAAACAATTTTTCAAATAGCTCAATAGAGAAGAAGAAGTGAGTAGCATATCAAATACTGGGATCCAAAACATAAAGTAGGATATTTTAACCAGGGTGTACAAAGTATAGATTACATATATGAGATAGAAATTAATCAGAAAGCTTTTAGCCAAGAGAAATCAATCAAAAACCTTTTAGCCAAGAACCATATTCATTTCTCCTCTATTAATTTAATGTGCCACAGACAAAAACCTTTTGATTGGGAAAAAGAATCGTATTTCACCCAACAATACTATAGGAACAAACGAGAAAGTCAAAAGCTGCTATATATTAACTATGTATGTCATTTATTCTCCAAAACTTGAATTTAAGCTATTGAAGAAGAAAATAGGGGTAATAAGTAAGAGAGTACATGGGCAGAAATACTATGACCAATATTAGTCCTGGAGATGAAGGATTTTGTTATTATCTGAAACTAATCTCTTTTAAGCATGTGATATTGAGCATTTATCAATGGAAAAGGAAGTGCACACATTTCCTGTCTATCTTATTTCTCCTGAAGAACCAAGCATTATATAGTTTAGTGAGAATGAGTCAATTACATTATCTTTATTGAGTTCAATCCTCTGGAAAATGAGATTTACACAACTAGTTACACTACTTCTACCCCGGACTATAAATAATAATGTTCAATTAGGGAAAAACTATAATCCAAAGATCTTTTCAAAATCACTACAACATAGTTCCTTATCTTTCATTCGGTATTTGATGACAATGGAAGATGGTGTGGTTTTTTTATGCACAAAGAGCTCTATTAAGGAAACCCAAGACCATCCTTCTTGTTTGGGCTATCAAATGTTCACCTATTGGTTTAAAGAACATTTTCCAGGGGCTCATGTCAAGTTTGACCATTCCTATGAAAAGTTCTTAGATTTTTACCTTACGTTATGTGGCGAAGTTGTGCTAAAGGTTGTAAGTGTTGTTGTGATCACTATTTCATGTTATATTGATAGAGTTGTGGTAATCAACATAGAGAAAATAACTAACATTGTTCTTGACCCGAACTTTTAGGACAAGGTTCTCTTTGAGAAGGAGAGTATTATTGTGAACTCGATATAGAGCAACTTTCATAAAGTTGCCAATTATACATAGGACCTGGGATAGTGGCTGGTCTCTAGGAATTGGGAAAAGGAAACTAATAAATAGTAGTAGGCTAGGTGAAATTAAGCATGCTATGTTATTGACAAAGTTGTCTTCTATTTCTCACCCCTATTTTGTACCTTCTGTTTCTCATCCCCTTCTTCTAGTCAGTCCTTTAATGTCATTTCATTGCCATTTTCTTGTAATTCTGTATAGTTAAGCTTAAACAATCACTCAGTTTAGTGAGTTATTTGGGTTGTTTCAATAATCAATTAATTTTTCCTTCTTATTTCACCATTCTACACACCAAAATTTTCAATTCCCGATGAAAAGTAATCCATGATCATAAGTAAATAAAGCAACAAAAAACTAGCTTTAGCCATCTCTCTTTTAAGGAAATACATAGTTCTTAGTGATTAATACTTAAATAACTTTCTTATGACTCAATATTTATCAGGAGGCAGCCTCTCTATACCTTCATGAGGTAGTTGTAAGATTTGTGTTCGTTCTACTCTCCTTAGATCCTACTTATAGGGTTTCACCATGTATAATGTTGTATAACTTAATAATTCAAAACCAATAGAATACATCTTGAAAACTAAAAATCAAATAATGTTAACCCAGAAGAAGTTTTTTCATCTGCTTAAACACTGAATTTGAGATACCTAATGGACTATTAACTATAATCGCAATAACAACATTAAAAAGTCTAGAATTTCAGTAGTGAACTTTCAGCTTAACCATAGAAAGAGATGACTCAGAGACAACTGTCAAGACCAAGAATAAAAAAATACTAAAAATGAAATTAGGGATAAACACTAATTTCATCATCGAAAATGATATGGCCAAGGAAAGCTACTAACCTTAGCAAAAATTCACACTTACTAAATTTGGCGAATAGCTGATGGTTTCTAAGAGTCCGCAACACTATTCTGAGATGGTTAGCATGATCATGCTCACTGAGGAAGAAGAAAAGAATGTCATCTCTGAAGACTATGATGAACATGTCCAAGTACTGCTTTAACACAAAATTCATCAAGTCTATGAACGCTGCTGGGGCATTGGTAATACCAAAGGACATAACTAAGAATTTGAAGTGACCATACCGAGTTATAAAGACTATTTTTAGGATGTCACATTCTTTGACTCTGAGCTGATGATAGCTCGATCTGAGTTCTATCTTGGAGAAGTAACTGACATCCTGAAGTAGGTTAAACAAGTCATCTATTCTGGGAAGAGGGTACTCATTTTTTTACCATGACTTTATTCAGCTGACGGTAATCAATACACATTTTGAGAGAACCATCTTTCTTATGCATGAATAAAACTGGGGCACCCCATGGGGACATACTAGGTCTGATGAATCCCTTATCTAGGAGATTCTTCAACCGTTCTTTTAATTCTCTAAGTTTTGTGAATGCCATTCTGTATGGCGAAATAGATATGGGCTGAGTGTCTGGAAGAAGGTTAATTCCGAAGTCGATTTCCCTTTCGGGAGAAATTTTGAGAAGATCTTCGGGCAACACATCTGGGAATTCACATACTACTAAAACTGATTCAAGGTTAGGGGTTTCTGAACTAGAGTCCTGGACTCAAACGAAATGGTAGACACAACCCTTATATATTAGTTTTCTTAGCCGAAGGTAAGAAATAAGCTGATCCCTAAGTGCTGAAGTACTACCTCTCCACTCTAGGACGAGTTCATTCGGAAACTGAAACTGAACAATTCTGTTTCTGCAGTTGACTGAGGCATAGCAGGAATGAAGCCAATCAATGTCAAGAATGACTTCAAAATCAATAATCTCTAATTTGACTAAGTCTGTCGAAGTGACTTTTTGAGATATCATAATCGAACAGTTCCTATGTACCTGTCGAGCTATGATAGATTTACCCATTGGGGTAGAGATTGAGAAAGGATCTACTAGAATTTTGGGACTGACTTCGAAATCAACAACCATATATGGAGTAATAAAAAACAAAGATGCTCCTGGATCTAGCAAAGCATAGACATCTAAATGGAAAACTTGTAACGTACCAGTGACCACATCAGGAGAACTTTCCTAATCCTGTCAAGATTGAAGGGAGTAGATTCTATTTGGGCGCCGTCCACTGGTGGCACTAGATGTGGCACCCTGTTGAGTTGGGCAGGCAGACTAAGCTGGGGGACGATTACATTGACTCTGGGAACCAAACTAAGGGCAATCTCTGACCCTGTAGCCTGGCTTGCCACATCCAAAACACACATCACTGCTAGATCTGCAGATACCCTGATGGTTTCTGGCACATTTTTGGCAAAAAGGATTGGTTCGGCCACTCTTTGGCCTAGACATTCTGGCCCTCTTATTCTTTTTCCCCTTTTTTCTATACCTCCCTTCCTTACTCTACAGAGCATGAGATTTAAGCCTAGATAGGATAACAGCCAGCTGACTTTTCTAAGTAACTACTGAATGAGCTAAGGCGGTGAAAGCAGCTCTAAATTCAGTGTAAGAAACATGCTCATTCAAGGGATATGCCTGAATGGTCGGAGGGGCTGACTAGTTATTATTACTTCTTTCGTTAGCTTCTCTAGAAGGCATGTTCTAAAAGCATAAGGAAGAGAAGAATTAGACTGAGAGCTTAACTTGATCTCATCCTTACTCGCACGATATGAATACTGAAAGAAGGGAAACTTTTCCTAAAATATCTCCTAGCCTCTTGTCCATAAGTGTGGCGCACTACACACCCATGCACAAGACTCTACTAGATGTGGATTTCAGACTTCAAAGGACTTTGTTGAACCTTAGGCTCTGATACTAAGTTTGTAATGTCCTGAGTCTATACCCCAAACGCTACACGGTGCTCATAATCCCAAAGGACCACAAGCTAACCCATGACTGGTACTTGCTGCATTAGCTGATTTAGAAAACATGCCATAAGGTTCAATATTGTAATAAAACTAAATACGGTATAACAATACCAAAAATGAAACATCTGTTTAAAAATACTCTAGTGTGAAAAGACTTTAAACTGTCTGAAATGTGGAGTTGATGGAACAAGTCCCTAACTAACTCCGGCTACTAAAATAAAATTGAAATTCGGAAATTATAATCCTGTACTCGAACTATGAGGACTCCCCACTAACTCTGACTTTTGAAGATCTATAACTGCTAGGGATGATTAGGAGCTCGTGCGTCTGAGTCTATGATATAATATATCATAGCGTAAGGGAAAACTATGCGTCAGTACTTTAAATGTACTGGTATGCTAAGTGAGGTAGGCTAAAATACATGGGTTCATATGCATGAACAATACTAACTGAATGACATGAATAAAACTAAATGACAGTATATGCATGAATATGTAAACTGTAACTGAGATCGTGATAACACTGAATACTGAGTCTAAATACTGATTAACTGATATCTGAGTATACTGATATTGAATTACTGATAACGGAATGACTGTATCTGACAGTCTTAATTCTGTGGAACTATACTGAGTTTCATATTGAACTGAGTGACTATGTTTGACAGGCCTGAATCTGTAGAACTGAACTAGGTTCTATACTGAGACTAAATTTGAAACTGAGACTGTGAGAGGTTATTATCTAATCGACATGCCCCTTTCTACATAGATTGGGGTTCAACCCATAAGCCCAGTTGGAAAGGTATCAATACCGTACCACGGGTAAAGAAAAGATGTGAGTTAACCCTCTCTGACAGAAAGCTCTTTTGTCAACCCTCGCTGGCAGTAAAACTCAAATGAGATGTATGAACCCTCATAATATCTGGCAAGAAGATATCTCAACCTACACTGTCTACGTAGTTTTGTAACATAGGGATTGCTACTAAGGGTCAAACCCTCTGCTGACAGGAATGCCCCCATCCCTGGGTTAACTCGGTGCTGAATCCTACTCTCATCTGGATAGACACTAGACTGGTTTCCTAGTTCATACTAGGATTGACGGGACTGTTACTGATTATACTGCCTAACTGAACTGAATTGAGTTCACTGAGATCTGTTGACTGACAGAATACTACTGAATTCTGTTAACTAACTGAATATACTGAGGTCTGAACTGAATACTGAACTGGACTAAACTGATACAAAGTCTAATGAGTTTTCCTGAGTCCTGTAACTGACTAGAGTACTACTGATTGTGACATAACTAAGATTATTCTGTACTTGACACTGGACCTAGGTAAACAACTAAATTATCGGGTATTAAATACCCCCAGGACTCGATATCATGAAAAGTAAAGAAGCACATGATCTTGCATAGCATAAAATGCAAACTTGTTCTTAATGTATATATAGAGACATTTTATCAAACACTTGCATGGTATAACTTTCACATAAGCTAGCATGACATGATTTCTTTCCCTTATTAGTTCACATGAACAATTCATCAAGCACTTGGTAAGCATAATATATGCACATAATAAGAGGGAATCATGATTCACTTCCAATTTCATAATTTCAAGGGGTTTAACATAGATTCATATGAATCTACACTCATAATAACCAATTCCACATGAAACGTATAATAAATCATGAAATAGAAATCTAATTCAAATAATAATCATGAATACACTTTAATTCCAATCATAGAGGTCATAAATTCCAACTACTTGAAGTTTAAAAGAGTTTCTTGGACTCCAAGGGTGGAAGTAACCCTTGGATGAACACTTCACATACCTTAGTTGGCGAATTCTTAAAGAATAATGGTGGAAACCTTGAGTCTTGGATCTTGAATGTGATGAACTAGGATTCGTTCTTTATAAATTCTAGAGAGAATGAGTATATTTTTGCCTCTTTGATGGCTTAATGATATGTTTCAGGAGATGATATAAGGTGGGAAAAGACCTATTTACCCCTCTGGACACCGATTTACAAGACTAAAAGTTGAACCATCGAAGCGCAGGCCGACGCGCCGTATCATTACATCGATGCAATGACCAACGCGCCATGTCGAGTCCGCGTCGGTTCACTGGAAATTGCCATTGGAAGCCAAGGAAAATATTTATCGACTGGATGGACGCCGCTCTACACTGAGAGCGTTGATACACTATTTTGGATTCCCAAACATGGTTCAAACGAGGTCCAAAAAATACAGAACTCATCCGAAAACACCTATTGATATTCCTAATCATGAATTAACCTAAAGATTGACATTTTAAGGTTATAGAGGTCGTGAAATAGACTTGCCAACTTAAAAAGGCCAAAATGACACTAAGTTTGAATACTTAACTAAAATTTTCTAAGTTTATGACCCCATAACAATCTTTTAAGGACTGAGTTAAGCTTAGGATTTTTGCGGGATCTTATAAATTACTTACAAGAAATGGTGATCTGGTCTATTTAGCTAGAGCACCTGTAGGACATCAATAAACTTCTTTAACACAAAAATGAGAAGAAAAATGAAACAAATGTGATAGAATTTTGGAAGAAATGTGTTTACGTCTCTTTCACCATAGAGAAATGTTATTTAAAGAAGAAACATGAGCATTCTAAATAGGCAAACAGATTATTATTGATGAATGGGTAGAAATAACCTCTCTACTGGAGGGAAAAGGTAGAAACTACCATATTCTCCACCATTTACCCTCTCCTTCCAACTAAAAAGGTCTTGAAAGTCAAAGAAATCAAGAAAAAAATAGCAGAACAATGAAGAGTTATAGCGAATTGAGAAACAAAAATAAGATTGAACTTAAAATCTAGTATGAATAATGCACACTAAAAAGGACTTCCATTATACAAGTAGCATGATTCTTTGTGTGAAAAAGAAGTAGAATCACCATTAGGTAAGTTCACTTTTTTCAGATCACAAGTAACTTCCAATATAGATCTGTAAATATTCCTAAGTCTAGTTCTAAATGGTTGATAAATTTTCTCCTATTTTACCATGGATAGAGAAATGAACATCGCCAACCTTTTTCCTCATTCTCAAGTGCAATAATGCTTCTACTCTCAAGCACACCTTTTGCCCCATTTTCAAGTGCAATAATGTTTCTACACTCAAGAACATCAGACCCATAGGAATCGTAACACCCAATACAAGATCACTACCAAGATTATTGCCAACAAAATTAAACCTCACCTTACTAACATCATTTCTAAAAGCCAGACTATTTTTCTTTCTATTAGGAGGTCTTCTAACAATGCCATCATTGTTTAGGAGTACATCAGTCACTTTCAAAAAATGAATGGGCAAAATGATACCATGATATTAAAGATTTATTTGGAAAAAACTTTTGAAAGACTAGAGTAGAGCTTCAAAAGACAAACTTCGTTTATCTTTAATTTTCCTAATGGTCTGTCTAAGATCATCATGTCTTATATCTCAATCTCCTATATTTTTTTCTCATTAATGAAAGTAAATCCCCATTTTCAACTCTTCTAGGGGAATTAGACAAGGAGACACTCTCTCACTATATATTTTCATTCTATGTATGAAACTTCTTTCAAGAAACATTGAGCATGAGGTTGACCTTCCTAATTGGGCCCCTATCTCCAAAAGTAGAGGAGGTCTAAAAATCAACCATTTGTTCTTTGCAGATGACCTAACCCTAATGTCCAAAAATCCATATTGTCAATACTCTCAATACCTTCAGCCATTATTCAGTTCAGAATATCAACCCTAACAAATCCAAAGTTATTTTTCCAAAAAATCCAGTAACAGTGAGAAAAATAAGTTGTCTTCCATATTGGACATCCCTACAAAAGAATCCTTTGGAAAATAACTTGGCTTATGATAATGATCAATAAATAAAATCTAACTACAAAAATCAAAAGATAAAAGATAGATTAATAAGGATAGATAGAGGGATAGGAAATCAACGATAGAAAGATAAACACAAATAGATAACAAAAGGGCAATTAAAGGGTGTATCAAACCCGAAAACCACCCTTACAGATTACCAAATGGAACCTAAATCTTATATGACCGCAAAGAGGACTAAATCTCACTTACAACCTATATTTCTAATCAAAGATCAACATTCACTTTTCCAAGCTCTAAAAACACTCCCAATGGAGGTTTATGAATTCATCATTATCAATCAATAAAAACTAACTAAAATAAGCCTAACTACCAAGTATTTATAGTTTGGATAGATATTAAATAATTAAGTCCTAAAAGTGATCCAAATGTAAGAAAAGGACCACTAGCGACTGTTTTGACCTGCTCTTGAAATACTAGAGTGGATCAAAGGAGGATCTAAGGCGCCTTGGGTGCATGCCCTTTCAAAGGGGCTTCCGAGATATGGTTTGCACTCCTTCAAACTTGTCAAAGTACTGTTACACTCCTTAATGATAATCTTTATCCATGTGGAATCTTTTAATAGCACTAAGGAGTCATCAATCACCTTAAGCATTATACTTATCCCATCCAAAGGTTCAGAGGCAATTTAGCTAGTATCATCTTCTCCTTCTTGAAAAGGATTCAACCTCAAATCCAAACCTTGCAAAAAAAAAGGAAGGACAAACAAATATAATATCCTTATGAAATGAGGGGTAGGGTTAGCACAAATAATCATATCATCATGCCAAGGTTGCACATACTTAAGATATAGCCAAGGATCATTCATGGTAAACATTAGAAACTTATTAAAATATGCATAAAGGAGTTCGCTATGGGAATTGCCAAGAGGTAAGGAAATTACAAAGGTCATAATGGCATCACTAAATCCAAAAGGTAAGGCTACCTTCATCTTAGGAGTTATAAGACACAACTACTTCATCAACTCTTTAAGAGTCCACATAAAGAGTGGTGCCTCAATTGGTTTTAAAGTCCACAAGATCCATATAGCATTGTTATTCAAACAAGTGGACCAACTAACAAGTTACCTACCTCTACATAAAGAAAATACAAGATTAGAATGGATATCATCATAATCAAAGAGGTAGTATCGAAAGGAATCAAGTGTAAAAGCATTATCCAAGGTGTTATTATAAACAAGAAAGCCATTTGGCTCAAAAGATATAGCACATAATACATATAAGAATGGAATCAAAACATTTAGGCACATATGACTTTTTCGTTTCAAACAACTTTCCTTAAGAAAGGGGTCACCAATTATAAATAATTCACAAAGAAGGGGGTCACAAGCATGGAATCCATCCAAAGTGTTTTCAAGAGGAGACTGTGTCCTTGACCTACAAGTAGTGAAACCTTGGTCATGATTAGAAACAAATAATATTGAATTCTCTTGGATCTTTTCTTTACTTCCTTTAATGATTATCTTTGTTAGAAATGCCTCTCATGCACAACTCAGGTCTATCAAGTGTATTGTAAATCCCCAAAAAATACTTTCCATCAGAGGGAAGGATTCCAACATCCTCATATAAATTTTACTCGTCAACTAGACCAAGCATCAAGTTGGGTGTGTAAAAATCACCATATTCAAATTTGTCACCGGGGTCAAATGGATAGAGTGGCCATAGACATGGTTCTAGACAACACTTCTTTTCCCCAAACACATCACCCAAATCAAAAGATATACTCTCTATACTAGCATAAGCATCATCGAAAGAAAATGGAGAGTAGACAAAGGTATTACTTGAATTAAATTCAACCAATATGTCCTCATTTATATTTTCACTATTAGATTCAAGATCATCACCATGAGTATTCTCAACAATAGTTGCACACAAAGTAGAAGCAAAAACGATTTTCAAACAATTGATACTTTTTCTTTCAAGGGAAGAACCCTCAAGTAGACACACACCACTACTAACATCAAAGTAATAATTACTCAAGTCATCACAAGAATCAAGCAATTCATCCTTATAATTATCAAACAAGGGTGGGGTGTCGTACAAAGGATCACAACCACAAGCATTTTCATAAGAACAATCACTAGTTAGGTTTCTTAAATATTCAAGAAAATCAAAGTTATCATCACCCAATTGATCATTCCTTTTCAAAATCTCACATTCCATTCCCTTAAGAGTACTCTCATCTTTAAGGAAGAGATTTCCATCTTTAGGAGGAATGTAGTCACACCATAGTGGGTTGTCATATAGGCTATAGCCCTCAATATGAGCTACACCATCAATATTATTCACACCACTGGGTTCACTAGGATTGATTGTACTATTTTTGAACATAATATTATACTTAAAGAGAGAAGGATAAATCCATAAAGGAGGATTAGAACTTGTAAGTTCACTCTCAATAACCCAACTATCAAGTTCCAAAGAAGTTTCAAACACATAATCATCCCCATGAGAAAGACAAACAATAGGATATTCACTAAACGACATGCTCAAAGGGTTACTCCTATTTACTTGACTAACATTTTCAACATCATCACTCACCTGAGGTTTATTAATCACATCGTAATCATCCTCAAGTAAGGTATTAGTTTCACCCAAAAGTTGGTCAACACATTTTTCACAAGACAATGTACTATCATTTATCACATTGGCTTCAACACTAGGTGGACTCAAATTGATCTTACTAGAAGAGTCAATGAGGTCATCAATAGGATCAACTAGTATTTCTACACTCTCAATGGGTACATCATTGAAAAGAAGCAAAGAATCATGAGACTCATATATAGATAAGATACTACTCACACTTAATGTGCTACTAGCCATATAATCATTATTTAGATGTACAAAAGTGTAAGAGTTAGCTATTTTACCTTGAAGTTCTTGAGAATATTATTCTTTACCTTGGTGTGGAGGTCCTTCACAAGGCTTGACGGCATCTAATATTTCCCTTATCGAATCTTCAAAGGGAATCTTCTCTTTTGGTTCTTGGTCTTATCCACTTTCCATGTTGGTACCTACACACATGTCCTTGTTAAAAGAAGAACAAATAATGTTACCTCGGTTTGGTGGCTACCCCCTTACTTTTCTTCTCACAACTTCTCCTTTTTTCCCTATTAGGTTGCCACCTTGCACTCCCTTACTCCTCTCAATCTTTTGTATCTCAATTTCTTTAGGCTTGGAGTAAGTAGTTATATCTCTTTGAGATTTGGGAAGAATGGATGAAAAGAGTGATTTCCACATTGGTCCTTTACAATCTTAGGCCAAGTTTGTACATTTAGAACCTTATATTGTGCAAACCAATTAGCACCCAAGCATAAATATCCATGTTCCAAGGAGAAGATGTCACACCACACCTCCTCATGGTACCCACATCGGATGAAGAAAATCTTTACTCTCTCGAAAGCCTTATACCCATTCATATAGTATGGAACAAGTAGAGACTCTTGAGGTATCACTAGATGGTCAACCCTAGGTAGAATGAAGTAGTTTCTATAACATTAATTATTTAGCATAAGGAGGAATCCCGAAACCCCACAAATGCTTACCCTTTCAGAGCAAACATTTCTTCTTGGATCAACATTATAAACCTTTTTATACCCCATTGGAACATGGGCATCCCTCATGAGTTCCTTCATGGCACACTATGTTTGGTTGAACTTTTTTTTTGATATCCCACCACAATGATGTAAGACCTTAAATATGTTTAAGAATACACATAGCTCTCTCAACCTCTCTCATATCATAATTCATGAAGATCCTTTTGCACTCCTATTCCTAATCAAAATATTCTTTAGAAACTGACTCTCATATAAAGATGGGGAGAGTAGGAAGATCTTGATTTCTATTATACCCTCCATTTCTACATTGGTTCCCATTTCCATATGTTTGGGCACTAGGATAAGAAGAGTAAGATGTAGTACCCCCACGCTTTGGAGATGTAGGCTCTTTCATTCCCATGGAGCAATCTCTACTTTAATTAGTATAACCATTCATATTAATTCAACCTTGATAAGAAGTACTATAAGATGAGGAATATGAAACCTCATAATCCTCACATACATTCTCACCATGATCCTTATAAGATTTATAAATAAATGGGTTATACCTTACATTATTTCTAGGCTCAAAGTGGGAGGTGTAGTACTCCTCACATGCCCCATCCTCCTCATAAAAACCATCACAAGGCTCTTCATTATCTCTATACTCACTATAAAAACTAGGATCATTGTTTATCTCACATTCTCTTTCAGAATAGTAGTCCTCATTTTCATTCTACTATTGATCATAACTATATTCATAGCCCCATAATCTCCATCTTCTTCATCGGTATAACTATCTTTACCACAATCATAATCTCGCATGTCGTAGTCACAATTATCCGAGGATATGGAAGGCATACTTCCTTATATCACCTTGTACCGACAAAATGAACAAACAATATTAGTAGTAAAGCTCCTAATCAACACCCATAAGAATATCACCTTTGTAATCCTCACAATTGGAGCGGCAAATGTTAAAAGTTGCTTATACTTCGGTGATAAATAAGGTGCCAATATCTACTTGCGGGCGGAGTGGATTTTTGTTTGAATGACTCAAGGAAATAAAAATACTTAAGGACTTGAATCAAGAAATCACAAAGAATTGAAAAAGAGAAACACTTGAAAGAATAAGACGATGAAAGAAATAGGACTTAAGAACTAATTAATCAACTTAGTAGATGAATTTCTAGTTGATGAGTAGTTTAAGAATCAAAAGAAGAGTTTAGGAATCAAAAATATGGGACTTAGGAATCAAACCTTGAGAAAAATGGAATCGAAAAGCTTGAGATGTGTTTGGAGGCTTAATTTGTGTTGGAATGGGTTAATTTGCATCTGGGGACCTACTTTAGCAGGTTGGGTGCATCCCCAACACACCTTGGATGCACCAGGAAGCCTAGCTACTAGTTTTATATGCATTTGGGCTACTGCAGCAGCTCCAACACAGGTTATGGGCAGATAGGGCACAGATCACCCGCCCCTTGGCCTAGATTGGCTGATTTTACCCTCCAAATGGTCCTTTGTGTCTTATTTTGTGGGAATATCCTTTGGAATCTCCTTTGATGCCCAAGTAAAAATACTTTTTCACTATTTCTCTTCCTTCTTGTTGGATCAAACACCCAAATTTTCTAAGAAAATCAACTTGAAAGTAGCAATTTCTTCAAGAACACACCAAGAACATCAAACTTCTTTTTCTTAGGAGCTCGAAATGTGTTGAAATTTTAAACGTAGGCACTTTCATTTAGCTTAAATTCTTCACAAATTTTTGAGATTCTTCAACCCACTTCACTTCTCTTCAGGTTTAACCTTTCAATAATGGTAGCTCACTCAATATGACTCTGATTAGGCTTAAATTTGTAACCTAGACTCCTATAGTGTTAGAGAATACAAATCTAACACTAGAAATACAAGAAAAATAAAATCAAAAACTTAAAATTTGACCTAAGAACAAAAAATATGAATAGTAAAATTTTTCTGTGATTTTCGATTTATAAGACTACTAGACCTAAGATTGACTTCGTAGGAATAAAAATAAGTTCAGCTCTGATATCAAATGATAACGATCAAACTATGATAAAGAAAATCTAACTACAAAATTGAAAGATAAAAGATAGATTGATAAGGAAAGATAGAGGGATAGGATATCAAAGATGGAGCAATTGTGAGGAATAGCCATTCTAGAACAATCATTTGGTTTGGTTCATTCTTTGACTGCTCTGCTCCCAAAAAGAGAGACTGAATTTCCTTAAAGATTACCAAATAGTATCTAACTCTTACGTGATCGCAAAAGGGATTAAATCTCTCTTACAATCAACATTTCTAATCAAAGATCAACATTCACTTTTCCAAGATCTCAAAACACTCCTAATGGAGGTTTATGAATTCAGCATTATCAATCAACAAAAACTAACTAAAATAAGCCTAGCTACCAAATATTTATAGTTTGGCTAAATATTACATAATTAGGGCCCAAAAGTGACACAAATGCAAGAAAGGCCTACTAGAGGCTGTTTTCACCTACTCTTGAAATGCTAGAGCGGATCAAAGGAGGATCCAAGGTGCCTTAGGCTCATGTCCCTTCCAAGGGGCTTTTGAGCCACAGTTTGCGCTCTTTCGACCCCGTCAAAGTCCTATTACACTCCTTAATGATTATCTTCATTCATGTGGCATATTTTAATAGAAATAAGGAGTTATAAATCACCCCAAGAATTATACATATCCCATCCAAATATTCAGAGGCAATTTGGCCTGTATCAGATTTCCCATCCCTGACAAAAAGCCAAAAACAATGACTTTTAATTCATAGTGGACAACCTCAATAATAGATTTGCTTGTTAGAAAACTAGATTCCTAAACATGTCTAGAAGAACAACCCTTGATAGAGCCTCGAGAGGAAGTGTTTATAACCATGTAATGTAATATATCTACCTTCTTAAGAAAATCCATAACCTTATAGGACACAAAGAAACTTCATCTGGGGATCTTTTGAGTCCAGGAAAAAGATGCATATGGTGAAGTAGGACACATCACAAAGCCTTAAAACCTTGGTGGTTTTGGGAATAAAAAATCTACCATAATAAACACCACTGTTCTTAGCAGATGGTGAAGAAACCCTCAAGAAATGCCCAAATTCAAAGCTTAAAGGTCCAAAAATAGGGGAAAATTATGAAAAATAATATATATAACGTTTCATTGATGGATGATTAAGCGAATAAGTAACCACTTAAATGCCTTAAAGATCACTAAAACAACCAAGATACTTAGGCAGGTCATTGGTTAAGCGACACATGACCACTAAAGCAGCTACCGCTTAAGCGATGTCAAGCTGCTAAATCATCTACTATTAAGTAAACCCACTTTTTACCCCACAATAATCTCTGTACCTATAACGATCTTGTCACAGGTGCGGTAATCTTCCACAATAGAGAAAGTCATTAGCCACGCAACCCTTAGTAGGAATAGTCCATGTCCCATAGGAGCAATCTTGTAGGCATGACAAAGCATCACAATTACGTCTCTATTGCTATAAATGAACTTCCGCAGAAGTAGGAAGTCCCTACTTAGCATTGACCCGCTTGTGCAACCAAGGTTCGCGAGGTTACACTAGAAAATAACAACCCACCACCAACAACAAACATATTAAATTTCAAATTGATCCTCACAACTCATTGAAAAATCTGTAAACACAAATCAAATATGCTATCCAATTGAAAATAATGTTCAAACTCAATGAATCATCAAATCACATAATAGATATCTTTTGAAATAAATGTTGATCAAAGTGAAACATACACAAAAATTTTTTAACTTTCCAACCAACTACTCTAAATCTGTCCAACCTCTTTGGAAATCAAAATCAAAGGCCCTACTAACCCCAAATGCATACTTCGAAGCTAATGAAACTGTCAAAATTAGCACACTATCTCGATAACATATTATTGACTTAAGTAAATCATATTAATTAACTTCCAAACCTTCAAAAATAAAAAAACTTGCATATTGTTAAATCGATCTCAAAGATCATTCCACCCAAACCCCACGATCATAAATACCATAAAGCAATAACGAAGAAAAATAAAATGATAAAAAATGCATCAAAATTAAGATAAATCACTATGTTGGTTGTTACGATAATTAATACATACATACATGCTATAAAAATATAAATATATCATTAGATATTAAAATAAATTTATCAAAGGATTATTCTAATTGTAATATTTAGGAAGTTAAAATAAAAATCTTAAATACATATATTGGTTAAAAAATAAAATATTATATATATTAGTAAAAATGGTATATAGATGTAGGTTTGAAAATGGTAAAGATAGAATAGGCATTATATATGATAAACGTGGAAGAATGATTATTTTTCAAAACTGAGGGAGAGTTTGATTTTTAAATCAAAGTTGAGGAGTGCAAACAATTTTCACCCAAACATTAATAGATGAAATAATTTTCAAACCTTTTGTTTCTTTTTCGCTATCGATTAGCAGTTTGACACCAATGATGAATCTATGTTATATTATTATATAAATGGACAAAAAGGGTATGTGTGACCTCATCATTGGATAAAAAATGAGAAAAATTACATTGTTATAATATAAAATAGTTCTCATTTGTTTTTATGTAATAGATTATTCTTTTCAATGTTTACTATGTTAGTAATTGTTTAAATAATTAATTAATTTTGGTGAAAAGGTGTATCTTTTATTAAATGGTGTGTCTCTTATTGAAAGGGTATGCCTTTTATTGAAAAGATATGTCTTTTATTGAAAGGATGTGTCTCGAATAAAAGGATATGTTTCTTTATTAAAGGAGTGTGTCTCTTATGAAAGAGTGTGTTGGTTAAAAGTTTAACTATATAAACTGTTCAAGGATTGTTTTGCAGAATAGTTTTTCTTTCTTCTAAACTTTCTGCAAATAAACTTTTTCTTCCCCACAAAAGATCAAGTTTTAGATTTCTTGTTTTTCAATAGGATTTCTTCACTATTTGCTTGGTGTAGAAACTCAAACGCTTGTTATATCTACTAAAATTATTTGTATTGAATCTCATAGCAATCTCATTGAGGAGAGAAAATAAATATCATTTTTAGAAAAGCATTTTTGTGCATGTATCAAGCCTCCAATCATGTGTTTATTATTCATATTATACAACAATCTAAAACTTATATTTATTTTTAAAATAAAAAATAAAAAAAATCTGATTTGGAGTTGGATTTGCATAAAGGAAAATTTGATTTCTATTACTATGGATTTGACACAATCGAACTCATGAACCAAGATTTTGTCCGTCTTGATCGTTTTGATGGTACAAATTTCACAAGATGGAGGGACAAATTTAAATTTATGTTGATTGCTTTGAAGATTTTTTATGTGCTTAATTTAAGCCTTACATCAATTCCTCCATCAAAAGATGATGATTCCAAATAACTCAAGGCATAAAGAAAGAAAAGGGAGGAAGATGAATCATCTGTAGAAGCCACATTCTCAACACTCTTTTAGATTGTCTTTATGATCTCTACACTGTCGAACCTTCGACAAAGAAAAATTGGAATGGCTTGGAATTCAAATACAAATTCAAGGAGGAAGGTACCAAAATATTTCTTGTTTCATAGTGTTTTGAGTTTAAGTTTAGTGATGATAAACCTATTTTGGCACAAGTACATGGACTACTGGTTATAGTTAATCAATTGAGGGTTGCGAGGTTCAACTTCCTGAAATTTTTCAAGTTGGACTAACTATAAGAAAATTGCCAACATCTTTGAAAGGTTATAGGAAAAAAATTCTCCTTGATTCTAAAAAGTTTTCTTTGAAGAAATTCAAAAAACACCTTTGAATCGAAGAGGAATTGAGAGAGAGGGGAAAGAATGAAAATTCTTATAATGGAAAAAATAAGGTCAATGCTTTTTCCAAGGTCCCTCCTACCTAAACCACACTAACCTTAAGCTGGCTTCTGTGTGGAACAATAATACTTGGCATCTTGATAATCTCCCCCCTATATTACCTAAAACTTAGTCGAAAGCATCACCTGCTCCTTTACCTAATACCAGAACCAATTCACAACACCTCATATGGAGACTCAGTGGTAGTGGAATCTTTACCAACAGAAGTTCCTACTTCATATTTGATAACAATCACACTAGGAACCTTCCTGTAGCCACCAAATCCTTCTATTGGATCTGGAGGGCCCCTTTCTCTCCCAAGATTAAAATCTTCATGTAGCTAGCTCGGCACAATGACTCCCAACTAACCTCGCTCTCGTGAAGATGAGTATTAATATTCTTCCTAACTTCTCTAGTTGTAACTACCCAATTGAGGATATTCTCCTCATCTTATTTCAATGCCCTTATGTTATAAAATTTTGAAACCATATTTGTTGGGTTCAAAATCGAGAGGGCGCCATGCGGAAGCTATTAGTTGCAAATTATGAGACGATAAATCAGATGACAAAGAAAATAATACTAAAAATAAAAAACTATTATATGCTTTGGCCAATTGACCTACATATTATAAAACCTAATAATTAAAAAAAATACAAAAATTAATGAGAGAGAAAATCTCCCCCTAACCAAAACTCTTAAATGACTACATTGTGGATGTTATTGTGTTATTGTATAATAAGAGGAGTCTTCTATTTATAGAGGTCCAAAATCTTTCCTCTAAAAAAGAGGTTAGCCAAATATGGAAAAGAATTATATTTTTCTTTTTAGGAAAAGTTAAAGTAATTATGGTATTACTTTTATTTCCTTTTAAGAAAAGTATAACTTAATTTTGGTAAAAAAAATGGGGCAAAAACCTTAACAAATCTCCCCTTTTTGGCTTGATTATCTTCAAAATATTCTTGATCCTCCTTCTTCTTGTGCATGATCTTTGTTCTTCACATATTCTTCATATATCACTATTGTTTGACATGCTTTAACAATTAAGCCTTTTTGGGTTAAAATATATTAGCCCTTTTCAGGTTAAAAAATATTGAAGCCCTTTTGCAGGGTTAAAAGTGAGCTTTATTTTTAAATATGTGACAGCAGGATTGTTTAAAATATGATTGACAATTATCTTCACATGTAGTTTTATTTTGACAAAATATCTTCACTATCATCAAATTGGTTGCAACTTCCTCAATCTGAACCATCGAATTATTGAACCATCGCCTTTAATACCACTTATTAGATTTGAAATCGAGAGGGCGTCATGCGGAAGCTATTAGTTGCAAACTATGAGACCATAAATCAGACAACAAAGAAAACAATACTAAAAAGTATAAAATTATTATATGTTTTGGCCAATTAGCCTACATATTGTAAAACCTAATATTTAAAAAAAAATACGAAAATAAATAAGAGAAAATATTCCCCTAACCAAAACTATTAAATGACTACATTGTCGATGTTATTGTGTTATTATATGAGAAGGGGGGCCTTCTATTTATAGAGGTCCAAAATCTTTCCTCCAAAAAAGAGGTTAGCCAAATATGGAAAATAATTATATTTTTCTTTTTAGAAAAAGTAAAAGTAATTATAGTATTGCTTTTATTTTCCTTTTAAGAAAAGTATAACTTGATTTTGGTAAGAAAATTGGGGAAAAAACCCTAACAATATTCTTACCAATTGTAATAATATAGGGCTGATCATTACCGATTTCTACCCTCAACATTGGAAAGCTACATGGAAAAGGCTGTATAACTTATATTTTGACAGTCTCCTCCTCTGGCATGATATCCTACCCTTCATCCTCTTGGAAATCTAAAAGAATAGAAACAACAAATCCTTTAATAACAAGAAAGACAAGCCCAAATTTAGCCCTACCTATTCTGAAGTTGTGGAATACGCCCACATTTTGAATATTAGGCCCCTGAGGTACTTAAAGGAAACCATTAACATTAAATGAAACCCTCATTTAGCTTAATACAAGCTTATCTAAGATGGATCTTGCCTGGAAAAACTTAGGAAAGGAGGGATTGGAGGAGCTATAAGAAATAGGAGTAGGGATTGGATAGTTGATTGTGTCAAAAGCTTCCACTCCTCTACCAATAATTAAATGGAGCTCCTAAATTTAATTGAAAGGATGAAATTTGTTGAGTATTAAAGTCTCTTTCTTCTAGAAATCAACATTGATTTCAAAGAAATAATTGCTATGCTTAAAGGTGAAAACTTACACTATAATTCTTAATAGATGATTGCAGGTCAAGAATAAAAAGACTAGGAAGCCCTCAAGTAACTCATTACTATAGGGTGCAAAATAGAGTGGTGGATGCTATGGCCAAGTTTAGTGCATTATTAGGTGAGTTATAGGAGACCATAGTTTTTGAAGTTCTATCAATGTGTGCCTGAGATGCAGTATGAGTAGACATAGAAGGAACTTATTTTAAAAGACAAGTTAATATCTGTAATATTGCTACTATAGGGATAACCCCAATATATTTATTTTGAATACGAATTTAGTGTAGTCCTGAGGATGTAACAAATGTATTTAATTTTTAATGCTTATCTAACTTATCAAAAAAATAAGGCTAATGCTTTGGATAAGCCCTCAAATAAATTCAATAATGAAAAACAAAGTAAAGGAGATTTTATTGATCCTAAAAAGGATAAAAAAAATTTAAGAAGTCCAAGTGAGAAGGTCGCTTTGTGTGTGGCAAACCTAGCCATTATGCTAGAGATTACAGGTTTAAAAAGACCCAAAAAATATAAGTAAATTCAATAAAAAGGATAAAAAGACTGTTGCTACTGTGAGCAAAATTGATGCTATAAAAGGAAAATTTTTTGATTAGTGGTACGGCCCATGTATCACTGTTCATATTTGCTATGACAAGTCCATCTTCAAGACTTGCAAGGAAGCTATTGATGAGCAAGAAGTTCAAATGAGAAATGAAGGAAGGTCCAAAGTTTTTGACAAGAGAAATATTGAACTTACTTTTACTTCGGGCAAGATGGTTACTCTTACCAATATGTTACATGTTCCTGATATAAATCAAATCTTGTTAGTGGGCTACTTTCAGGCAAACTGGGTATCAAATCTTTAATGAAATCAAAAAATTAATTTTATCTCAAAATGGTGTATTTGTTGAAAAAGGCTATTCTACTGATGGAATGGTCAAGTTGTCTATAACTAATAAGTTTATTAATAATAAGAATGCTATTTCTATTTATATGTTTGATTTCTTTATGGCATTATAGATTAGCACATGTTGGCTTAAGTACTATGAAAAGAATGATTAAAAGTGAACTCATTTCTTGCAATTTAAATGATTTTTAAAAAATGTGAATTATGTGTTAAATCTAAATCAATTAAGAAGCCTTTTAAAAGTATTGAAAGAAACACTGACTTATCAGATTTAGTACATTCGGACACATATGAATTAAATGGCATGCTAACAAGAGGAGAAAATAAATATTTCATTACGTTAATTAAATCTTGTCCTAGGTATACTTATGTATATCTATGGAAACACAATGATGAGACCTTTAATACTTTAAAAATTACAAGACCGAAATAGAAAATTAATTAGAAAAAAGAATAAAATCTCAAAAGGTGATAGAGGAGGGGAATATTTTCCTAAAGAATTTGATACTTTTTGTGAAGAAAATGATATTATTTATGAATGTTCTGCATCTCATACTCCTCAACATAATGGTTTAGCAGGAAGAAAAAATTGAACTTATTTAGAAATGATTAATACTTTGTTGCTACATGTTGAATTGTTATTTAATTTGTGGGGAGAAGCACTTCCTGCTACATGTCATATATTCAATAGGATTACTATGAAGAAAAATCAGATTACTCCAAATGAATTGGGAAAATGAAGAAAACCTAATATATGATATTTTAAAGTGTATGGGGGGGAGGGTCTTGCATATTATAAAATAATGAGTCGAATCAGACAAATCCGGCACGAGTGATATTAAGTGTGAATTTGTAGGTTATGCCTCAAATAACAAAGTTTATTGACTTCTTCATTTAGAGTTGAATGTGATCATAAAATCTAAAGATGTGATATTTTTTTAGTACCTGTCAACTTCGGGTAAAATATTTAATTCCTCATCAACGAATATAATCATTGATGAAATATCTCTAAGGATTGCTGAGCAATCTAGCTTGCAAGAGGTTAATAATCAACTTAGTGAACTAAGAACAAACATTAGAGTTAAAAGGATAAAATACTTGGATCAGATGAGATTAAATCTTAACATATTTCTTTTAATCTTGTTAAAGATACTAGATATATAATTGTGAGAAAAATTTAATTATTTAAGTGGAAGATGATCCTAACACTTACAAAGAGACTATAGCTTCTAGAGATGTAGCCTTTTGGAAAGATGCTACTAAAGATAAAATGAATTCAATAATGTTGAATCACACTTGAAAACTTGTTGACTAGCCTCCAACTTCTAAACCTATTGATTGTAATTGGGTGCTTCAAAGAAAGTACCATATCGATGTGACTTTACATACCTACAAAGCTAGGCTAATTGGTAAAGACTTTTGATAAAAAAAAAATTGATTATTTTGATACATATGCATCCGTAGCAAGAATAAGTTCGCTTAGATTTATATTTATTTTAGCATATATTTATGACTTACATGTTCATCAAATGAATGTCAAAACAACATTCCTAAATGGTGATCTAGAAGAGGAGGTCTATATGGAACAACCTGAAGGGTTTGTTCCACCAAAAAATGAACATAATGTTTCTAAGCTTGTCAATTCCTTGTCTGAACTAAAACAGGCCCCAAAACAATGACATGAAAAATTTGATAGAGTTATTTTATCATTTGACTTTAAGCATAATATCACTAATAAATACGTTTATTCTAAAAGTTTTAGTAATTATTTAGTACTAATTTGTTTATATAATTTGATGACATGATAATTGTAACTAATGATATGAATGGAATTATAGAAACGAGGAGGTTTCTATCTTTCTCATTCGAGATGATAGATCTTAGACAAGTTGATACCATATTGGGTATTAAGATTAAAAGAAATAGTGGGGATATGTACTGAGTCAATCTCATTACATTTAAAAAGTGCTAATACATTTAGTCACATAAATATAAAAAAGGTGAATACCCCATTTGATTCAAGCATCAAATTAATTAAGAATGAAAGAAGATTTGTGGCTCAAATTGAGTACGCAAGCGCTATTGAAAATCTTATGTATGTTACGCAATGCACAAGATCTGACATAATATATGTAATTAATAAATTGAGCAGATTTATTAGTAATCCTATTATTGGTAATTAGAAGGCTATTGATGAGTTCTTGATTTTCATATGAAAATAAAAGATTTGAGTATTCAATACTCAAAGTTTTCTATTATTTTAGAAGGATATACCGACGCAAGTTAGATATCGAGTTTGGGAGATAATAAGTCCACAATTGGTTGGATATTTACCTTGGAGAAGGTATACAATTTCTTGGAAATTCAAGAAACAGACTTGCATAACATATTCAACCATGAAATTAGAATTTATAGCATTAGCAGAAACAGGAAAAGTAATTAAGTGGTTGAGGAGTTTAGAAATTCTGTTGATATCAAAAGGCATGAGTTTAGATTCTATTTTACTGTCATAGTCAAGTTACTTTAGCCTAAGGTTATAGTAATATATACAATAGAAAGTCAAAACACATAAGTCTTTGACATGATTATATGAGAAAATCAATTAAACATGAAATTATCTCTATCAAACTTGCGAAGTCAAAAAATAATTTAGCTGATCCATTCACTAAACCTCTTACAAAAGAGTTGGTGAAAACAACTTCGGGTTTATTAGGATTAAAACTCCTAAATTAAGTCCACCAATAATTATAACCTTACCGTTAGATCAATAGTCTTGGGTTCAAAGGATAATAACAAGTTATTGATACGTGGATGTTCAGTACTTAAGTAGGATTTATACTAGTATTAATTGTCTTAGATTGGAGGATGGAGTTTTATTCTCTTAATGAGGTTCAGTTCAAGGAACAAGTGTCTCAAATATGACAAAGATACTGAAAGAATTTCACATATATAAACGTAAAATTAGTGTCGCTTCATAAATATTCATGAATTTTTTATAGCACATCGTCATAAAATGCTAAGCATATTTCAGTGGAAACCAAGAATGAAATATTTATGTGTGTAGTGTTATCGATGTTGTCACAAGGAATAATACGTTCAAAACTATTATGCTATGTGAAATTTTGATTTTTCTTGTGACATTGCACTAAAGTATTGTTCAAATTGAAAGATACATTAGCCTATGCAAAGACATAACTTGATGGAGTCATTAGTTATATTTAAACAAGTGGAGGATTGTTAGTAACTGTTTAAATAATAATTATTAATTTTTATAAAAGAGTATCTTTTATTAAAATAGTGTATCTCTTATTGAAAGGGTATGACTTTTTTTGAAAGGATATGTCTTTTGGTGTAAGGGTGTGTCTCTTATGAAAGGATATGTATTTTATTGAAAGAATATGTCTCTTATGAAAAGATGTGTCTCTTATGAAAGGATGTGTTAGTTAAAAGTTAACTATATAAACTATTAAAGCATTGTTTTGCAGAGTAATATTTCTTTCTTCTTAACTTTCTGCAAATAAACTTTTTCTTCCCCATAAAAGATCAAGTTTTAAATTTCTTATTTTTCAATAGGATTTCTTCACTATTTGTTTGGTGAAAAAACTCAAAAACTTGTCATATCCATTAAAACTATTCGCATTGAATCCCATGACACTCTTGTAGAGGAGAGAGAACAAATATCATTTTTAACAAAGCATTTTATGCTTATTTCAAACCTCCAATCATATATTTATTATTCATATTATCCAACATACTATTCTCTGTCTTAGATATTGATTTTATCTACCTTTTCTCTCTCTTTAATTCGCTTATACTTTGAAAAGTTATAAAGTTTCATTAATGATAATAATTAAAAGCAAAAGTTACATTATATTAATGGTCATAATTCTCTTTGATTTTTTATTTTTTTGCTGTGTGTAGAACATAACATGTTTTCTTATTTTCTCCTATGAATTTTGGGTAAAGACTCTTCTTTTCATTTACAAGAAACTATAAATCGCTTTCTTTTTGTTCTTTATTCCCCAGCGTTCAATAATTGTTCAACTAATTATTGAAAGTGTGGATTTTAGTTGGAGATTGTAATTTTGTGTGTCTATTTCGATGTCTCATAGATTTTAGTTAGAGACAACACTGGTATATCTTGATAAGAGTAACATTATCTACGAGGGCAAGCACTTCATATCTTAATGTTCTTGTATTGTATTTAAGAAAGGAACAATCCTGATAATTAAGAAAACTACATAAATAAATATTATATCAGTCCATTGACTATGTACAACTACAAACTCTGATAGAGACCATATCATTACTCGATAAATAGTTTTTATCCTCTGAAAATGATAACTAATATCTTTTCAACTTTATTCAATACCAATTTGCGGTAAAATTTTGTTTTGAATTAACAATAAATAATTACTGAATATGGTCATAATTCATCAGCTTGAATTTGTATTTAAACACTACTTATCGTTTAAAAATATTTATATTAATAGGCTGAAATACACGTGCAACGCTTGTATTCGAAAACTAGTTATTACATATTGATGTTACTTTTATTTATTGCTCAACCTAAAATTCTGGCCCTACCAAAAAGATACCTGATCCGTTCATGCCATTATTTTAAAAGGTAGTTTTAGGGCTCACCTCGGGACAGGACATCGGTAGTCTTGTGAGGTTTACGCCTTAAACGCTCGACTATGCTCTCTATGCACGCCTAGTGCCCAACGTTAGGGCCTTGCCTAATAAATCTTAGACAAATTATGTGTCAAATTTCTTAATTAACATCGTTGAACCTTTTGATTCTTTGATTTAAAAAAACAAGTCATTTTATTGCATATTTACTATTTTAAATCGATGTGAGAGTAAATATCATTTGTCAATTCTTTTAAAAGTACCTAATTATCCAAATTTTACATCTTCGCTTATCATTGATCTTCATATTATTGTCATACATCTCACATAATTATCAAAATTTATCATTTATCATACGTTTCAAATTAATCGCTATTTGAAAGTAAATTATTGTATTTTATTATCTCAAAATTATCGTGAGGGTACTAATAAAGTTTATTGACCATTTTCTTTTCGGGATGTAAATTGATTAGTGTGACAGTAATACATTTTATAAAAATGTGATTTTTTTATCATTTAAAAGTTAAGATGTTTGAGTTGATTTGCATCTGTTGGGTTTGATTGGTGTAAATGAAAAATGGAGGGACACAAACTTTCGAGGAAAAGACACACTGTTTCAGAAAAGAGGTGATTGTTCAGAAAAGACATGTTGTTTTGGAATGGACAGACATGACTATTCCGAAATGATACACCTTTCCGATGAACCATTGCCTCCTTTTCGAAGAGGCACTTCATGGCTATATAAACCTGCATTTTTTCACAGGTTTGGTATAAAAAATTTCTGCACAGAAAAAATATTTCTCTTGCTTCTAAAAACTTCGTGTGATTATCTCCTATTGAGTGAGTTCGAAGAAAATCAGAAAGTTTGTGGTACCACTACATTCTGATTGCAAAGCTATTTTATTGTGGGAGGAAAATTCCGCAACCTCGGGTACTTGAGGAGAATTTTTTTCTTAAGGGCACTCCGTGAATTCGGAGGACTTCACTTACAACTATCTTAAGGAAATAATTGGAAAAAAAAAATTTAGCTTGTTTGGTGAAATTTTCTTTTCACTAAATTTTTTTTTCATAATCTATATTGTTTGGTTTCTAGAGATTAAAGATTTAAGCTTTCTACTCCGTTTGAACTTAACAAGTGATTTGAAGAAATAAATTTTTTATCACAAGTTAAAGGTCATTCGGTTAACGATTGAAAGACATAAAAAATTCATCATTAAACTAGAAATAAGTAGTTCTTATAAGTAGGTACGAACTTGTAACCCAAGATCACCACCCCATACTTAAAGCTTTGTTAGTTCTTGAACAAATATTTATACTAATCACAATCAAGGACAACTCTAACATCATTATTTAAACTAAAACACTCAAGCTAGAACTATAATAACCATATGAATAGCATGTCCTATATAGGCATGTCATATCCCAATTGAAACCAAATGAATACTACTTTAAGATTTTCTAGCCTCAAGAATTGACTCTACTAATTTTGGCAAACTCATTCATACTAATAAAACAAGAGATCATATCAGTCACCGATCCATTATTAAACATGCGTCCTCACTGCAAGAGAGTTATCCATATTCACTCACAAAAATGCACTTCGTCACAAGAATAGGTGTAAGAATCAAATTTTGTTTTCTCTTACAAATAATTCTCATGTCACATAAGATGAACCATAAGCTTGACTTTAATGTAGTACTCCATTAATATCAGAATATCAAAGCTCAATATCAAGTATCCCTATAAGGGTTGTATTGTAGGCTATGGGATGGGTAGAAACTATTTTGGCCTATAATTGTGATTATCTTTTCTAAGCTCTTTCATACACCACACTTTATATTAAACTCATCTCCAACCAACCCATTTCCCCCACTTTTATCTTTCTGCCTCTCTTTTGTTTTCCCTATTGATCTCATTAAGATAGTTTACACATCTTTAATAAGGAGTATTTGCTATCAAAACATGATTCACTTTTGATCAATTTTTTTTTTCATTACATTACTCCCAACCGCAACACATAATATTTTTCAACACACACATAGCTATTATTTTTGGCTTCACATTCAACTTTTTCTTTCTTCAATTTTACACTCCTTACATCTTAATTTCTCAACTAAAGTTCTTAGGAGTTTTGGAGAAAATTACAGTCAATAGAACAAAAATTAATAAGCTACTTATGAGGCTACCAAAGAAGAGACTAAAGGCTCAGTGGGACTAATTAAGGTTATGCAGAAAGGGTGGATAAAGAAGGTATAAAATATGGCTATCAAATTAATACCTATATCATCTCCAAAACAAAACATTCTTTATCTCACTTTGCAAGAACACCAGAAAAGTTCTAAACACCAATATGCAAACATGAAATACAACAAAAACCTCAACAAATATGGTACATGTCTAACTAAAGATGGATCCCTATAGATGCTCAACCAACTAATTAGAAAAATTAAAGTTTAAGCCAAAATCAAACAGCAGTAAGATAAAAGAACCTAGGTGTCTCACATAAGTCATTTAATTTTTATATTATGCCACAGAATTCAACACGACTTGCAACAAGTAATCATGTATAACACCTAGCTAGAGCATCTCTATTTATTCCTTATGATAGAATTTTTTAAGTTACTCATAAAAATCAAAAGGGATGCTGGGTCCAAAGAACTCTTCTAAAAAATAATTAAAAAAATTGAGAGGCAAGTGAAGTGTGCTTCTACTACACAAACAAGCCAAAAAAATTTAAAAATTGACAAAGATAAAATCATTTTGTAATTTTTAAATTTAGTCATAAACTTGTAAATAAATTAAAATAGGCTTCCTATAGCGCACTTCACCCTATACACATCAAAAGATTCTGTACTCCACACTTAAAATCGTAATTTGTCCCCAAAGTATAAATTAAATTAAGAAAGAGGATTAGAAATACTTTTCGAGGCTTCTAGGCCTAGCTTGTAGCATGTCACTTTCTCAAATTTTCATCATAGGGGCCTAAAGACCCCACACTTATACTTTTATCATGCTCCTTAGCTTAGATTTTGGGTAAATCAGACTTTCCCTTAATGTGTAAATACAATAAAAACAAATTTGACACTAATATAAAAACAAAACAAGAACAAACTACTTACTAAACATTGCTTGGCTCCCACTAATGCTTGATTTAACGTCGTGACACAAACTATTAATTTTTTACTCCACTTTGAGGATTTGATTTTAACCCTCAACTTTGCATCCATATTTTTGGCTTTGCTCATATGATGGTTGTACAAAGATGAAAAAATCAAGTAATGGATGGTGTATGATAAATCGCTTGGCCCTGAGATGAGGCATGTTTTTTCGTTGCTTGTCTTATACAAATTTAAGAATGTAGGATTCTTTTTCCTCATACACACTTCTCTACTAGTTTAGATGACTCAAAATACATGTCATCATCTATACATAATGTAGAAAAGTTCTTTGAATGACACCCAACACAAACCACCTTCAAATTTACACTATCCATAACATACTAACTCTTATTCACCTTCTCAACATTAGCCTCAATTAAAGAACAGTTGAAATTCTTCTCCTCTATCTATAGAGTGGCTAGTCTCCATAACTATTGGTTATTGAACATTAGACATTTCAATTCTTTTCATCAATTGAGCATTCAAGTCACAAATATTTAAGCTAAATTAAGCTATCTCTAAAATAAGCTCATCTTTCCTCTTTTTTAGTTAGGTTTCCACGACTATGAGACCATCCCATTGTTGCTCTAGTTCCATTAGTCAATCTTGATTTACTAAGTCTGCTTCATCACAACTTTCTGCTGCTAGTGCCTCCATTTCTTCATCAATCAGGGGTTCCTCTTGAGTGTTGTGTAAGACTATAACTTGTTGATCAACATAAGTTTTAGCCCTGGCATGTAGCTTTATAACATGGGAACGAATCTTCTCTGTTACTTCTTACTGTTGTTTCAGTTGTTATTTTTGTAACTTCAGTGTCTACTTCAGTATAGTTATGAGATGAGCCTCATGTTCTGCCTTGTTAGCTCCTTTAGCCCTGTCCATACGATAAACAACACACTGATCATAATAAGGGTTTAAGAAGGGGGAATAATAATTAGGATAATTAGTCCAATGACTATCCTATCCACCACAACTCAAATAAATAAAAAAAGTCTAATCTGGATAAATAATTAACGTCAAAGTCCTTGACAATAGCGTCAAAAACTTGTATGTCATCTAACTCTGTATGTAAGTGTATGAGGTCGTTCAAGTAATAAAGTGGATCTTTGAGAGCCGGATGTCGAACCAACATGGACTTATCAATTAATTATTCACTAGACTAAACAAGTTCTTCATTATTTATTAAAGCAATAGAACCAAGGTTGTATTAAGTTTAAAAGGTAAAACAAAGAACTAAACTATACTAATTGTGGTAAACATGGGGTTGAAACAATATTAAGGAGGTCTAGGTTTAAGGCATCTTGAACAATCATGCACATTAATACAATATCATTGATTAAGTTATTTATCTTGGTTGTTGATTCATGGGGTTAATATCATATTTATAGTATTTCAATATCCTTATCATCTATTTATATTAGCCTCATAACTACATCATTGAGAGCGGATAAACTAATTCAAACGCATTTGTATTTCATCCCGTATTTGAATCAAGTGGGAAAAATTAGGCATCTTTCTATTCTAACCACGAATCTAGTCATTCACTGATCTAGAAAAATTAATTTCTTATAACTGATTAGAATATGACATTAGTACTAACCGACTGAGTAAAGTATGGCTTCTTCATACTCCCAATTGAATGCCAATTGAATATTGTGAGCACCCTTCCTTGCTTAGGATGTCCGGTACTAAAGGAGCTATGTTGGGGAGGTACTATTAAGATAACTGGTGAATATCGTCATACTCAAGGATACTGGGAGTAGGCTGAGGATATATTGGCTGACAGTGCACAAACCTTGAAGGCAACAAAAACATATGATGTCATTTATGCTTCACTGTTTACCTATGATCGAAAATCAAAAAATTGCAGGCTTTATTTGAGGCTTGGTGTCCAACTACCAGCACATTGCTTACTTCAGTTGGAGAGCTATCTATATACCTTTAGGACTTATACAAAATAGGAGGTATCCTCATCAAAGGTATTTCTTATGAATATGTAGTGCCCGAAGCGAAGGAGCTTATAGGTGTTGATGAAAAGAATGAGAGATTTATCCTTCATTCTTGTGAATTCTTGTTTGTAGCCTTAACATCTTTAAGAACATCTTTAAGAAGGAGAGAATTCTTATCAGAGAGTTCCTCTAAGCAAGTGGATAAAGTTTTGGTGCAAAAAGGTATTAAGATATGAGTCAGCTCCATTAAGGAAGGAGAAAAAATCTGCTCGCTTAAAGTCAACCCATAACCTAACTAGTATTATTTCAAAAGTAGTAAAGTGGTCAAGTGCAAATGATTCCACATTTACTAAACTTAGAGTGAAGTATGAACATAGGACTGCAAAAGTAGTAAAGTGGTCAAGTGCAAATGATTCCACATTTACTAAACTTAGAGTGAAGTATGAACATAGGACTGATATATATTTGGTAGCGTTTCTATCATGTTGGTTATGCACCTTTGTATTTCCATTTAAGGATGGATATTTCATTAGTCTGGAAACTTTTAGAGTTGTAGCTATGATGGAAGATAATAAAACTTTCAATCTTGTAGTTCCAGTCTTATCGGGAATTCATAATAGTCTAAATCGAGTTTATAAATCTTTGCATCTTGAATAGCTCAGAGTATCCTTTCCTATCCATTATGTGTATGGTTGGCTTACGTACTACTTTAAGACATACTTTCCACTTTCTAATGGACCATCTATTCCATTGATGACAGTATATTCAGGCTAAGATGGGTCAAGGTATTTTTGATGGAGAGATTACCAAAAAGTGTATCCATCAATGAGATAGTGTTACTTGGACTTCCACCATTCCAAGAAAATCCACTCTTTGTTATATTGTGGACAATGATAAGGATGAAGAGTCAAAGATAAGCTACTTCATGAGCCTCCGTTTTAACTTCCTCCCTTTTAAATAAGAAGGTTTATTTATACTTGAGCCATACAGTCCATGGTGACGTCCAAGCTACGCCTCCTCTTAGAATATGATATGGTCATTGTCAAATACAGTAACCCAACAAAGGTTGGGGTCGAATCCCAAGGGAATACATTGAATCATGGATCTCAACTGTTGTAATCAACGTGTGGATCTAAAAAAGTAAATAAGGGGTTTTGAGTAGCAATATGGAACAAGTGGAGAGTATCAACTTCTGTTGTAATCAGTTGTAGGTGAATGCTTGGATTGTGTTCCCCCTGGCTTCTCAACTCCATAGACTTATTATGCTTTGTTGAACCAACCTGATACCTTGCATGCAGAATTGATAAGTTATCTACCTTCTACAGTCTTTCGAACGAGCAGAAGGACTTCACTTTTTACCTTTTGAGTCTCAGGATGTCATCTAACCCACCCTTTTCTTGTCCCATTTAACTATTACCTTTTGAGTTTCTAGTTATTATATAAAATCTACCCATCTTATTTAGATAGTACCTAGTAGTGTGGATCGACAGTTAAACTCTAAATTACTGTTGTCATTATCTTTTCCTAGTCACTACTTCTCTTTTGGAGTATATAGAAATAACCTAGGTGGTATCCTAACGTGTGAACCTATTAAGAAAACTATTAAAGTGAATATAATACAATGAGTCATGGGTATCGGGTTAGAACGACAATAGCACTTCTCTTACTTCGTCAATCCACCAGGGTTTCCACAACCTCAGCTAAGCATTTTTAGCTCTCATGCTTGTGAAGTAATCAACAACACACATGATTGAAATCATAAGATGAAATCACAATAAGAATAAGTAAAAAAACCAAAAATTATAGCTAAAATAATCAATCAAAGCCCATACAAGTGAATTACAAGACTAAAATTGAATCTCGAAATCAAAATATGTTTGTAAGTATCAAGAGTGCATATTTTTTACTAAAAACACATGAGGGGTAATTATAATACATAAGAAAACCCTAAAACCAAAGCCCAAACAAAATAGGAGATAAAAGGGTCGGTAGATAGTTGTGGTCCCTACATGTGCCCTAGCCTCGAGCGCATGTGGTACATGCGGCCTGCAAGGTGGGCGCATGTAGTGACCGCATGTGCCTGGACCAAAAAATCTTATAGGTTAGCTCTCAGGATTTTGGACTTCTGACACATGCTTTTCCCACATGTGGTCCACATGTGCTACATGCGGTTCGCATGTGCTGAAGTTATTTTTTTAGCTCTTCTTCAATTCCCGCACATGTTTTGGTCATAAACAATCCAAAAAAGTATCCGAACATCCATAATTACTCCAATAAGTAGCCAAAATCACCTTTTTTTTTTAATCTTTTTCACATACTTAGCATCAAAAACATGATTTCCTGCAAAACATACCCGAAACATATCATATCTAACAAAACAACCTCAGAAACTTGTATATTTTTCTCATTTTAAGCGTCAAAAATGCTATATTTCTATAGCACATCAACACCCGCAACTCAGAATGTTTGCATGTCTTCAGGAAAAAAAATACAACAAAACAAAACAAAAAAACTAAAACACAATGCTTAATTAGGAGAATCTAAGATATTTAAGGTAGTCAGCCAACACTTTAAGCTCCAAACACAACACCCCCTTCTATCTCACTTTTCAAAGTCAACTATGTATAAAAATGAAGCACAATAGTGTGACGCAATTGTATCATGGTATGACTTTGAATTAGCAACAGAAAACAACACATACGTACAAGTTTCACTATCCCAAACAAGCAAATAGCTAGCAGTATGAATCAAGTGCCCTCACAACAAAGAAGTCCCAAATCACTCATATAAAATAATACATGTTAATGTAGGGACAGTCAAGAGACACTCACACTCAGAAGAGAAGTTCTAATCAATGTGCATCAAATACTATAGGCTTGCCCTTATTTTCTTTACCTTTGTATTTAGACAGTCAAGTTAGGATCACTTACAAGACTTTTCTCGACTTGTAATGTAGGCTTAGGGGCTGGTATGATACATATGGACATATCAAGTTACTAAGCCTCCTTGGAACTACACTAACCTTGGGGTATCACTTACTAGCCAATTTTCTTTTTATTCCATCCTTATTTCTCTCTTTTTTATTCTGTACTGCACATTCAAGTTGGTGTTGTCTTTTATTCTTTCTTTTTTTAATATTTCACAATTTTCTTTTTTTTTTCTTTTTCTACCACATCGAAGCCTACTAACTTTTTCTCTTATTTTACCCTTCTACATAGGGGTGGGCATAAATATATAAAAAAAAAATCAAACTTCTGAATCAAACTGAATTAATTTGGCTTTTCAATTTCAAATTTTCAATTTTTTTTTATAAATTTGATATTTCAGTTTAGTATTCATTTTTTGAGTGAACATAATTCAGTATTAGATTAAACCAAAATTTTAATATACTTCTATTTTTTTTATTTATTGCACACATATTATATAACTAACTAGCCCAAATATTTTAAGCCCATTAACATTTATCATGACCACTAACCAGCCCAAATATAGGTTATAGCCCATAACCAAAATCCAAAATTCCAAATAATAGGTAATTTGGTATCACATTGCTTCAGCCTTCAGCAAAAATGAAAGGGAATTCAGATAATCGATATATAGTGAAAACTGAAAAGCGACAAATAACGGCAAAGGGAATAGCGAAGGGAACCACTATACTAACAAAGAACGGGAATGGTGAACCAGGTACTTTTCTATTTTTTTGTTTTTCTTCTTCCCATTCCCTAATTTAATGTGGAACTAAACATGTTAAATCGCCTTGTACATTGCTGAGTAGGATGAAAGATACTTCCTTTTCAGTTTTCCCCAATTGATTTGATTTCCCTTTTCTGACTTTCGCTTTTAATCAATGGTTCTGTACTTTTGTTTTTGTAAAATGATATTTTTAGTGATTTTTTAATTTTCTGATTGACTGATTGTCTTATTCTGTAATTGTAAACTGATTTTATGATTTTATGGAATGAACTCATTTCACAAAAGGGAAACACTATTAATTTTTTTTCTCTTTCAATTTTACACAGATGGGTGTTGTTGGTTCAACTGATAGCATACTCAATAATAGCAATGACAACTCAATTGACACTGCGGATCCAAAGAAAAGGAAAGAAATGGAAAGTAGATCTACTCCTTGGGAACATTTTGAGAAGATATTTAAAAATAGTAAACTAGCTAAATAAAAGTGTTTTCATTATTAATAAAATTATGCGGCTAATTCAACTAAAAATGGAACAAGTAAACTGAGACACCATTTGGATAGATACAAAATATATAAGCCGTTGCCCACCCCTTTTAGTGGTCAAACATTGTTAAACTTTTAAACAAAGGATTCCTCGGGAGAATATTGGAAATTCAAGCAAGAGGTAGTTTGGAGAGCTTTAGTTGAGACGAAAATTGTAGATGAACTACCATTTAGCTTCATAGAGAATAAAGGTTTTAAGAAGTTTATGAGTAAATCCCAACCTTTGTTTCGAATTCCTTCTCGTAGAACAATAACAAGAGATTGTTATGATATTTATGGTGAATTAAGACTAAGCTTGAAGAGTTCTTTTTGAGAAATGCAATCAACAATTTGTCTTACAACAAACACATGAACATCAGTGCAAAGGCTTAAGTATATGTGTTTGACTTCTCACTTTATTTATAGAGATTGGTTGCTTCATAAGAGAATATTGAATTTTTTCCTTATCACTAGTCATAAAGGTGAGCATTTGGCGAAGTGTATTCGTAATTGTTTGCTTGATTGGAATTTGGACAATGTGTTCACTGTTACTGTTGATAATGCTGCTTTAAATAATGTTGTTGATTCTGCATTATCTAAGAAGTTAGAAATTTGGGGAACCAATGTGATGGATGGTAAGCATCTCCACGTGAGATATATGGCTCACATACTTAATCTAATTATGCAAAATGGTTTGAAAAAAATCGGTCCTTATATCAAACGGGTAAGGCAAATGGTCAAGTTTGTTAGATCCTCTCCTGCAAGAATAAGAAACTTCACAGAAATGTTGTGAAATGCAAAATTTAGAATGTTGTAAGTGTAGACCCGTAATTTTATCTGCCCAAAAATTAAAATTTTCTCATTTTTACCTCTCCTTATCCTACCCCCTACCTATCCCCTACCCCACCTAACCACACATGACACTCTAAGTTCCCTCACCCACTCCCAACAACCACTGCCAGCTTTTTTTTCTT